>NW_027507758.1:78504431-78904342 GCF_037356315.1 Lithobates pipiens | reverse complement strand
GTGATACATAAGCAATAAAATTGGTTCACTGCAGTGTTGCGGGGGCTGCACTTGAAGTCGTAAAGAGGGCTGGGACAAGGGAACGCGCCATATTGCATTTTACAGGTAATTTGGAGCAGGTGGCCGGTGTCTTCTCATTCGTTTCCATAATTGAGAGACCGGATTCTACCTTTAGGCTTTTCTGCAGAATTTTCAGACCCTCTGCGCCAGTGATCGGTGTTGGGACTTGTCCCTGCAATCACAGAGTGCCTGACTTCACATAATATGTGCTGAATAGCAAGGTTATTTTTATAGAAAGTCTTTTTGTAGGTGAGTTTGTCCTCACAGCAGATCTGTGTATGAAATATCTGCATAATTTGCTGCACTGCTGGCAACAATTCACAGCAGGCCGAGCACATCCAAGTTTAACTCCTGAGGGTCACTCGTCAAACTTACCATTTTTTTCTGGGTTTTGTTATTTTTATTTCTATTTTTCCTTTTATTTATTTTTTTGCATTTTATATATGTATTTTACATTTGAAAACTTTAAAGTGTGTATGTATGTGTGTGTGTGTGTGTGTGTGTGTGTATGTATGTATGTGTGTATGTGTGTATATATATATATATATATATATATATATATATATAATATACATACATTACTTTAAAGAACACACCTAGCCTTATTCGTTTGGGTAAACGGGTGCATTCATATTCTAATTTTTAGGAAAACTACTAAACTGAATCTTCCGTGTTTTATAAGAAAATTAAGACTAAATCCTGCACAATGATAAAAGATTTATATTTCCCTCCTTATTTGGAATTACCATGGCAAAGCCTAACGCTTTAGCTGTTGTATCGAAGGTCACCCAAAAGTTAGTCCCGTCTCCCAACCCTTGAGCGCTTAAAGCGGGATTGCACTGCCGTTTTTTTTTTTTTTTTTTTTTTTTTTTTTTTTACCTGTGTCACTGGTGGGCGATTCCTACGGTGTCTTTGCAGCCACGATCGGCGTCTTTTTAACCCCCGGCGTGACGATTTCATTGCTAAGGAAAACTTTTAAAAAAGCAGTCCGGCGGTTTCCATTTTCACCACAGTGTAGCATCCCCTCCACCCCCCCCCCCCTTTTTTTTATTGCCAAAACTGCAAATGTCTGGAGACCAGTTCCTGAAGTTTTGGGAGAGGAATGTTTTGCAAATCGTTGCATTCTGTTTTTATGTAGATTTCACAACGCTTTTTTTTTTTTTTTTTTTTTTTGGAATTGAGGTAGAACTTCTTTGAAATGTCATCAGTGACCTTTCATTAAAGGTGGTTCTAAAGTCAAAACCCCGCATTAGCCTAGGTTCACATTGATGCGATTTGACATGTCAAATCGGTGACTATTGTCAGCAATGGCACCATCCGAATCGGTGCGACGCCGACTTTGCGGTGCCGCATTGATTCCTATTTTTTTTTTTTAATAGACATCTGTGCAGGAACCCACACAGATGTCTCTGAAATCGCCTCCGAAGTCGGACTGACATGCGGGGTATGAATTTGCACGATTTCTACCCCGTACTAGTGTGACCCTAGGCTTAAGGTTAAAAAAACAAAAAAACAAAAACCCCACTGCTTGTTCTGCTCCCCTGTGAGGAGGGAGCTGGGGGGAGGGTATGGCTGAGCTGTGCTGTGTACCTATAGGCTCGTGTGGTCTGTCAAGGGACACTCTGATGAAGTGGACAGCGATGGCAGGGGACTGAAAAAAAGAGGGAAGACTGCTCTGTGGAATATCATTTAATATCACCTGAAGTTCTATTCTAACAGTGGTGTGTTTCACTGCAAACCAATCCATTTAAATAAAATAAAAAAATATATATCGCGTGCAAAAAAAAATATATATATATATTATATATAATTTTTTTTTTTTTTTTTTAGCACGTGCCAATACAACAAAATTGTGCAAACTGACACCATGGTAAACCAGGCAAATTATCTTTGCATTGGCACTTCACTGGGCAACACTGCCCAGCATACCCCAATGCAAATGGTGTGAATGGGCCCTTAAGGTGGATGCCATATTCTACAGACTTTGGAAATGCTGCTTTTGGGCCACTGTGATGTGATTTTGGCAAAAACCAACCTATGTGAACTTCTACTTTTTTTTTTTTTTTTAATTTATTTATTTTTTCCTTTCACATGATAGGTCCACGTTAATGTACAGGTGTCCGTGGCTCAGGATTTCTGACTCACCCGGTTACATTGCTTATGTACCTTCCTTTTTATTACTTGCTTTAAGAGTGCTCAGTTTATTCTCCCCACCCAAAAAAAAAAATGTTGTACTTTTTTATAAAACGGCATAGTTCTATACAGAACAGTTTATAGATTTGTTTAGAAAAATGAAATTTGTATGTTATACTGTGCTTTTATATTTTTGATATATTATTTTTTTCTACTTGTGAAGAAGGGGATGCCATAGGACCACTGAAACGAATTAGTTTTATGGATAATTGAGCAATGAAAAGGCACAGCTAGAACAGCTTGTCTCCAGATCTACGCGTTTTGCTATCCCTGTACCCTAGCTTGCCTTACCCCCTGGGGTGGCTCCAGAATTGGTTTTCATTTTTTTTCTTTTGCTTGCGCTGGGAGTATAAGTGGGGAGCGAAGTTCTTAGTACTGAGTTGAAGGCCATATCTGAGGAATGTTTAGTCATTAAAATGAGAAATGTTCTGTAGTAAGCAAACACTTGAACACAATGGAAAGAGAAGCTGTGGCGCGGTACAAACTTTATACCATTGTGCCTGTAAGGTTCAGTTCACACTGCTGCAACTAGGGGGCCGACTTGTGACACCCCAAGTTATGTAAGATCGAATGTTGGTCAATATGAGCTGACTTGGCACTACTGAAGTCACTCTGACATTAGAAAGGGTTCCTGTACTACTTCAAGGTGACTTCTATCTGACTTGTGCCCATAGACTTTAATGGAAGTTGCCTCCAAGTCAGATTCTCATCTATATTGATGTGATTTGGATCCAACATTACAGGAAGGCATGTTGCTTCAAAGTCTCACTGTAATACCTTGTATATGATCGTAATTCTCGTTGGAAAAAGCACTGATGTTTTTCCCGTCGGAATTCCAACGGAATTCTACTCAAACTGTCTTGCCTACACACTGTCGCACCAAATTCCGACCGGCAAGAACGTAGTGACGTACGACGGGACTAGAAAAGGGAAGTTCAATACCTAGTAGCCAATAGCTTCGATTTCGTAGTTGAATCTGAGCATGTGTGAGTTTTTGCACGTCGGAATTGCATACACACGATCGGAATGTACAATGGAACGTTTTTTCATTGGGAAAATTGAGAACATGCTCTCAAATTTTTGCTGGCGGGAATTTGGCCAGCTAAATTCAGATGGAGCATACGCACGGTCGCATTTTCCAATAAAAAACTGTCATCGGGCTTTTGCTGGCCGAAATTTCCGATCGTGTGTGCGGCATTAGTCACGTCTTCGTCACAGGTTATAGCAGAGGGAACCAATCTTAAGTGACCACATGTTTCAGATGGTGGTTGCAGGTTTGTAAATGACCGAATTGCATATTTTCAGTGCTCTTCTTTTTTTTTTTTTTTTTTTTTTTTTTTTTTTTTTTTCTTTTAGATTGGAAAATTACAGTATAAATCTTTATCTATAAGCATCTAATAATTGACCTGCAAATTCAACATTCCCAGGGAGATGTCTTTTGATAGACATTCCAGTTTCCCTGGATTTTGGCAAGCTCTCTAGCGTTATTAGATGGAAACCGTGTTTCTTTCCAAAATTGTTTTTTTACACAACTACATGGTATCTTCCCCTTTTATTCAATGGTCCTAATGTCAACTCGCTTTTTTTTTTCTTCCACAGATGTTTCTTACGGTCTATCTCAGTAACAATGAGCAACATTTTACAGAGGTTCCCGTTACTCCAGAGACCACCTGCAGAGATGTGGTGGAGCTTTGTAAGGAGACAGGAGAGTTGGAGTGCCATTTGTCCGAACTTTGGCGCGGTTCAGGTATGGGTTCCTTGTAAAATAGCTCCTTTAATGTGTTCCATCCATAATCCTCATTAGTCTCCAGCCTCCAAAACCTGTAACGGTTGACTGTAAATCTTGGACATGCTATGTGTCAAAGCAATTAGAAAAATAATTTTGGTCTTTTCATCTCTATATAGATTATTGGCTTTAGAAGCAAAATGCGTATTGTACCTCATCAGAATTTGGATTTTATTTTATTTTTTTAATTTATGGAGGTTCACACACATTGTTTTTTCTTTAAAAGAGAAGTGTACAATGATGCACTTCTTTTTTTGCCTTATGCCTTTGACCTAACCCACCCTCCCCCTCTCCAGAATGCATACTTGCCTTGATCCGATGGATGCAGGTTTGCTGGTCATTTACATCCAGTGCCGCAAATCTTCACTATCCTGTGCATTACAGCCTAGTAGACTTCTATGACTGAGTCTCTGATCATCTCCTGCTTCAGGACAAGGCCCTATAGAAGTCTGGATGTAAACAAGAGTGGAACCATAACCATCAGATCAAGGTAATTATGGCTCTGCATGGGATGAGGGATGAATTTAGATTGGGCATCCTTCACACCACGAAGGCGCAACAGAGTGCACACGCATCCATTACCCTTCAAAGTGGAAGTTAACTTCCATGCATGACTTTTACCTTTAGGCAAGCCTATAATAAGGATTACATATAAGTAATGCAAATATCTCCTAAACGTGCACTGTTTAGAAGATATTTAGTGTGCATGCAGCCAGTGACATCACTAGCACATGAGCTCTGAAGGAACGGGCACCCGTGCTATTTCTTCAGAGCCTGGTGCCACGATGTCATCGAGGCTCCGGCCAGTCACAGACTGGAAGCAAGATGGGTGAAGATGGAAGCGGCCTCTACATCTGACTTCTCGGCACCGGAGTATTTTGTTTTAAGGTAAGTTTAACATAATGTGCTAGTATGCGATGCATACTAGCACATTAAGCCCTTACCTTGCAGGGTTAAAAAAATAAAAAAAACTGACCAGTGGTTTACAACCGCTTTAAAAGTTATGGTGCACCAGAACATGTGGTACTTTGTTACCATACATTTTGGGCGCATGTACCTTACTAAATGCATGGGGGTGCCATTAAGAATTAATGGCACTGCCGAGTGTCTGCCAATGGGTTTTGCTTTTTTGTGTCTTGTGGGAAACCGTAGCCTTAGGTCTGGAAATAACACTTGTGTAAACGTGAGAGTTGGGGGCAGTTAGAAAATCTGCTGGGTTTTTGTGGTGTCTGTCCCCACTAGGGCGGGAAGGGATGGGAAATCTTTTCCATGGAGAAACTGGAGATCCCTACACCCCTCCTGTCCCTACACCCCTCCTGTCCCTACACCCCTCCTGTCCCTACACCCCTCCTGTCCCTACACCCCTCCTGTCCCTACATCCTCCTGTCCCTACACCCTCTTGTCCAATTGAAGTTTTGTGTAAGGGTGTTGTCCATAGAAAATGAGAGCAATCTCCCCAGTAGGGACACTACTATAAAAAAAAATTAAATCTCACGTGTGTTAACCTTTCCTGCTTTGTTAAAAACTAGAAATGCATTTTTAGGCTTCAGAATGTCCCATTTCTTTATTTTGGTGTGTTGTCCGTTCTGGATATGTAACTTGCAGAAAGGTCCTGCATGGGGTGATGTGTGTGCCTCTTGTGGGTAAGCGAGGTGGATCTATATATTTTTTTTTTTATAGCAGGAAGGATGTGAATTGTTTCTGTTTAAGAGCATTTTATATAGTTTAATTATGGTGATGTGTTTTGTTTTCTACCTCCTTCATGCTAAATTTAGGATTGCTTTGGGCTGAGCTGTTAAAAAAAAAGTCAGAAATAATGGTGTATATTCAGTGATTACAATGTTTGTTTATGCCTTTCAGGCCCCACGCACATTGCACAATAAAGACTAAATAAATGCTAGAAAAACTCCGGATGAAAAATGCGTTTTTGTGCCAGCTTTTAGTAGAGCTGCACGATTAATCGTTAACAAACCATGAGCTTAATGCAGAACTTCTCCAGCTCGTGTTAAACAAGTGCAGATCTGTCGGGGGGGCGGGGGGGACAAAAACTCAGCCGGCAAATGTTTATCAACAGCAATAAAGAGAAACCATGTATCTCTCGGTTCTTTTAGAACAAAGAAATGAACTTCTATCTGTAAATGAGGTCAGCTGAACCACTTAAAGACTTAGGACCAGTTCACACCATAGAAATGCTTTCCAGATGCTTTTCTGCATGCGCATTTTTGGTGTAGTCCAGTGCATTTCCCCCCCCTCTGTGTTTTCTTAATCTTAAATAAAAACGTGTTCTGGTGTGTTTAGATGCATTCCAGTGTGTTTTTTTTTTATGCTTTTTACAGCGTCCCAGTACAGTCCAGTGCAGGAAAAATGCACCAAGTTCTACTTCTTTTTTTTTTTTGGAACTGGAAAGCACTGGTGTGAACTATGCCATTGAAAACATATATTTTTCTATGCGTTTTTGATTCAGAAAAAAGTGCACTGGAGTGCATGTGGTGTGAACTGGCCCTAAACCCTTTTCTGGTACTTGTTGCTTACACATTAAAATCAGTATTTTATTTTTTGCTAGGAAATTACTTAGAACCCAACATAATAAATAAAATAAAAAAATGCAAAAGATTATATATATATATATATATGTATATGTGTGTGTGTGTGTGTGTGTGTGTGTGTGTGTGTGTGTGTGTGTGTGTGTGTGTGTGTGTGTTTATATATAATATAAATTTCTTGATTCTCATATTATTGAGAACCATGCAGCTCTAGCTTTTAGGCTCTCATGCGCACTAGAAGCTAAAAAAGCGTTTTTGTGCCGTTCTGTCAAATAGTGCATCCCTGTTGGATACATGCGCAGATCATCGGAGGCATTATCCGACAATCTGCAAAGGGAGAATGTATTCGTCAGATTCTGCCTGCCTCTTTGCTCATGCGTGAGAATTGACCGATCACGTGAAGGGTGGATTTGGGTGTGTTGCAGGACTGTGGCCCACCCTGCAACATACCCAAATGCACCTGTCATGTGATCGGTCAATCCTCCCACATGAGCAGAGAGGCAGACAGAATCTGACGAATACATTCTCCCTTCGCAGATTGTCGGATAATGCCTCAGACAATCTGCGCATTCGCAGGGAGTGACGTTGCGTACTGCGCATGCGCAAATTCCGTCAGGCATTATCTGACACGATGCAGTTTTCGCTAGAATGTAGGTTTTTAGGAGCGTTGCCATTTATTGGAGTTTCCTGTAACACTGGTAACACACGTGGCAATTTGCTTGAAGCTCTACCCCCAAAAAAGTGCAGGAGCTTCTTTGGGGCACATAGGGCAGCCCATTCAAGTGAATAGGCTGCCTTATGCTTGTTGCGCAAAAAAGCACGAAAAAAAAAATGCATTCACGTGTCGCCTAGATGTGAATGCAGCCTAATACAGTGGGCTGGCTCTTGTGAGGAGTATGCAAATATCGAAATGCCTTGATGGGTGGATTTCAGTCTGGAGCAGAA
Organism: Lithobates pipiens; assembly: GCF_037356315.1. Taxonomy (NCBI): domain Eukaryota; kingdom Metazoa; phylum Chordata; class Amphibia; order Anura; family Ranidae; genus Lithobates; species Lithobates pipiens. The sequence goes on along the minus strand of NW_027507758.1, from coordinate 78,896,815 downwards.
GGCGTTTCTAAGCACTCTGGATTTACATACAAAACACTTTACCATAAGCCTACCTGTAGGTGAAGCTAAACCAGTTTATTACCACTTTAATATTCTCCTCCCCACCCTGTGATTGGGCAGTGAAAGGAGAAGTAGCCGACCATTGAACTAGTCTCCCTCTCACATTCTGCGCTCTTCTCCTGTCAGCTTGCACTACAGCACAAGGCCGGCCCGCTTGTGCCGCCCCCCCCATTCCACAGGCTAAGCCCTGCAGTTTAGTGTCTAAACCGCTGGCAACAACATGAGTACACCCCTAAGTGAAATTGTCCAAATTGGGCCCAAAGTGTCAATTTTTTGTGACCACCGTTATTTTCCAGCACTGCCTTAATCCTCTTGGGCATGGAGCTCACCAGAGCTCCACAGGTTGCCACTGGAGTCCTCTTCCTATCCTCCACGATGACATCACAGAGCTGGTGGATTATGGAGACCTTGCTCTCCTTCACCTTATGTTTTGAGGATGCCCCAGAGAAGCTCAATAGGGTTCAGGTCTGGAGACATGCTTGGCCAGTCCATCACCTTTACCCTCAGCTTCTTTAGCAAGGCAGTGGTCATCTTGGAGGTGTGTTTGGGGTCGTTGTGTTGGAATACTGCCCTGTGGCCCAGTCTCCGAAGGGAGAGGATCATGCTTTGCTTCAGTAAATCACAGTGCATGATGGCATTCATGGTTCCCTCAATGAACTGTAGCTCCCCAGTGCTGGCAGCACTCATGCAGCCCCAGACCATGACACTCCCACCACAATACTTGACTGTAGGCAAGACACACTTGTCTTTGTACACCTCACCTGGTTACCGCCACACACGCTTGACACGGTCTGAACCAAATAAGTTTATCTTGGTCTCATCACACCACAGGACTTTCTTGTGCATCATCTTTAGAAGAGGCTTCCCTCTGGAATGACAGCCATGCAGACTGATTTGATGCAGTGTGTGGCGTATGGTCTGAGCACTGACAGGCTGACCCCTTCAACCTCTGCAGCAATGCTGGCAGCACTCATACATCTATTTCCCAAAGACAACCTCTGGATATGACGCTGAGCACACGCACTCAACTTCTTTGGTCGACCATGGCGAGGCCTGTTCTGAGTGAAACCTGTCCTGTTAAACCGCTGTTTGATCTTGGCCACCGTACTCCAGTTCAGTTTCAGGGTCTTGGCAATCTTCTTATAGCCTAGGCCAGTGATGGCGAACCTTGGCACCCCAGATGTTTTGGAACTACATTTCCCATGATGCTCAACTACACTGCAGAGTGCATGAGCATCATGGGAAATGTAGTTCCAAAACATCTGGGGTGCCAAGGTTCACCATCACTGGCCTAGGCCATCTTTATGTAGAGCAACAATTCTTTTTTTTTTTCCAGATCCTCAGAATTCTTTGCCATGAGGTGCCATGTTGAACTTCCAGTGACCGGTGGGAGAGCGATGACACCAAATGTAACACACCTGCTCCCCATTCATACCTAAGACCTTGTAATACTAAAGAGTCGCATGACACCGGGGAGGGAAAATGGCTAATTTGCTTCCAATTTGGACATTTTCACTTAGGGGGTGTACTCACTTTTGTTGCCAGCAGTTTAGACATTAATGTCAGTGTTGAGTTATTTTGAGGGGACAGCAAATTTACACTTTACAAGCTGTACACTCACTACTTTACATTGTAGCAAAGTGTCATTTCTTCAGTGTTGTCACATGAAAAGATAGAATTAAATATTTAGAAAAATGTGAGGAGTGTACTCACTTTTGTGAGTTACTGTGTATATAGAAAAATATAGGTGTGTGTGTATATGTGTGTGTATATGTGTATATATATATATATATATATATATATAGTACGCACTATTATATATAATGTACGCACTATTATATATAATGTACGCACTATTATATTGCATAGTATAATTTATCAGTTGTAGCTTTCATCTAGAGTTCAGTGCATGAACTTTATAATAGAATGCTTTGCATGGCTTCATCCACTGTTCTAATATGTGAAATAATCCTCTTATTTTTGGGATATATGATGGAAGGAGACATGTGAATACCTTCTGTTTTTAGGAAGGCTTACTGTGCAATGCACTGATTGGATTCCTTTAGTCCCTTCTCACCATAACCCATGTAGTTGAATGAAGGGTGGAAAGCGATCCAGGCCTTGGTCGTGCTCAGGGCCATCAGTTGGAGCCTCTGTGATGTATACAGGGAGATGTGTGGGATGACTGGGAAGTTCAGTGGTGTGTAGCGTGTACGGATGATAGATGTACAGCGCTGTTTGTTCTGTGTGCGGAGCTCAGAAGAATGGCTCTTTGTCCTCCTGCATCAGCCACTGGCAGGACAAGGACCAGCGCTCAGCGGGCACATTTCCCATTATTCATTGGGAGAACGTGAGAACTGCCTGGCAGAGCCGCTTCCCTTTCAGCCTTTATGTCATTGTGCCAAAAGTAGATTGAGTTTAGGAATAACGTGCCGGTTACCCAGGTCTCCTGCCTCGTTGTATTCATATTCTCCAGCTTATTTATAACCTTCGTTCTTTTTATGGGCCGTAGCAATTTTAAAGCAGAACTCCTACTTTGAATTAAACATTTTGCTTACTGTGACGCAATGGACACTTTTCGATGAAACGAGTCAGTAATTCTTTTATGAATATCTTGAAAACCATTTTGTTCTAGACATTAATTAAAGCTACCTCCAGGCAAATGACACAATACACAGATGAGATTATATATATATATATATATATATATATATATATATATATATATATATATTATGTATATATAATATATACTCTTTTACCTGCCAAAGGATTTTTATTTCTGTCCAGTTCCTATATTTTTTTTAATAGTATCACACAGTACAGCTATGTCTGGCAAGGTAGGAGACTTGATTTTTTATTTTTTCTCTGCTGCTGTTCAGTAAGGCAGGCCATACACTGTTTGAATCACTTGAGATTCGATCCGTTTATGATGGAACAACTTTGGTACAACCAGCATGCTGGGTTTTACCTGCAATTATCGCTAGCAGCTGCTAGCAACAATCACTGTCTTTTCCCGGCGGGGAGGACAGTGACCTGGCAGGGGGGGACTCCTGCATCAACAGTCTGTGTTGATGGAGGAATCGAACAAATTTCTTTCCTGCAGCCTATGGTTGCAGGAAAGAAATTTGCTCCGTGTATGGCCTGCTAACACTTTGCAGGTCTTGTCCCTCCCCTAGCCTGAACTGGGCAGTAAAAGGAGGAGCAGCTGACTGATTGGATCATCTCTCTGTCACTCTGCTCTCTCCTTACACATGAGAACTGCAGCACAACAGATTAAATATATTTTCTCTGAAATATCCTGTTTTTCTTAGCACTTATCGCATACCTGTTCAAAATGTAACCGCAATCCTAATTTCGCATTTCAGAACGTCCTGTAGCAGACAATGAACGGATGTACGATGTTCTGCAGAAGTATGGGATGCAGTGGAATGAAGCCCGGTTCTTTCTGCGCCATGAGCGTCCGCCATCTAGAGGGTCAGGTAGGTTCAACTCCTTAGTTGATATATCTGAACTCCTTGGATAGAGGTCACCTGTCAAAGCCTTACTTAATTTTGTTGAGAAAATGTCAGGTCTCCTTATATGATCTATGTACATTGCAAGGATTTTAGGGAACTGTTTGAGATTATTAACCTTTATTGTTTGTTTTAAGCTGGCCATAGATGGATTGAAATTTTGGCTGGTTCAGCAGTGACCAGAATTTTGATCTATGTATGGCTGTTCCTACTCATCAGAAATCCATCTAATGGATTTAATGATATCAATCTAATGACCAACTTCTGTTGAATTGGAATGTGTAAAAATGTTTATCAGCAGCTGCAGCCACTGATTAGTGTATTCTAACAGCAGAAGAGTCCTATCAGAATAGAGTTGCGCAGCAGAGAGGACTTCTCCATTGACCTTTCTTGTGTAGATGGGGGACTCTGTTCTTCACACCCCCCCCCCCCCTTTTTTTTTTCCTTTGCCGCAATCAGCCAATTGGTTGATTGAATGAAAAAAAAGCCAATCTATTGCCTGCTTTAAAACAATCACTGTTTGTTTCACCATGTCCATTCATAGACTGATTCCTGAATGGACAGATCGCCAGTGGTTCTAAAGCCTTAGGTTGGGTTCACACTATTGCATACATTTTTTAATAACAAACATGTTATACTTACCTGCTCTGTGCAGTGTATTTGCACAGGGCAGCCTGGATCCTCCTCTTTTCAGGTCCCTATTTGCTGCTCCTGGCATCCCCCTCCTGTTGAGTGCCCGCACAGCAAGCAGCATGCTATGGGGGCACCCGAGCTGAGCTACCGCTCTGCATGTCCATTCAGACATGGAGCTGCGGTTCAGCCCTGTCCCCTCTCTCCTGATTGGCTCCCGCTGCTGTCAGTCGGTTAGCCAATGGCACCACTGCTGTTTCTCAGACAATCAGGAGGTTGAGTCCCGGGTGGCCGAGGGACTCATGGACATCGCTGGATAGAGAAGGGCTCAGGTAAGTATTGGGGGGAGGGGGGGCTGCTGTACACAGAAGATTTTTCATCTTAATGCATTCAGATAAAAAAAGCCTTCTGCCTTTACAACCCCTTTTTAAGGTTTTTGCATTCTGCAAATCAAGGTGAAAATTCTGTGCTGCAGCTGCCCCCCAGACCCCCCCCCTTTTTCTTTTTTCTTACCTGAGCCCATCCGATCCAGTGATTTACATGAGCGCAGTGGCTCATGCCGCTGTCTCTCTCCTCATAGGACAGATTGATGGCAGCGGGGGGTGATTGGCTCCTGCTGCCATCCGTCAAATCTGGTGACATGGGAACCGGGGGTGGGGCCAAGTCCCACTGTCTGTGTCAATGGATGCAGCAGCGGGACTCGGGAACTAACACACAGGTGCCCTAAGGCAAAGCCCTTGAAGAGGAGCCAGGAGCACCGGCAGGGGATCCTAGAAGAGAATCGGGGCTGCTCTGTGCAAAACCATTGCACAGAACAGGTAAGTATAGCCATGTTTGTAAGAAAACCAAACTAAGCTTTATAACCACTTTCATAATGACAACTTGATGAAATCTCAGTGCTCTAATGAAGAAAAATGCAGTGTCAGCATCCCTTTTGTAGGCTAGCTTTAGGGAGTGTCTTACCAAAAATGCAGGCGAGTACTGTACTGTCCATGGTACTTTAAAAAAACAAACAATGTGCACTGTTTCAGGACAAGGTTTTAGGGTCTAGCCTCTCCTCCTTGGCCCCTGAAAGCTTGTCCTCAAAATGTAATGGTTAGTGAAAATAATAGAATATCATGGACAGCACTGAACTGTGTTGTTGCAGGGGCATTTATATGTCTACAGTAGCCAAAAATGAAACGCCTACTGCAAGGGATGCCTAAAATTTTTACTTGTATGTTAGTGCAGCATTGTGAGAATACGTGTAAATCATTTCAAATAGTTTTGGTTCTGGTTTGTGTTGTAATTATAGGTGTTGGCAAGGAAGAGTATTTCTGGATTGGGAAGGAAGTATTTGCAGATATCTGTAGTTCTTATATAGTATGTAACACAAGACTCTGGGTCCATTCTCCCCATATAGGAGCAATGATTTGTGCTGTGTTTTGGGCACTGCAGTGAAACACTTAATGTTAGATGTTGAGATATGGGAAGCACAGCCTTGCCCCATTTAGTTCTGTAGTTTATAAATTGAACAAAGCCGCCTGTCAGCACTAAGAAGTTTTTCCAGGCAATCAGTGAGTGTGAAACCATCCTCAGACGTGTGAATGTAGTGATGCCGGATGCAGGAAGAGCAGAGTCTTCAGGAAGTTGTGCTAGAACCTGGTGGGAACTACAGAGAACTCGGATAAGCCCCCATTCGCATTGACTGCGGCTTTAAAATCGTGCGATTTCATGCACAGATGTCTATCCAAGTTGCACCCGAAATCGCCGATTACCGGTTGTGTTGACCTCACATGATCAGCTGTCATTGGCAGACAGCTGATCACGTGGTAATGGGTTGGGATCGACCCCTTACTCCAATCTGTGATCCAGCGAGTCTCATAGACTCGCTGTTCACAGAGCTCGCCGCGCGCGCCCTTCAGGGGGCACGCAGGCCGCTCGTGCAGGGGATGACATCAATAGACTTAGTCCTGGCAATGCAGGTCTGCGCTGTAGCCGTCATTCAGCTATAGCGTGTATCTCAAGAGGTTAAACCTTTGAAATTTAGTACAGATGTGGTTGCTGGAAAAACTTGGTCTCTTGCGGTTTAGTTTCACTTGTTGCCTGGAATTGCTCTTTAAGAGATTTTTGTTAGCTTGACAATAGGTAATCCACTAAAAAGGTTCAGTTTTAGGCCTCATTCACACTTTGCATAGTGGGAACTAGGCTTCCCACTTGTGCTTTTGTGTGGGCAATTTTCTTGCGATTCCGCCTCTCACACCACTCACTTCAGTGGGCTGCCCTGTGGTAGTTCCCCCCCCCCCCCCCCCATACAAAGCTCCTGCTTTTTTTGGGCAACAAGCGTCACGTGAATTTTTAAAGGAGTGTTTTGCCACATTTTGCAGCTTAATTCTGTTGTGCAAAATTGCACCTCTTTTGGGGTGCCATTTAGAATGAATGACCCCCCAAAGGTGCATCATGCATTTTGCGCAATTGCCACAAGCTTTGGAATCATTGGCAGAATCACAGCGATTTTCAAATTGTAGCAAAACGCTTGTGGCTCAAAGTGCATTAGCTCAACATGAGCGTTTTACAAGCTTTTTATTGCATGTTTTCAGCAGCTCCTCCCCCTACGGCTTTCTATTAGCTAAAATAAAAACTATTAAATCTTGAATACACACGTAAGGCTGCGTTTACACTGTGCGGCGCACAGCAGGGGGTCCGGTGCATCCCCGTTCACCATTTCAGGTCCAAATTAGAACCTGAAATGGAACCACTCCGGAGATGTGTGTCTCCATTGAGAGGCGGTCACGCTCTCCTGCCATATGAATTTGATGCAGGAAAATCCGCATCCAATTCCCATAAGTGTGAACCCAGCCCCTAATGCTTGTACTATGCCAGCAAAACTCTCAAATAAAAATGCCTGAAACTTTCTCTGCTCAAGTGTGAATGGGGCCTAAAACCTGGAATCTGATTGGTTACTATGCAGAGCTGCTCCAGTTTTAGTAAATCTTTCTTCATTATTATCGCCATTCCCCGCATCATCATATACCCATCATCCTCTTATCCCTCGCATTCCTGTGTCTCTGGAAATGCAATTCTCTTTGGACTGAATTGTAGATCACGTATTATCACGATATTGAGATGATTTGTTTGGTTATGGACTATGCCTAGCACCTCTTCTCTGCCTCCTTTTTGATTTCACGTGTTTATTTTTTCAGTTTGTACATAAACATCTGGATCTCAATGAGCCGCGCAGGCACGTTTATGCAGCTGTACATATGAACTGAAGCTGAGGATTGTGTTTTTCTAACAAATGACAGTGAAAAAATTCATCCGAGGATAATGCCTGTTAATACTCTTGGAAAATTAACCCTTGAAATACACACATTGGGATATGCCTACTTGTCCAGGCCTTTCATATTTCATCTAGGGCAGGGATATGCAATTAGCGGACCTCCATCATGCCTCTGCCTCTGGGTGTCATGCTTGTGGCTGTCAGTTTTGCTATGCCTCATAAGACTTGTAGTTCTGCAACAGCTGGAGGTTTGCTAATTGCATATCCTTGATCTAGGGTGTAGTTTGCTGGTAATGGCTGCTTAGCTTGACTGTTTGGATTTCTCTGCTGGCAAACTTGTGCGGGTGCATTGTCTGTCTACATTGCCGTTGCTACAGTGCCACCAGCAGTGAGTCCAGAGAGATGAAAATTAAGTGGTCCGGCTGTGCCCCAAGCTAAAGGTTCATTGCGTGGATTTTGTCTTGTATCTCCTGGAGTTCATTAGCAGCTTTTCTGCTTTTACCTGCCTGGAGCCACTCTATATAGGAAACCTGCTATGGGTGAAAAAAGTGAGCCATCCAACAACGCTGCTTTGCAAGAGTTCATGCTACTTGTATTTATGGTACCAGACTTCATAAAGTGGCTGATCAGTTCACCAGAAAGAACTTCCTTCAGGCCTTATGCCAGGCTGATACCACTGGTTCCTGCTGACATTTTTATGGATGTGTTTATCCTTTCTTCTTTTTTTTTTTTTTTTTTTTTTTTTTATGCAGTTAATGCACAGAGAACAAGTGATCCCAACTTAAAACGGAATGGTGTGAAGGGCCCTGCTGACAGACCGATAATGGAAAATGGGGTAAGTGTGATGCATCACATGGCTGAAATATATACACGCATTTACATATTGTATACATAGTATATGTGTGTATGTGTGTGTGTGTGTGTGTGTGTGTGTGTGTGTGTGTATATATATATATATATATATATATATATATATATATATATATATATATATATATATATATATATATATATATATATATATATATATATATTATATATTATATATTATATTATATTATATTATATTTTTTTCAATCCCACTGCTTTTGACAAAATGTAGACGGCGTGAAGTATGTGAATAGGATAGCCCTAAATTAAAGGCAACATTTAAAAAAAATATTCTTTTTTTTAGATGTTGATAGAACGGTGAGTGCGACAGACAGATATTAAATCCCTGCCCTCCTTACCAACTCGTGACAAAAGGACTGACCAATCTCACGCTGCACTGTCACTTGTGTAACAATGCTACTGTCAGATGCACCTGGCACAAAGATTTCTCAGCTTGTGGGACCCAATCTAGGTGCCAGCAGCCTGAGATTGAGAGTCACTGGGTTAAATTAATGAAGCAATTAACCATTTAAGCTACCACCACCCCATTTTGACAGAGGAGGAGGGAACTCATAATTTTAGCAATACCAACTATGGTTTTAGAATAAACATCTGTAACACACAGTCACCACAGACAAATGTGTTCAGAGGATTTGTACTATACAATAGCACTCTTCAAGAGCAGGGATTCATTTAGTTTGCATTAAAAGCCTTAAAGTGTAACTAAAGGCAAAACCTTTTAAGTGTGTTTTGTTTTTTTAAGTTTTGGCTAGGGTGGAGAGGGATTAGACCCCTTGTCATTTTTTTAGCCGTCTGTGCCCCGTTAAGCAAATTCACCCTGTGTTTGTCCTTTTTTACCATTATCATTGAAAGTAAAAGAAAAGCCCAAACTTTGGGTTGTCCCCAGAAACTTAATAGAGGGGAGATCTTCCAATGGAGACGCTAGTTCAGGTGATCTGAGAATCCCCAAGGAATTCCATTAATTTTCAGGGATTTCCTCTAACTTCCTGTTTGGCTATGGTACAAGAAGTGAAGAAAAATCTCCGCAATTGGACACAGATGGCGAAACTTCCCCCCCCAAAAAAAGTCCCTTCCTTGCTCTATCCAAAATGGGGGGGGGGGGGGGGGGGTAAATGGGCCTATAGTTCTACTTTAATTATGGAAAAAGTAAAATTGGTGCAAATAAAATATTTACAGAAAAAGGGTGTTACAAAGAAATAGAGATTTAACAAAGCAACAAAAAATAAAATAAGTTATATAGGAAGAATACTTGCAGAGTCCAGTTGATGAATGTTCCTTGTTTGATGGCAAATATGGACGCATTCCACTTTTCTTCACATCAAGGGTGGGTGTTTACAGACCATCTGACCAATTATCTGGTCTAAGGAGTGGTTGCTGGGATGTCACTACGTTTATGGCCACGTCCGATTAGTTTTCTAGAAGTAATCAGATCTCTGAATACAGTTTGTTAACCAACAGATTATTGTCCAGCATGCTATTCGCTTCGAAATGAATATAAATATGACAGATGGCAGATGCCCAGTACGCATGACCATTACAGTGAGGGATTAGGGTTATTTACTCTCTAATTGTCCTAAACATAAATGTCACCAGGCTTTAAATCTTCCCAATTGACTGTCCTTTACATTGGAAAAGATAGCCTTTCATCTTTTTTTTTTGTTTTTGTTTAATGTGTTCATGTACTTTGTGTGACTTATGATGAATATGGGTATCTGTTAATAGGTGAATGGTCCCAGAATGGACATGACCCTAGCGGAACTTCAGGAGATGGCAGCTCGACAGCAGCAGCAGATAGAAGCCCAGCAGCTGATGCTGGCTACAAAGGTATATCCATTGGAGCAATTTAGTGGAAACAATTGGTTATGACGTAGACAAGGATGTGTACAGCAATCTAACGCACTACAAAACTGAGTAGAGCAGGTTAAAGTGTTATGTGCAGTACATATAACCCAATGAAATGTAAGCTTACATCAGTAAGATCAGCAAAGCCTGGTACACACTAGAAGTTTTTCTTTTCCACCCAGTGGGCGGAACAAAAAAGATTCCCGGACTAACAAAAGCGAGTTTCTGTCTGAATCGTGTCGGGTTTCCCGCTCCTGTGTGAATCCAGGCTGAAGTCACTATGACAAGCCTGGATTCACAAAGAAACCACATGTGATTTGGACAGGAATCGCACCACATTCCTGTTCAGACCGCATTTGATTCTTTGCAAAGCGATTTGAGTCAATTAATTTTGTATGGTCTCTAATTGCACTCGAAGGTCGAAGGTCGGCCGGCTTTAAAGTGATGTTAGTTGATTGGGTGCTGGGGACTATTGCACGTTGCATTTCTGCGCTTCCTCTTTATTGAGTAAGCCTGAAATTACTCATTTTGAAACAAACAAAACATTCATATTCCATGATACAGTAGCTATATTTAAAGGAAATAATTTGTTTGAATGTTTTTTTCTTTTGTAAAGGGACTTGCCAGTTTTGGCAGACAACTTTATTTGTAATTGCTGCATTATTCCCTCTGCTGGCTCAACTAATATTGAAATGTGAAATATACAAAAAACTATACTTAGATTGCAAGAGGAGACTGCAGATGTTTGGGGTTAAGGTTACCATCATTTGACATGAACTCTGTGGCTTCCTATAGGAACAGCGGCTAAAATATCTGAAACAGCAGGACCAGCGTCAGCAGCAGGCCAGCGAACAAGAGAAGCTGAAACGCTTGAGGGAGATCGCTGAGAACCAAGAGGCCAAGCTGAAGAAAGTGCGAGCCCTGAAGGGCCATGTGGAACAGAAGAGGCTTAGCAATGGCAGATTAAGTGAGGCCCCAACGTCTGTGTTTATTTTGTTTTGTTTTTTTTCTTCAGAAAATGTATCACATAGATGTGTTAATGTTTGATTTCCTCTTCTTACTCATCAGTGGAGGAGATCGAGCAAATGAATAACGTGTTCCAGCAGAAGCAGAAGGAGCTGATGGTAGCTGTGGCTAAAGTGGAGGAGCTAAATAGACAGCTGGAGATGCTAAAGAACGGGCGCATCGAGGGTTACCATGACAATCAGTCTGCAGTCGCTGAACTTGACCGGCTATACAAAGAGCTGCAGGTAAGTTAATTGACTGAATGATTTGCCCTAAAGGATCGGCACCCTTTTGGTATATTTATCTTCAGTCTCTCCTAGCGGGCTAATCTTTTTGCTCATAGCATAAGTAAACCATGGTGATCTTCATTATAATCTTCCCAGCAAACTAGTGTATTCCCCACCCAGGTATATACTCTGTGGATTCCATTCCTTTCCATGGAAGGTCAGCCAGTCCAGGCTCTGGACTGATCCTGACTTTGTCAGGATCCACCCAGATGCCTGGACCAGCAGCTGGCTCAGCTTCTGTGCCGCTGAGAGCCTGACCCAGCCACTCCCACCCCTCCACAGCCCAGTGCTCCAGTGAGCACTGGAGGGGCAGAGCAGAGAGGTGGTGATTGATGGTCACTAGATCCCTGCTCAATAAAGACGGAGAACTGAGCAATGATTGATCGTTGTTCACTAAGTGCTGTTGATTGGTAGTTCATTGATTCTTCCTATCAGTGTAAAACTGCTTACCCATATGATGTATGGGCAGACTTGCACTGACAGTCTGCAGGAGACTTGCATGGCACCAGCAATCTGCTGATCGCTGGTGCCATGCATTCCAGGCTCCAAAAAAAACAAATGGGTAAATGCACATTTTTTTAACCTGCAAAAATATGTGCATTCATTTATTTTTATAGGTGACCTTATCCTTTTTTAAGGTTGTAACAGGGAGGAGGAGGTAGATTAGAAAAGGACTCGTAGAGAAAACAGATGTTTTGGAGGGATGTGCTTTGCATCCCTACAACACACTGTACATCAAAGACCAGACTCTCAGCTTGAAGGTCGGGTCGGGTTTTTTATTTTATTTTTCTATGGAAAGAGGGAGCTATTAAAACAGCAGTTTGTGGTAGATGGCATGTATCAGAAATATAAAATTGCTTGCATTAGTTTTATAGACTGACAATGTTATATCAAAAATGACAGTTCTGGTTGACCAAATTGGAGCCGCCTCTTGAAAAAAGCCTGTTCCCTGGCTGTGCCTGGCCTCCAGTTTTTTTCAGAGACTGGAACAGGTATGCTTGTGAAGTCAGAGGAAAGCACTCCTGATCTGCAAACCTGTCCCATGAAAGTCAAAAGCAATTAAAAAGCCTTTGGTTCAGCTTGACGGCCAGGCAACTAGCATTTTCATGCAAGTAGTTCACCATTGGCAGCCTGCATATTGTCAGTACAGGCTTTCTTTAAAACCTTTGTTTACTTTTAACATGTGCCCATCGGCATAGATATAGGTGTGCTGACTGTTGAGGTAGCTTTCCCTTTAGCTGTAAAAGGCTTTCCTTCCGTTTTTGTCAATGGCTGTGGATTAGCATGCAGAGCTTTGCCTGCTCTGTCTTTTAGAGTCCGCTGTCTTAAGGGTCTCTTGTGTGCCTTCATTCAGTTGAGGAACAAGCTGAACCAGGAGCAGAATGCCAAGCTGCAGCAGCAGAGAGAGAGCCTGAACAAGCGAAATTCGGAGGTGACCGCAATGGACAAACGCGTCAACGAGCTCCGAGATCGTCTCTGGAAGAAGAAGGTGGCCCTGCAGCAAAAGGAGAATGTACCAGTAAGTGACTTCCTGAACACAGAACAATCGAGTTCCGTGGGTAGAAAATAGCTAACCCTTGTTCTGCCAAACACACTAGACCTTGGGACTAAAGCCAAAATGCACTTCTAAGCAGGAAGAACAGGATGTGCATGCCTCAAGGAAAAATGGATGCCCCCATAATACGTACATAATTACAAATGCTATTCCTATTCCGTAACAAGATGATGATGATTTAATATTTTTAATCCCACTGGTAAATTCGTATACTTTAAATTAAGCTATTCAAATTAAATTCTATCCAAAAGTATAAATGACCCTTTTTAAAGAGATCCTGAAAACTGCTGCAGATATAAAGCAATCACCTAGAGAGATGTACATATCTGTAGCAGTCTCCCGTACCCTCCTATTACATAGAACTGAAAACCGTTTTGACAAAGCACCAACACTTTTAGGGGTAGCTTTCCGCCATCCTTAACCCATATGCATCCCTCTTGGGCCCATCGTTTTGATGATCTGTCTCACTAGTCAGTTGGAATATGTGTTAGACAGGAAGGAGCAGGCAAGATTTGGCACATGTAAAAGCCAGGTGTTTATGCATCTGCAGGCACCTCTAGGTACCTGTGCTTTTATAACTGCACCAGATTTTTATATAATTATGACATATTATTCAATCTCCATAGTTCCTGTTATTGTGTATTGTATACAGCTAGGAATAATGGGGTTTGATCCCTGTATATGCGTACCTGGGGCAAATAGCCCTCTGCAACCCTGGCAGCTATAGAGTAGTAGATTCAAGAGGGTTTCCGTTGAGGACAGACCACATGCTGCCAGTACTCACCTCTGTCTGTGTCATCTGTGCACAATGCTGCACAGTTGCAAAGGGCATATATATATAGATGGAAAGAAACCTTTATTTTTATTTTTTTCTAAAAATGTTTTCAAAAATGTCTTGGCTTTTGTATCTTTAAAATGGTCTGTGCCTGCCAAACCTTGCCTGACGAGGGGTAGCTGTATATTCAGAACAATCAATGATCGCCAAGGGGTTGTCATAGTGGAAGACTCTGAAATGAGGCTGTTAAGCCCCGTACACACGAGCGGACTTTTCAACATCCAAAGTCTGACGGAATGATTCCGTCAGACTATTCGATCGTGTGTGGGCTGCAACGGACTTTTGATTCGCAAAAGTCTGACAGACTTTAGAAAATGGAACATGCTTCAAATTTTTCCGACGGAACTCCGCCGGACCCAGTTCCTACCGAAAAATTCGCTCGTGTGTATGCTATTCCGACGGACTAAAACCGTCGCTAGGGCAGCTATTGGCTACTGGCTATGAACTTCCTTATTCGAGTCCAGTCGTACGTCATCACGTTCGAATCCGTCGGAGTTTGGTGTGATTGTGTGTGGCCAAGTCCGCTCATTCGAAAAGTCCGTCAGAACTTTGTCGGAACTCCGGCGGAACTCCTTCGGAAGTCTGTCGGACATAAGTCCGCTCGTGTGTACGGGGCTTTATGGTCACTTGGTTGTCTGTACTACCAAAAACCAAATCTTCCACCATGATTGCATAGATCTTGCATTGTGTGTGGTGCAGAGTAATGTCAGCACCACTGAGAATATTCCCACACATTTTCACTGCAGGTCAGTAGGGCTAATGGTGACTTGTTCACACTCTTCACCCAGATTACAAAGATCACAGCTGTTCCTAAAAGTAGGTTATTGCATCCCACTCCATGGAACATTTATAATATGGCTTATTATAGAAGGGATTGCACTCTGCTTTTTTGTTCAGCTAAGAGGATCAAACCGGAATATCTTGTACATGACACACCAGCCTGCTGACTCCTACCATTTGCATATTAATGATGAAAGGTCTACAATCTGCTGAGCTATCATTAGTTTCAAATGGATCATTTCACATCAGAACATTGAGCCGCTGAAGCCCATTACCTCAATATTGTGTAATTACCTTCTAAGATGGTATTTATTGCAGTAAAATTTACTTATCCCTCTCGTCTTTATAGTTTGTTTTCAGACTTTTGTTTTTGATGGGATTCAAAATAATTTTGGTCGTTTCTGTTTTTAGCTTGATCTAGTGAAATGAAGGGAAGGTAACGATTTCCTTTTTGCCCCAAAAGTGAAGGATTTTGAATTTTTGTTGTACCCCTTGTTCTAATTGGGAATTGCTACCTTTTCAGCCAAGTCCCAACTTGTGTACATTAACATTCCCCCTTGACCCTATTTTATAGCAGTATAAGGGGGGAAGGGGAGTGAACGTTATAGTGATGTAATGGTGCTGAATGAAGGCTCAGGCTTATTTTATGTTTTAAGAGTGAGAGGGGTTAGATATCCTGTCTGGTTTTTACAGATGCATGTGTCCATGTATGGAGGGATGATTTCACTTGCTGTCCTGCCCATTCAGTGGAAAGGAACAGGTTTACCTTAAGCCCCCCATATATCCCCAATATTTATGTACATTTCCTTCTTTACCACCTACCCCCCCTATGCATTCCTTGCCAGGAATGCATAGAGGGTAGGTGGTAAAGAAGGAAAAGAAATACATGATACCTCTGGAGGCGCATGTGACATAACTCTGCTGTTACACAAAGTCCATAGATCACTGCACCCCCCCTCCCCCTGAAAGGTGCCAAATGTGACACCGGAGGGAGGGTTCTGAAAAGCGGAGGTTCAATTTTTGTGTGAACCTCCGCTTTAATGTTACACAAATTGATCCTTTTTTAGTATCATCTAACGTTATTGGATTCTCCCTGGAATGATCATCTATAGACTTTTTCAGTGCTGCACTTTATTTCTTTCTGAGCATTTATTTCAAGTGTAAAATCCGGAAACCTAAAGTTTTTGCTACTGCTCTTGGCGGTGTACAGTAACTATTAGTTCACTATAATCCCATTTTAGTGCTTTCTTTATGGAGTACCTGTACTTTTTTTTTTTTTTTTTTTTTTTTTTTGCTGCTGCTTCCTGCAATCGTTGTATTTTGCTGTGTGCTTGTTTTGTGTTGAAAAGCTTTGCCGCCTCTCTTTGATTTAGATTTCATCTGATGGGAATCTGCCTCAGCAGGTAGCGCCTACCGGCAGCAGAGTGGCGGCTGTCGGCCCTTACATTCAGTCTGCCACCATGCCACGTATGCCGTCCAGACCTGAGCTGCTGGTTAAACCTGCCTACTCGGAGGGACCCACTCCCACACAAGTCCCGGATGTGACACTGAAGTCCCAAACTCTTCCCAACATGAAGACTGCTCAGGGCAAGGCGCAATCTGGTAACTTATCCAACAGTTAAATTTTACTCCTTCCCTTAAACTGTTTACGTTGTGTACGGTGGTAACAGATGTGACAATTAAATGCAGGGGGAGACACTTCTTGCCATAGAAAAAAAAAGTTCCTAAAACCACATATACAAAGGGTTACCTGCATTTCTAAAAATGCACAGCATGTTGTCCAGGGGTTTATCCAGTTTCCACTCACTAGATACCAGTAAAAAAAAAAATTTTGTTTTGGTTTTAGACGGGATTTTTTTTATTTATTTTTTGCGGTCTATAAATATTGGGGGGGGGGGGGGGGGGGGACTTGCTTCACTTCCTGTCAGGGCAGGAAGTAATAGTATTTCCAATAGGGATCCAGACAAACGCATTTTAATAGATTGAAGACATTAATACTATTGCTGTTTTGTGTTTCCAGTTTGTTGTATATGCATCAAAGGAGCAAGTATACTGAATAGAGATGTGACTGAAACGTTCTCTTCCCAACAATGTACCTGTATGTCACTGCCTGCTTCCAGGTTAGGGAATGCGCATGCGGGCCCCTTCCCCGCCGTCGCTCGCTGTGACTGTACACAGCTGGAGTCTGTCGAAAAGTCCCAGCCAATGATTCTTGGCTGGGACCGGCTGTGTTTAATCGCAACCCAGAACTGTCTTGACAATCAACATGGGTCTCCCTGTACTGAGGCAAAGATCTCTCTGTTTCTAGGGACAAGAAACACATTTAGTAAAAATTGGCACACATTTAACCCCTTGATTGCCCTAGATCTTAACCCTTTCCCAGCCAGTGTCATTAGTACAGTGACGGTGTACAATATTAGCACTGATCACTGTATTGGTGTCACTGGTGATGTCAGTGGCAGTTAGTCAGTCCCCCCCCACTGTCAGATGGCAGTCCCATTTTTATAAGTCGTTGATCACCGCCATTAACCACTTGCTGACCAGCTGCCGCAGGTATATTGCGGCAGGTTGGCTTGGCTGTGCGAATCGCCTTAGGTGTACATCAGTTTGTGGTTCTGTGGGCGCAGGTGCGCCCATTGGTCAGCGAGGAAGCTAATCACCGGGTCCAGCGGACTCTATGTCCTCCGGCTGCCTGTGATTGTTCCCCACAGAGACAGAATGGGGATCTGCCATAGTAAATAAGGCAGATCTCTGTTCTGTCAATGGATGACACAGAGATCCTGTCTTTCTGCTATGCAGGAAGATGAATCTGTGTGTTGTCCCAGGCGGCCCATCCCCCCCCACACAGAAACACACCGAGGGAACACATTTAACCCCTTGCTTGTGTATAAATATGTAGCAGGATACATATTGGCCAAAATTTATGAAGAAATTCGATTTAAAAAAAAATGCATTGGGTATGTTTTATAGCAGAAAGTAGAAAAAAAATAAAAAATTTATATATATATATATATATATATATATATATATATATATATATATATATATATATATATATATATATATATATATATATATAGAATTTGTTATTTTTTTTTCAAAATTGAATTTTTTTGTTTATAGCGGAAAAAATAAAAACCAGAGGTGATCAAATTCCACAAAAAGCTCCATTTGTGGGGGAAAAGGGAAATACATTTTATTTGGGTACAGTGTCTGACGACCGGCCACTTGTCAGTTAAAATAACGCAGTGCTGTATAGCAAAATATGGACTGGTCAGGAAGTGGGTAAATCCTTCTGGGGCTAAAGTGGTTTTTAGTAGTGTAAAAAACGAATTAATAATAAAAAAAAATAAAGGTTTTGGAGTGTGTCTATGGGAATGTTTTACCCTTCTTACAAAAGCACATTTGTGGGGTCAGGCACTGATGTTGGAGAGAAGGCCTGGCTCTGTCTCCACTGTAATTCGGAGAGTCCTGACCTCAACCCGATAGAACACCTTTGGGGTGAATTAGAGCTGAGACTGTGAGCCAGGCCTTCTCATCCAACATCGGTGCCTGACCTCACGAATGAGCTTCTGGAAGAATGGTCAAACATTCCTATAGACACACTCCTAGACCTGTGGACAGCCTTCCCAGAAGAAGTTGAAGCTGTTATAGGTGCAAAGGATGGGCCAACTCAATATTGAACCCTACAGACTAAGACTGGGATGCCGTTAAAGTTCATGTGCGTGCAAAGGCAGGCGTCCCAATACTTTTGGTAATATAGCATATATTCTAGTTTGCCAACACTGTAACTTTCACGCAAACCACTCAATATACACTTATTGGGGAATTTTATTTATTTTTTTTTTTTTAACTAGACTTGTAGCAGAATACATTTTGTCGAAAATTTTTAAAAAGAAATTTGATTGATTTATTTATTTTTTTGGTTACATGTTAAAGCCAAAAGTAAAAAATTATAATTTTTTTTTGTTTGTTCTAAATTATTGTTCTTTTTATATAATAAAAAAAAATAAACCCAGTGGCGATCAAATGTCGCCAAAAGAGAGCTCTATTTTGAGTGAAAAAAAAATATACGTTTTGTTTGGGGACAGCGTTGCATGAACGTGCAGTTACTAGTTAAAGTAGTGCAGTGCTAAATGGCAAAACATTGCCTGATCAGTAAAGGGTAAAACCTTCCAGAGCTGAAGTACGGTAGTTTAAAGCTGAACTCCAGCTTTACCCTCTCCTGTACTGAAATAGCTTGCTCCGATAATCACTGCACACTTATGCCCTGTACACACGGCCGGACTTTTCAACAGCAAAGGTCCGACGGAACGAATCCATCGGACAATTCAACCGTGTGTGGGCTTCATTGGACCTTTGCTGTCGAAAAATCAGGCGGACTTTAGATGTAGAACATGTTTCAAATCTTTCCGACGCACTCGAGTCCAGTCGAAAAATCCGTTCATCTGTATGCTAGTCCGATGGACAAAAACCAACGCTAGGGCAGCTATTGGCTACTGGCTATGAACTTCCTTATTCTAGTCCGGTCGTACGCCATGATGTTCAAATCCATCGGACTTTGGTGTGATTGTGTGGCCAAGTCCATTCATTCAGAAAGTCCATCAGAACTCTGCTGAAAGTCAGTCGGGAAGACAGTTGGACCTAGTCTGCCAGAAAGTCCGGTTGTGTGTACACGGCATTGGGTGCATTGGAAGCTGCAGCAAGCCAGATCCATTCTGGAAGATGTCCAGCATCAAGCCCACTGCTTGCATTGGATCTGAGGGCTCATGAAAGGAGTACTGAGGCTGTTCTTTTCAGGCAGGTATGTACAGCACCCTGCTAGTCCCTCCAGCCAGCCATGATTTGCCTGCATTGCCACTAAAACCCAGCGATGACATCATTGGATCTAAAATTGGGTATGAAATAAAAACGGGTCTTTATTAAAAAAAAAAAAGGAAATGGAAGCCCAACTCCAGAGAATATTTATTATATTTATTTAAAGCTGAAGTTTGTTTATATTTGACTTCCTATCGTGCCTTTTTATTTATTTATTTTTATTTATTTATTTATTTATTTTTTTAGTAAAAAGGCACGATAGGAAGTCAAATGTAAACAAATTAAACTTCAGCTTTAAATAAATATAATAAACATTCTCTGGAGTTGGGCTTCCATTTCTTTTTTTTCTTTTTTTTTCATTCTATATAATTAATTTACTTCTAACAGACAGATGCATGTCATTGGTCATTGTTTCCCTAAAGCAACAAAGGGTATACTGTAGGTTGTTCAGCTCCAATATAAACCCTGGCTATTTTATAAAATCTAACATTAGTATTTTGTCTATTTCTTGTGCTGTCTCATCCTTGAGCATTTTATATTTCCTCTGGTCCAATTGATTCTATTAAAGCAATGGAGTTTCCAGGCCTCAGATGTCATTAGAATGTGATGTGGGGATGAGCTGGGAATAATGAGTATCTTGTGCAGCCACAGAACACTGTGCATTGTGTGTGAAGTTTGTTTCTATTCTCCAGGCACCGGGGTCCACAGCATCAAATCCCAGCAGGCTGGCACTGATTGGAGCACTGTTAATGGTGAGGGTCAAAGCACAGCGAAAGGATCTGTGACTACCAGTGGAAAGGGTGAGTGAGATCTGTAAGAACGGGAATATTTCATGAATGCAGAAGAGCATTGCAAAATGTCTTATCTTCATTTATATCCTCCTACGTTATCTCTGTACTGAATCTTTTCTGTGTTACTGTGAATAGCTGTCATTCATCCCATCTTCATCCTGTTACATAATTGTATTGTGGTCAGTTTAGTGTAGTGCTGCCTGGGATAGTGTAATAAGAAGATAGAAAAGCCTTTAGGCGACTAAGCTTGGTTAAAACTATTTTCTCACTTTACAGCTACAGACGCAGACCCCTCAGCACGGGACAAGGATAAGAAGACCAGACCTAATTCTATGTTTGATTCTGTTCAGCCTCCTCCCGGGCCCCCCAACTTTGGCACTTTAAGAAAAAATCAGAGTAGTGAAGATCTGCTGAGAGATGTTCAGGTACTTCTTCACATGCTTTAAACTTTAACTGTACACGTATGTAAAGGAAAAACTATACAATGAAAATGGGCAGGCTCTCTTTACACCACACTCCTTTAAAAAAAAAAATAAATAACCTGAACCATAGGCTTAAATGCTTTGAATCGCTGATTTTAAACAAGTATGCAGATGGGAAGTTTCCATGGCCACCCCCCCCCCTCCCTTCTCCCCACTCACCACTGGCACCCCTGAATTTCTCACTCTGTACATAGCGCATCCCTGAACTTCACACATAACGCACTCCTGGTATTTATGGCCCCTTTAAAAACCCTCGAAAATATGGCAACGCCTACCATTTTATGCAGATCGGCGGAGGGGGCATGGTTGAATTCCTGCACCTATTCTCTAAGGGGAAAAAAAGCCCTGGATAAATTTATATAATCTTACAGATATAAACGACCCTTTGAGGGCAACCATAATGCTTTGGCTCAGAAGGAAATTGAGTTTGACACCCCTGTTTTAAAGTATAAATGTACGTGTGTGTGTGTGTGTGTGTGTAGTAATATATATATATATATATATATATATATATATATATTTATTACACACACACACACACACACGTACATTTATACTTTAAAACAGGGGTGTCAAACTCAATTTCCTTCTGAGCCAAAGTAGCATTATGGTTGCCCTCAAAGGGTCGTTTATATCTGTAAGACTATATAAATTTATTCAGGGCCTTTTTTATATATATTTATTACACACAAACACACACCCTGCTGACTGTAATGATGTCCATTATTTCGAGTTTTCTGTATGCGATTTTGAATGCATTTAGAAGCTAAATTAAAGAAGTCCAGCCTAAGCTTGTTTAGCTGGGCTTCTCCTATGGGTCACAGGAGTGCAATTTGTTTTGCACTCCTGTGACTGATTGTCAGCAGAGAGCGGACTTCATACCATTCTCCGCTGGAATCACTGATGCCCATCTCAGCCTCTCAGCGAGCTGCTAAGATGGTGAGATGGCCGCTCCCCGCCCCTCCACAGGCTGCAGCTTTCTGCTTGGGAAGCTGAGAGAACCAAGCCATCGGCAGAGGTGACGGGGAACAGATTCTGCATCCACCTAGTTAAATTTGATTAGGGGGGGAAAAAAAAACACCCTTTACTTCTCTTTTAAAGTCTACAATACTTCTGCTCCAATGGTCTGATGCTCATTAGGGCCCTCACCAGTATCTTCTCCTGGGTTTCTTCCATGTTTTCGTCTTCGTCTGTTGTGATTGGCTGGTGCGTTATGATGTAACTCCTTGCATGTGCAGTACTTCATTTATCTGGCACATAGGCACAATGCTGGTAATGTAAACTGAGCTGCACTGTGCATGTACATTAATAAAGACTGTGAGCAGGCAGGTAAGTTAAGAGCCTGTCTGCATTTTTTTAAATGTAGCCCTATGTCCAGAAGAACAGCAGCTGTTGGTGTGTGTGTGTGTGTGTGTGTGTGTGTGTGTGTGTGTGTGTGTGTGTGTGTGTGTGTGTGTGTGTGTGTGTGTGTGTGTGTGTGTGTGTGGGGGGGGGGGGGGGGGGGGGTGTGTGTGTGTGTGTGGGGGGGGGGGGGGGGGGGTGTGTGTGTGGGGGGGGGGGGGGGTGTGGTTGCAGAAGTCCATTGCTTTACTGAATAAAAGCAGCTTAAACGATTTCCATATAGGTAGTTGTATGGGTGTTCTACTGCAGATATGTTTGAAAACCTATGCAGAGGTCTTCACCTAAGATATTGAATTTTGGAATTGCTTAAATATTTTCTATTCTTAAAGGTATATTTTTTCCCCTCCTATTACAGACTGCAAATAAGAACACAGCAAAAGTTCCACCACCTGTTCCTTCCAAACCAAAACAGATCAACTTGCCTTACTACAGTCAAGCTCCCCAGCCTGCTACAGCTGACACAAAGACAGACATAGCCCCACCAAAGCCTACATCAACTTACACTGCAAACAAACAGAAATTATCTGTTCAGCAGAGGTTGTCTGTGCCTTCCAGCCAGGAACTTCCACCACCCGCCAAATTGGATAATCCCCCTGCAGTGGCAGTTCGTCCATTCACTCCTCAGACAGTCAAAGACCCACCAGTGCCGCAGTTCAACAAACCTCAGATGGTGGCTGCTAGTTCTATCTACTCTATGTACACAAAGCAGCAGACTCCTGGGAAAAACTACAGTGTACAGGGTGCCCTCGGCAGAGCTCAGACACGGTCTCAGTTTTCCAGTGGTAAGGATAGAATTCATCTACAATCCATCTGTTGCTGGTGCTCAGTCTGGTACAGCAGACTTGGGCTGCTCTGTAGCACTATAGGTGTTTTGAAGTTTGATCCTGCATGCCTTTTGGGGTTAGCCATTTCCTGGTTTGTGCTAGATTTTTCTTTTGGTAAGTTAGGTATGTAGCTTGGATTCAAAATCCTTATATTGGAGGGGGGAAATACCTAGAGCTGAACAAAATGAAACTCTGCACCAGGTCTGGAGCACATTTTGTTTTTGTGGTCCCATTATTTAACCGCTTGCCGACCATCCCATAGTAGATTTACTGCTACAGGGTTGCTGTTTTGTGCAGAATCATATATATATATATATATATATATATATATATATATATATATATATATATATATATATATATATATATATATATATATAATAATGTCATGTGTGATTCTGCACTTCTGAGTAGGGGGCTTGCACCGCTTCTGCTGTGATTGGTTACAGCAGAAGCCGAACAGCGAGTGCCGGCCATTGGATGCCCGTTGGCACCCGCTGATCGTTTAGGAGAGAGTCTGGACAGAGTGGTGCATATATAAACCATGCATAGCTCCATCCTGACAGCAGGGATGTGATGGATTTTCGTTCCCTGCTAAGCAAGAAATAAAATCCATCACATCCCTTTGTGTACACTGTGTGGTGCTTTCACTAACGCTGGTTAGGCACACAGTTAACTTTGTCGGCCTAGAGGTTAACCACTTCCCAGCCAGTGTCATTAGTACAGTGACCGTGCATATGTTTATCACTGATCACTGTTTTAGTGTCACCCAAAAGTGTCATTGTCCACTGCAATTTCGCGGTCCCTTTAAGCCGCCAATTGCCAGCATTACTAGTAGAAAATAAATAATTTTCCGGTATGTATACCATAGTTTGAAGATGCTATAAATTTTGCATAAACCATTATATATATATATATATATATATATATATATATATATATATATATATATAATATTATTATTATATATATTATTATTATCGTCGAGGCAAGTGTATATGGTAAATGTGCAGGTTTAGGAGATATTTCTAGTACATACAAGTAAGCCTCATTATAGGCTTACCTGTAGGTAAAAAATTGTGCAACCACTTTAAGAAGCTTTGTTGAATGCTTTTGTAAAAGTTTGCTGTGTAATATCTTTTTATTTAATTTTTTTCATTTTTCTACTTTCAGTTTATGGTAAACCAGTCATTGGTGGTGCAGCAGCTCAGAACCAGCAGAATGGCAGTCTACAGATAGATGGCACCTTAGTAGATGGACAGAAATCCAGCAGTCCAGAACCAGACTCGGAGACACCAGCAGCCAGCAGTGAAAACCAGGAGACCGAAAGGATTCCCCGTCCTCTCAGCCCCACCAAACTGCTGCCATTTTTATCCAACCCATACCGTAACCAGAGTGATGCCGACTTGGAGGCTCTGAGAAGGAAACTGTACAATGCCCCCAGGCCTTTAAAGAAACGTAGCTCCATAACCGAGCCAGAAGGACCCAATGGGCCAAACATTCAAAAGCTTCTTTATCAGAGGACTACCCTGGCTGCCATGGAGACCATCTCTGCCCCCAAGCAGACCCCTGTGACACCAATCTCTGAGAGCTCCACAGAGACTCAAGGTTTGCAAGTCTCCACAGACGTACAGGAGGAACCCCCCTCAGAAGATTCTTCTCTGCATGTCTTGGACATTCCCCCACCCGAAGATGTTGGCATGTTCACCGAGGACATAGATATCCCCTCACCGGAGCTAGGTCCGGACAGTATTCCTGAGGGAATCCCGTTTCCAGGTGTGACATCCCCAGCAGAGGTGGAGGTGAATCAGGATACCATTCAGCCCCCTGATACATATGTTGAAGAGTACCCTCCCTACCCTCCACCCCCATACCCCACTGGAGGGGACCCAGAGAACTTGGTAGAGGACATTAACATGCACCCTCCAGAAATCACAGAGCAATTCTCTCTTCCTCCAGTAAGTATCACACTACTTACTTTAGGGCAAATATGTAAAGCTGAACTCCAGCTAAATCTTGGCACAGTACAGAAAGTGATAGAAAATCTCTCCAACTGGTGGAAATTGTAGTGTGGGTAATTGAGAGCATCTGACAGTACTTTTACTGCTGTTCGTGGCTTCCGGTCTATTTCTCGAATAGAACACTACCGTTAAGGTTTAAAATGTAATTTGATGCAAACAAATATTTTTTGGTGTACTTTTAGCTGAGTGTTTATTACTTAGTTTGTGATGTTGACAAGTCAGCAATACATGGGTTCGGTTTTGTGTTCAACTATCCTCAGTGTTGCTCCACAGGTAGGAAGCGATTAGTAGTTCCATTCATCTGGACTTGTTTGGTCGAATTTTGTTCATAATAAAGATGGTCCATGGATTCTCCAAGCCACTTCATTTCTAATGAGTGTTAGGAACATTGAGATTAGTACACACTATAGAGGGATATGCTTTGCTCATATTTCATGCCTGAAGTTTACAACCACTTTAAGGTTGTAGGAAGACTGCTAACCTGTAGAATTTGTCCTCACATCCATGATCATTGGATTAAGATGTCTGTACTACTCATAGGGCTATAAATGCTGAGGTATCTTCCTGACACTCTTTAGAAATAAAAGAAGCTACAATACATTTTCAGCATTGCAGACCAAGTCCATCTGAGTGTTACTTCTACTAGCCCCATGGCCTGGATAAATGAACACCTTCACTGTTCTAGAGTTAACAATACTAACCCTCAGCAGGGAAGCTGCAAGATCCTTTGCTTGTTAGAAGGAACAATGCTTTCCTCCCTGAGGCCTGTTTAAGTCTTGATCAGCCAGATGTGATCTTACCCGGGTAAATGTCACTGCCCCATCCATGTTGACTGGGTTTGGGCCTGGCAATTGGCTGTTGGATTATGATCACATGGGGAGGTCACATGCTCCATCATACCCAGAAGCCTTGTTCAATTAGAGCAAAGAAGTGAGAGCTCTTACAATAAGGAAGTGCGGATTAATGAGTATACCTTACTGAAGAGTTTGTATATCGGGAGACAGTTACTTTTTCCTGAATGGACATAGGGACTGTTTAGTCATCAGCTCATTACATCTTTCAGGCACTGACACTGTGGAATTGTCTGTGAAAGTAGATCTGCCACAAACCTGTGGAATTTAGTGTAAGCATACAGTGAAAAAATTTAATTTAAAAAAAAGATGATCAGCAGATCCAGAATTCTGGACATCTAAAACTATTAATGCAAGTTTTACAAGAAAGGTACATTTATAACGTCTGTCATTGGAGAAACAAGGAGGCTGCCATTGCTAATGTCTTCATTAAACTGCTGGTTGCTGGGCTATAAGGCTGACACTTCAGCTTCAATATGTGTGCTTGTACCTGACTCTTCATCTGCATGCCTTTTTTCCAGTTCAGTTATTCAAAATGTAATTAAGCCACAGACAGCCAGGCAACTGGTATTTTTAGGAGGAGGTCAGTGAATGTAGTCCCCTTGTTTTTTTTTTTCTTGTAAATAAGTTCATTTTAGCTTTATCCCTTGTTCCTAGCATCAGTGTTGGCTCTAGAGATCTGCAATTGGCAAAGCTCATGTTCCCTGTGCATTGGTGTGTTTTTGCTCGGAATCAGAGAGATTACTGCTTCCCCACAGGGAGCAAGGGTCCTTCTCTGCGGCATGCTGGCGGCACACTGGCAGGGGCCAGTTTATTCCAATTGGTGTGTTGCTGCTTTACAAAGAAAACAAGCTGTGAGATGTTGGATTCCTTTTGTTTAGCTGATTTATAGGAGTTGTAAAGTGTCAGGGTTTTTCACCTTCACGCATAGAATGCATGAAGGTGAAAAACCTTCTGTGCTGCAGCTGCCCCCCAGAGCCCCCTTTTTCTTACCTGAACCTGATTGTTTCAGCGACGAGCAAAGCCCAGCAGCTCCAGCTGTTGTGTCCGGGACCTCATTAGATGGATCGATAGCAGCAGGAGCTATTGGCTTCTGCTGCTGTCAATCAAATCCAGTGACATGGGGGGCGTGGCTGAGTCCTGAGGTCTGTGTCAATGGATGCAGCAGCAGGACTCGGGAGCGCACCCACACGGATGCCCCCATGGAAAACAACTCTCTCGGGGTACTCGCTGAAGGGTAGGAGCCAGGAGTGTCGCCTGAGGACACCAGAAAAGGAGGCTCAGGGTCGCTCTGTGCAAAACCCTTGCACAGAGCAGGTAAGTATAACATATTTGTTATTTAAAAAAAACCTTTTACAATCACTTTAAACTGAGAGTTACATTGAGAATTGACAGAAAAATTAACATTTTGCATATGACTTCAGCTGTCTGTATCTGGATCTACTGATCAATATGTCATGTGAGTTTTGCTGGTAGTAACCTCTGCTAATATAATTTTATGTGATCAGTTTTTCTTCCCAGGGTTTAACTTTAAAGCAGGATTGCCTAAACTTTTGAAGAGCGAGGGCCACTTTAGCGACTTGGTAACCAGTCGCGGGCTACAATGAGGGGAGCGGACAGATGACAGGTCTGTGTCTGTCTACTTTGCATATGCAGAGCAAACATGAACACAACACGCTCTACTCTATGGATCCTCCTATCCACCCAGACAGAAGTGTGCGCATCCCCCTTTTGTTTTTGTTTTTTTGTTTTTTTAAGTGGATCGGATTGGAGATAGGCATGTGTAAACAGACACAAGTCTGTTTACATTTGCTGCACTATAGAGGTGAATAAAGGGTCTGATTGGGTCCACCTGAAAAACAGACAGACCCGATCGTGACAGATCGTGTGAAAGGGGCCTAAAGCTGCTTTCACACTGATTCACTGCACCTCAACTGACCTCAATCTTCACTTCTTCCTCAGGATTCCTCCAGGTATGGCTGGCAGCTGCTGGCTGTCCCCCAGGCGGGTATGGCTGGCAGCTGCTGCTGGCTGTCCTCCAGGGCTGGTCCTGCTGGTGGTGTCGGCTGGCTGGTACTGCTGGTGGGTCCTGTTGGTTGGTACTGCTTTAGGTCCTGCTGGTGGGTATCCGTGGTGGGTACTGCTGGCACTGTTGGGGAGTAGCACTGGCACTGCTGGTGGGTATCTCTGGGGGATGTTGTCCCAGATCATGGGTTCCTGACTGGCATCCACCCACTGCTGAATTATCAACTTTGATTATATTAATATGTTCAATTATCTGAGTAGTGTGCAGGTTTTTATTTATTTATATTTATTTATTTATTTTTAAACCCCTGGGTCGTTTTCAACTCCTTTTTCTCTCCCCCAGGGAAAGAGAACAAACTTGCGAAAGAATGGCTCTGAGAGAATTGCACACGGGATGAGAGTGAAGTTTAATCCTTTGGCTTTGCTGCTCGATTCCTCTCTGGAGGGAGAGTTTGATCTCGTGCAGAGAATAATCTACGAAGTAAGTTGTTTGTAATGTCGTTTTTTTTTTTTTTCCTCTGCTCCTCCATGGGGAAGCTTTAAAGAGATACTGTTCTGTAAGTAAAGTTTTATGTCCAGGCATTACTGATATTTGAAGCTGAACTCGGGGTAAGTAAATATTGTCTAATACAAAAGGCATGTGTATTATTACTGGAATCTTGGTGTGATTTTTGTATTTCTTCCAGATCTGTGCAGTAATCCAGTATGAAGGGCCAGTTCACATGCAGTCCAGTGATTTTTTTATTTTTTTTTTCCATTAAAAACGCATGGAAAGTAGGTTATATGATTTTTAATGGCGTAGTTCACACCAGTGCTTGTAGCGTCAGTGCGTTCCAGAAAAAGTATAACATGCTGCATTTTTCCTGCACTGCACTGGAATGCACCAAAAACGCACTGGAACACACGTGTCCTTATTTAGGGCCAGTTCACACAACATGCAGTCAAAAACGCATGGAAAGTAGGTTATATGGTTTTCAATGGCATAGTTCACACCAGTGCGTTCCAGTTTCAGAAAAAAAAAAAGTAGAACATGCTGCGCTGGAGTGTACTGTAACGCTGTAAAATACAACAAAAACGCACCTAAATGCACTAAAAATACACTGGAACACACCTGTCCCTATTTAAATTTTAAGAAAAAAGAGGGGGGGGGGATTCACTGGACTGCATCAAAACCGCGCATGAAGAAAAGCATCTGGAATGCACCCGGACAACGTTTCTGTGGCGTGAACTGGCTTCAAATGTTACCTCTGTCCTGTAACAAAGACCGGTCACTACTTGTGTGGGATGACTGGTCTTGTAGCTTCCCTCTCCTGTAGTTTTTCGATTGGCAGCCTGCAATGGGTGGGGTCTACTGGGTCCCTCCCACAGCACTGCACTGTGACATTTATAAAGTTAGATCTTTGCAAGAAGGCATTTCATGCACTAAAAGTATCTTTTTTTTTTTTTTTTTTTTTTTTTTTTTTTTTTTTGTATGGCTGTTGAGGGATTCGGTAATATATGGTTCAAGTTTAATACCAAACCTCCCTGTCCCTCTCCAGGTTATGTCCCAGCTTTATTTATTTATTTTCTTTTCCTTTTTACCTTGTTTCTATAGCGAGGAATGGCTTTTATTACTCTCTGACATCACCTGGCTTGTAAAATTCTTGGAGTAGCAGCTTCTGAGGGTCGTTTCGTTTTTTCTGGTTGCCCACCATAAGAACGTTTATCTCCCAAGAGCCATTTCACCTACCATTGTTTTGCTGGGAAAGAAATCCGTTTATGCATATAAAGTTGAACAGAGATGGGTGGCAATTAGACATTCTGTAGTCTGGCTGGTAGAGCTGACAACATTGGTTGGGATTTTAGTGCAAAAAAAGGTAGTGTGTTGTCAACCCAAACAGGCGGTTTGGAGCACACTGGATTTCTGACAAATCAGGTATTTTTCTGTGTTTGGATTTTTGTTTTTCAGAGACAAATTTAAAATTGTGTATGCATTGTAGAAATGTACTGAATGTTTGTTTGATTATTATCATTTATTTATTTTTCTTTACATACTTTAACCACTTCCTGCCCACGCTATGGCTGAAAAACTGCTACAGCACGTTCTCAGTTTGCCAGACGGGGTGCGTGGGTGGCATGCTCTGAGTCCTTTGGACTCAGCTGATCACAGATTGGGGTAAAGAGCCAATCACAGCGGCCCTTTACCATGTGGACAGTTGATCAAAGAAGTAAACACAATCCGGTTATCGGCTTTTCTTTCCTCATGCTTACAGCTTACGGAGAGCAAAAGAGAGACAATCGCTGGCTTGTGTTAAAGCATGGGTGTGGCCCTCCAGCTGTTGCGGAACTACAAGTCCCATCATGCCTCAGCCTTTGAGAGTCAGGCTTGTAACTGTTAGCCCTTGTACACACGATCGGAGATTCCGACGGAATGTGTCCGATCGGAGCGTTTTGTCGAATATTCGACTGTATGTGGTATGCATCGGACTGTTTCCGTCGGAATATCCATCGGACCAAATTTTCCAATTTGCCGGAAATATTTTCTGACAAAATGCTCCAATCGGACATACTCCGATCATCATGTGTAGAGAATTCCGATCGGACAAAGTGCCACGCATGCTCAGATCAAATTCCTACATCAAAGCTATTGATTACTAGCCTGAACCTAGTCCCATCGTAACCAAATGACGTCATCACGTTCTGAAAGATCGGATTTTCCGACAACTTTGTCCGACCGTGTGTATACAACAGTTTCGGACAAGATCCGTCGGACAAGATCCGACGGATTTGGTTGTCGGAATCTCCGACCGTGTGTACAAGGGCTTAGCCTTGCAATGCCCCATGGGACTTATAGTTCCGCAACAGCTGGAGGGCCACATGTTGAGCACCCATGTGTTAAAGGGACATCGGCACTGATAATTAGGGCACTGATTGTCAGTGCCCTAATTATCAGTGCTGTCAATCAGTGCCCACCGGTGCTGCCAATTGGTGCCCATCCGTGCAACCTCATCAGCACACATTAGTGAAGGAGAAAAATTACCTGTTTTATCATATTTTGTTAAAATTTTGCAATGTTTATTTTGTTTATTTTTTTTGGTCTTTTTTCGTTTGTTTAGCAAAAAAATTAAAAACCCCAGTGGTGATTTAACAGCTTCCCTACTGCGGCAGGTTGGCTCCCCTGCGCAAGCCGTTGTAGCTATATGTCGGCTCTTGGGGTCGGGATAGCAGGCGCGTGCTGGTGCTCGTGGCCAATGACCGCCGGCAACGAGCGATCGTGAGCAGGAGAGACAGAACAGGGACGAGTGTGTGTAAACGCACACTTCCCTGTTCTGTTCTGAACGGAGTGACAGATCGTGTGTTCCTATTAGCTAGGAACCACAATTCGTCACCTACCAGGGACACAGTTAACCCCTCGAGCGCCCCCTAGTGTTAACCGCTTCACTGTCAGTGACATTTTTACAGTAATAAATGCAATTTTATAGCATTGATTGCTGTATTAATGACAATGGTCCCAAAAATGTATCAAAATTGTCCGATGTGTCCGCCATAATGTCGCAGTCACGATTAAAATCCCAGATCACCGCCATTACTTGTTAAAATAAATAAATAAAAATGCTATAAATCTATTCCCTATTTTGTAGTTGTTATAACTTTTGCGAAAACCATTCAATAGACGCTTATTGCGATTTATATTTTTTTTAACCAAAAATATGTATAAGAATACATATCGGCCTAAACTGAGGGAAAAACATTGTTTATATATATATATATATATATATATATATATATATATATATATATATATATATATATATATATATATATATATATATATATATATATATATAAATTTTTGGGGGGATATTTATTATAGCAAAAATAAAAAAAACATGCGTTTTTTTTTTTTGTCAAAATTATCGCTCTTATTTTGTTGTAGCGCAAAAAATAAAAACCGCAGAGGCGATCAAATACCACCAAAAGCTCTATTTGTGGGGGAAAAAATTACTTCAATTTTGTTTGGGTACAACATCGCACAACCACGCAATTTGTCAGTTAAAGCGACGCAATGCGGAATCTCAAAGGGCTCTAGTCAGGAAGGGGGTAAATTCCTCCGGGGCTGAAGTGTTTAAATACCACCAAAAGAGAGCTCTATTTTTTAGTCGTTGTGCTTTCGCTTCATTAGTGAAATTCACACCACCTTAGTCCAGATACACATCATTCCGCCATTGTAGTTTTATGAGGAGTAAGAAGCAACAACAAACCAAAGAAGCAGCTACCAAACCATTATATATTACAGGTATTTTTATATAGCCGACAGTTTATGCAGCGCTGTACTTATTGTTCATTCACATCAGTCCCTGCCCTAGAGGTAAGATTCCTATCTCACGTGCGCAAACATACATACACACTATAGTGCCAATTTAGAAAGGAGCTATTTCACCTACCAGCATGTCTTTAGAGTGTGGGAGGAAACCAGAGTACCCGGAGGAAACCCACGCAGGCACAAGGAGATGGACACCTTTCCTTTGTGATGAGGGAGTAAAAAAGTGCATACTTTTTTTTTTTTTTTTTTTATGCATTTGTTTTGTGAAATCCATCCATGGTGACCTGGCAGTTCATTCTCTACTCTTTATACCTTTCCTTCTCTTTTATATATATTTTTATTTCAGCTGGAAAGCATCCTCGTTCCCCTTTTTGTCTTTTTGCGGTAAAAAATGAAGCTGGTCTTGAGCACAGGCATTGACAAATGGGCTTTATTGTGTTTATGCTAATAGTGTGCAGTGCGGCGGCTCTTGCTGTGTAGGAGCGGTGAACGTCTAGAACTGTAACCTTCTGGAACAGTCTGCTGCTATTGGGTTCCTTCCCTGTAGTGAATCTGTAGGGAGTACTCTCATTGCAAGTGTTACACTTTAAAGATGACCTGCATTGTGAACGTTGTGCCAAAATATGCAACCAGAGGGCAAAGGACTAGTTGCAGCATTGCCTCTGGGCTCCCTGCAGCTGATCATTTCCCTGTTACAGACTTGCCATTCCGTCTTCTGCATCAGAAGCGTAAACCAACAGAAGGAGCACCCGGCCAAAATCCTAAAAATGTCCAAATTACTTTTAATGGTTCTTAATAAAACGATCATTGCATTTCGGACACCAAAAAACTTCCCGTAGGGCTACAAAAAAATGTGATATATTATGTATGTATGTATATGTGTGTGTGTGTGTGTGTGTGTGTGTGTGTGTGTATATATATATATATATATATATATATATATATATATATATATATATATATACACACACACGTTTGTATTTGTAGCCCTAGGGGAATGATCATTTTATTAAGAACCATTAAAAGTAATTTGGAAATTTTTGTGGATTATATAATATCATTTCATTTAAAATTATGTGTTTGTATGGCTGCTGCACAGATAGGTAGGTCTTATTTGAGACTAGTTCCTCGTGACTTACAGGCAATATATGTTTTCAGGTTGAAGATCCCAGCGAGCCCAATGACGAGGGAATCACAGCACTTCACAACGCAGTGTGCGCCGGTCACACAGAGATCGTTAAATTCCTTGTACAGTTTGGTGTGAATGTAAATGCTGCAGACAGTGATGGCTGGTAAGGTCACATTTTATTATTTACAGTTATGTTCTTTTGTGTGATGAGGTATCCTACCAGAACTGGAATGTAGATAATGTATTTTCTGTCTTTTCTGTTAAATACTTTTCCGTTTTTCCTTATTCATATATAAAATCTTAAAAAAAAAAAAGTTCGACCATTAGGCACCCAAGGGTCTCTGTACATACCTGTTTATTACAAAAGGGTTTCTTACCCGCTTTAGGGACCCCCAGACTTTGCTAAAAATTTCTTGTAAGTAAAAAAGGAAATTGGTCAAACTAACTGAGATCTAGAATTGGTGAAAAATAAAAAGATACTAAAGTGCGGATAAACTCAGAAATGTTCTGACACCACAAATAATAGTATAACAGTATAATAATAGTATAACAAAAAATAATGCACTAAAAAATATATATGTGTGTGTGTGTGTGTGTGTGTGTGTCTTGAATGCTGACAAAATGTGAATAGAAATCGCTCCATTATCTGTGATAGTCACTGCTGGATATATGTGCTGAAAATAATCACCACCACCTCAGTGTGCAATGCCCGCTCACCTCAAGGACCCCATTGGGTCTATTGGTACTTTCAGTGATACTCCAAAAAGTTCAACCAGATCAGAAAGAGATTTCAAATATTGGTTCCAGGATTATCAGAACTTCTCCATAAAGTTATCTTCCCCAGGTTCAATTTCTCAAAGCAAAATAAAAATCATCATCGCGCAAGATTGAATATATTCCTTGCTTTTTATCAATAAGAATGCCTTAATCAAATGCACTCACATTTCATTGGTGATGAAAACGCCTCAAACAAACAGTTTACAATGGGACGGATCTCCTCCTTGTAGTGTAAAAATCTCCTAAATGTGTGCAGTTTAGGAGATATTTACTGTACATGCATCCTGTGCCGTTTCTTCAGAGCATGTGCCGTAAACGGCGGCTCCGGCAAGCAGAAGTGAGGTCCCTGTGGCTCCGGCCAGTCACAGAGCCGGTGTCCACAAACCTGGAAGCAAAACGGGTGAAGATGGAGGCTTTCGCCAGCGATGAAATTGCGTTGCATGAAGGCTTTGTTTTCAGGTAAATTGCACTTTATGTGCTAGTATGCGACACATGCTAGCACATTATGCCTTTGCTTTGCAGGTAAGAAGAAAAAAAACAAAGTTCAGCGGTTTACAACCACTTTAATGTGGAGAAAACGATAGCTAAAAGGCATTTTTATATCCTGAATATTATCGTTTAAAGGTATTAATCCCAATAGTTACTAAAATACAATATTTTTTACTATAGTAGTCATTTTAATTTTGTCCTATGCTTTGTAATTTCTCCATTTCTTGACCTGAACATGAGTGTAATGTAACTGTGTCTTGTTGGCCACTTCAGGACCCCGCTGCACTGTGCTGCATCCTGTAACAACGTTCAGGTGTGTAAATTTCTGGTGGAGTGTGGGGCTGCGGTATTCGCCACTACGTACAGCGACAAACAGACTGCGGCAGATAAATGTGAAGAGATGGAGGAAGGCTACAGCCAGTGCTCCCAGTTCCTCTATGGTGAGTGTGCACTGAGTGATATGTTTGGGGTGTGTAACCAGCCAGCTGAAGTGTTAGCTGGGTGTTTGTATTTTGATACCCACATAATGGGGTGCAGGGGGTAGTTTGTGATGGGCTTCCAGTGTCTTTTTACTGAGTGGTAAAGTCATTCAGCAACATTACAGAATAATCTTTCTTTCACATATCACATTCAATGATTTATAGATTATGAATAGGGCACTGTCTGTGTATGGCATGGACTGCAGCCCCTTGGTGCCCTAAAGTAGACAATGACCTGAGTACAACATGGATACTGTTGAAGAGCATATAAACATGTGGACATATTTGTGGTCATCGGGTCCTTCCTTTTACTTTATGGACACTATAAAGTTAAAAAAAAAAACCTGCAAACTTATTGATCCTCCCTGGGTGTAATGCTTTGCAGGCTCTAGTGGAAAAAATAGATGTACATTTTCTTTTTTCTTTTTTCCTTGCAAAAATATGTGCATTTAAATTTTTTCCCTTTTTAAAGGGGTTGTAAAGTCTCATGGTTTTTCAACTTAAAGTGGAAGTAAACCCATCGATTTAAACAGTTAAAAAAAAAAGGCATGCCGGGAATGCTAACTGCACATTGGCTGTGCTCTCAGCCAAACTATTAAACCATCCAATGGCTGGTGTCATAATGAATCACATGTGCAGCACCATAGCAGTTGAAGATTAAACAGAGGCAAAGATGGCAGCTTCCTTGGCTGAAAACGATAGGGGAGTTTACTTCCACTTTAATGCATTAAGGTGTAAAACCTTCTGTGCTGCAGCTGCCCCCACAGAGCCCCCCCCCTCCCTTTTTTTTCCCTAACCGGAGCCCAATCGTCCCAGCGATGTGCATGAGCACAGTGACTCCAGCTGCTGTCTCCGGTCCTCACTGGATGGCTTGATAGCAGCAGGAGCTATTGGCTCCCACTGCTGTCAATCAAATCCAGTGATACAGGAGCGGGGACGAGTCCTGCTGTCTGCGTCAATGTACGCAGCAGCGGGACTCAGGACTCATGAGCGCGCCTGTGTGGGTGTCCACAGGGAAAGTGTCTCTCTGTGGGGGCATCCGTTGGAGAAGAGGCGCCAGGAAGCACTGTTGGGGCACCTCAGAAGAAGAGGATAGGTGCCGCTCTGTGCAAAACCCTTGCACAGAACAGGTAAGTATAATATTAGTAGTGTGTTATTTATTTTTTAAAGGTGAACTTTATCTTTTTTGTCTTTAAACCCAAGAACAAAAGTGTAATGTATTACATCTGACCTGTCCTTAGATGTTCTGGATGTTTTAATTTCCTTTAGTTTTTTTTTTTTTTTTTTTAGTTATGTTTCAACAATTCCAGTCTCCTTGTAACTTCCTGTGCAAAGAACTGACTTCTTAAACAATGTTATCAGCTTTCCCGCTATCGTCTGTGAACTACAGATTACCTGCCCTTTTTGTAATGGAGATGATTAGAGGACAGGTGTTTTGTAGTCCAAATAAGGAGTGATGGCTTTGGGTGATGACTCTGTTCCTCCATAAATACAGTGAGTGTTGTCGCCCTAAAAGGTTCACCAAGTGAAAAAAAATAAAGAAAACAAATGCAGCCGTTACATCCAAGTTTGTTCTTGGGTTCTGTATACTGCAGATATTTTGGTTTGTCCTTGGCATTCTTGGACTTCAGCAGTGTTAGTAAATGCACTTATCTGATCAGCTTTCTTGTTGAATTTTCAGTACTTTTTACTGCAGTAAAGAAAAG
Organism: Lithobates pipiens; assembly: GCF_037356315.1. Taxonomy (NCBI): domain Eukaryota; kingdom Metazoa; phylum Chordata; class Amphibia; order Anura; family Ranidae; genus Lithobates; species Lithobates pipiens. Next base: position 78,860,060 of record NW_027507758.1, on the reverse strand, counting down.
GCTAACTTGACTGTTGTGGTCTGACTTCCATAAGAATCGCATGCAGCATATATTATAATCCAGATGGAGTATGTTTTCTGGAAGCTATTCCCAGCCTATTCCCCCCGCCTGTGTGTTTGTATAATAGCAGCCGCAGTAGTCTGCTTACAATGAATGCCTGGAATGTGGCAGATTATAGGCTTCCAGCTTTCACTTGGCTCTGGGCTGAGAAAATAATCGTTAACATGCTGATTAGATTACTCGCTGCCAAGATGCCAGATTTACCCTTTACTATACGGGCAAAGCCACTGCAAGCAGCACACAGCGCATCTAACCGCATTAATCTCTGACCATTCACACCTTGTTGGTCTGGTTTACCTGAACCATGACTGGTGAGCAGATACTGAACCACACATAGAGGTGTCTGCAATTTTTCAACCTACCTAAAGAGCCGTCTGATTATTGTCATATGAAAGAAGTACAGCCTTGGGAATGTGAATGAGTAATGGCTCGGGCCTTGTCTCATCTATCACAGTGTTCATTTTAGCTGTGTAACGTGTCCTATCGATTTGACTTTCCTACTTTAAACAAACCATAGAAGTCACATGCTTGGCTATAAGTTGAGAATGAAAAAAGTCTCGGCCCTTTAACTAATGCCTAATACACATGATCAGAAAATCGTATATGAAAAATGCCACTTTTGAAGCGATAGTACAATAATCTGGTTGTTGGCACAGAGCTTTCCTGAGCCAATCGGGACAGTTCGTGGAAAGCTATCTGAAGAGACGCACACAAAAAATGTTATTCGTACTATACCAGAACAAACGATTTTTGTTTAATCAGTACAGTATTCATCCGGAGAAAACAAAAAACAAAACAGAAGACCAAGACCACGCATGCTCAGAAACAAAAAAAAAAATATTACAACACATTACATACCTTCGGAAGTTGTATTTTGTCGTACGAGAATTTTCGTAATTTAGTAAGCACTTCATTTTCGATATGAGACTAGCTTGCAATAAAAGAAAAACAAAAAACACAATCAAATTCTAAAGATGCACGGAATGATTGTGTTCTGAACCACTAATGCTCTTTTCAAGTCTAGGGGTGCTTTTGCCATACAAAACAAAACCAAAGAAATTCCCAGCTCAACTTACCGACCAGCCTTTTAACCAATCGAATTATCCTGTCTAACAGTATGCGTTTAAAAACAGGGGTTTAGTTTGCACACAATTGCAGATACATGTGTAAGCTTTAAAGCCTCGTCAAGGCACCCAAGTATTTTCTATAGTCCTAACTCTAAATTTCTAGAGCCTCCACAGTGGAAGCACATACATTATAATGGATAGGAAGAGGGTAGGTTAATCTGGAGGGAGCCTGCCCCTCAAAGGCACATGGGTGCACTGGACACCCAGCACATCGCACAATGGCAGCAAAGGTGTTCAGTATGTCCCCTCACCAATATTTAAGCAGTACAAAAAAATGGCCACTGCCCTCATCTATAACTGGTCTTTGCAGCAAGGTGCACATGGGAGGGCAGCGCATGCCAAACATACCAGCTTTGCTATACCATCTTGATCGGTGATGGAAGAGGGGCCCTAGGCTTGAGCTCTGGATATGTAGTGGGGTAATTTTCTGGGCTCCACTGATTGGTTGACCAGGGTTTGCCTTTTGTGTGTCCCTGATTTTGTCAAGGCTCTCGATCTATTGAGGTCTCCTGCTATCCCCTTTTTGTCTGGTTAGAGCTGTGGATGTGTTCGGGTCACCTGTCCACCACCTAATTGGCTGACCTGAATTTAGGATGTATTGGGGTCACCTCCTGTCATCTGAGCAAATGTCTACACTCATATTGGAGCTTGTTAAATAAGTTTCAGTGCAGCACGCCAGACCCTATTTGGATGGGACAGATATCCATGCTGCTCTCCCCTCAGATTAGCTTTACCCAGTTGCTGACTGCCCTATAGCTGTTTTACTGCTACAGGGTGGCCATGCTACGCAGAATCACATGTCTATGTATGTGTGTGTATACTATATATAAATATATATTATGTGATCCTGCACGTCTGGGTACTGGGCACCGGCGGCTCGCTCTCACTATGATTTTACACAGCGCGAGCTGATCAGCGAGTCTCACGGACCTGATGTCCACCGGCACCTGCGGTATGCAGGCAGAATAGCAGTCTGCAAACAAGGCAGATTGCCATTCTGTCAGTACAGAAGGCATGGATCCTGTGTCTCTGCAAATTGGAGACACCGATTAATGCTTCCACTTGTAAAAGTACCTCCCCCACAATTCAATAAAACACTAGCTAGGCACACCATTCATGACCGATAAGAGCAGAAGATCCCGGGAGCCGCATATGAGAACAAGATCTGCTGTGTGTAGACAAGTGACAATCTCAGCCTTAGCGGCTCACATACATATCATAGGCACACAGTTAACCCTTTGATCTCGCCTGATGTTAACCCCTTCCCTGCCAGTGCCATTAGTACAGTGACTGTGCATATTTTTAGCACATTAGTGTCACTAGTTCCCAAAAAGTGTCAGGTGTCTTTGTCCGCCACAATATCACATTCCTGCTATAAGTTACTGATCGCCGCCATTACTATTAAAAAATAAATAAATAAAAATTCCATAAATATAGTATTTCACAAAAGCGAGTACCCCTCACATTTTATGTAAATACATTATTATACCTTTTCATGTGACAACACTGAAGAAATTACACTTTGCTACAATGTAAAGTAGTGAGCGTACAGCTTGTATAACAGTATAAATTTGCTGTTCTCTCAAAATAACTCAACACACAGCCATTAATGTCTAAACCGCTGGCAACAAAAGTGAGTACACCCCTAAGTGAAATTGTCCAAATTGGGCCCAAGGGGGTGTACTCACACTTAGGGGTGTACTCACTTTTGTTGCCAATGGTTTAGACATTAATGGCTGTGAATTGAGTTATTTTGAGGGGACAGAGATTTACACGAAGTGCAGGTTCACACAGGGGCGGCTTCAGAGTCATCCGACTCTGAAGCCGTGCCACACAGCACGGCTTGCAAATGACTCCTTTAACAGAAGTCGATGCAAGCCGCTCCGAAGTCGCCCCAAAGTAGTGCATGAACCCTTTTCTTTTTCTGAACGGCTTGAGTCGCTCCTATTAGAATGGCTCCATTGCACTGAATGAAGTGCGACTTGTCAGGTGGCTAAGTCACCTGACAGGTCGCCCCTGTGTGAACCGGACTTATACAAGCTGTACACTCATTACTTTACACTGTAGCAAAGTTTAATTTCTTCAGCGTTGTCACATGCAAAGATATAATAAAATATTTACAAAAATGTGTGGAATGTACTCACTTTTGTGACATACAATTGTATTTGGGTACAGCTTCGCGTGACCGCGCAATTGCCAGTTAAAGTAACGCAGTGCCATATTGCAAAAGATTGCCTGGTCCTGAAGAGAAAAAATGGGTGTAAAGGTTCCTGCTCTAACGGGCATTGCTTGGATCTGCTATAATCAGAAACGGCTCAGAGCCAGTCTCATCGTCTGACAGATTAGGAGCTGAGAATTGCATCTATGGAGAATGGTCTTTGCCAAACTGTCAGAACCTCCTGTCAATGCACAGAGAGGTGTATATAACAGACTGGCCCTTTAAACAGAATTGCCTAGTCTGTGTAATCTGCCAGGGGGGCATATCCTGGTATCAGCTCTGTTGCTAAGCTGCAGCCATAATCTCCAAATAGGTTTAACAGTCTAGATGTTGTTTACTGCACAAGTTCACACACTCCTCCTCCTCCTCCTCCTCCTCCTCCTTTCGCTTTTTCTACTCCAAAAAAAAAAAAAACTTTTTAGGATATCAATTGGGTGAAATGGAATGTCCACACCGACCTTTCTTGATCTTTTTAATGTGGGGGACCCATAAAATAATCAGGTCTAATACTGTATCTATAGCTACTTTGGTAAGAACAGTAAGTTGAGACATGAGAAAACGGCAGCTCTATGCAACAATTATTTTTAGTAATAAAATATTAATGGCCAGCAAATTAATTGTGGACAGTGAAAAAAAAATGTGTGTTCCCTATCATTGGTGGTTACAGTGATGAAATGCCCACTTTCTGTGGCGGTCAGTGGAAAAGTGCCCCCTACATTGGTAGGTGAAGTTTGAGATCAGTGGGAGGAGGATCCCTTTACCTTGGTGGTCTTTGGGAGGGTTAGTGAGAGAAGGGTTTCATTACATTGGTGGTCATTGGGAATAATGCTCCATGTAATGATGGCTAAAAAGATAATTGGTGTCAATACTTACCTACCTTAAAATGGATGTAAACCCAAAATGTTTTTTTTTTTTTAGGTCATAATGTAGAGTATAAGATTTCCTATCATTTGAGCCCAGTCTTGCCACAGAGTTTTTCCATCTCAGAGCAATCCTCTTTTATACAGTGAGATAATTCTTGACAAACAAAGAAAAACTTTGTCAAATCCTCCCCTTGCTGTGAGTGACAGGTGATTTACATATCTCGTGCACTAGCCTAAGAGACGTGCATTATTTTTTAATTCCCTCCCACTCCTTTCTTCTGCTGCTCTGCCAGGATTGGTTGTCCCACACCTCAGCATGATTTGGCATGCTGAAGTCATGTGGGGACTTTTCTAGATTTTGACTAGATGTTGGTGATCGTAGAAGTTCAGTGTAAGAAATACACAGGAGAAAATGCATGTTGATAAGGGGAGTGTAGAGGTGGGCGGGGAGTCTACTGACATCACAACTCCACCCACTGAGCTCCAGACAACAGACCTACCCACAGAATATGCAGTTTTTCGGGTCTCATAGCAGACAGAGGGGAGACATTTGTCAGATAAGTATACATGCAGGAGGCATCTATATCCTTCTAGATAATCAATATTGCAGTAGTTTAGAAAGGATGAGAGTGGGTTTACATCCACTTTAATGTCCAAAGTTTCTCATTGCTCGAGAACCCCAAGCAACCCTAATTAAAGCGGTGTTAACCCCAAAAGCAAACATTTCTTATATTGCAGCTTACCAATTCTTATGATGTGATTGTTGCATTCGTTTTTATTTTGAGACTTTCTTCTATTTTCATCGACTGATCTGGCCAGGAAGTCGTGTTTTTTTTTTTTTTTTTTTTAAAGAACAAGCGCTTTTGTAGTTGTTGCATGTTTGAAACAAACCATTTACCCAGGGGTGCCCAACCAGTGGCCCGCGGAGCCCTCTGATGTGGGCCGCGACCTCCTGCTCTGGGATGGCTGGTTGGCAAGCCCAGATCTTGGGTTCCCGACCCGGCATCCCAGAGCATCAGTGTTGTGAATGAAGCCGGCAGTAGAGGAAGCAAGCGGCTGCATAGCAGAGCCATATAAGACAATGCCTCCTGTATAGCGCCACCTCTGTCACAGGTGGAGTGATACCAAATGCACTCTGCCTGGAACAGCAACAGCTGGTGATATCCGAATTGAAGACTGTTATTAAAGGTATGTTTTATACTATAATCACAGTGTATATATGGGTATATCTGTTCTGCAGTGGTTACTGGGCTGCTTTCAAACTGCACTGCGCCATAGACCTGTTATTACCTACAGGTTTGGTGCTCTTTCAGAAAGCGCACCACATCTGTAGGATATAATAGAATTCTATGTCAAAGTGCAGCTAACCCATAGGAAAGCCAGAGGTGCACAGCTCTGGGTAAACCACAGCACATCAGTGTGAAAGCAGCCTTAGGCCCCTTTCACATGATCGGTGCGAACCAATCAGACCCTCCATTCACTTCTATGGAGCGGCAAGTGTAAATGTGCCCATTTACACTTGCCTACCTTCAATCCAATCCGCTAAAAGAAAAAAAACAGAAGGGGATCTGTCCCCTTCTATCTGGGCAGATCAGAGGGCTGTGTCCGCTCTGCATATGCAGAGTGTACACGGACCTGTCATCTGCCCACTCCACTCATTGTGGCCCACGACCGGTTACCAAGTCGGCTAAGAGTGGCCCTTGCTCTTCAAAAGGTTGGGCACCCTTGCATTTACCACTAACTGGGGTGCTTACAATGATCTGCTTTTAGTTATGCAAAACCTTTATCCCAAAAGAAAAATATTTTTTTGCTGTAACTGCTTATAAAGTGTTAAAGTAGTTGCAAATTCAGATTCATAAATCACTTGCATCCCCTCTGTTTTATGAAGCTATTAAGTACAGTGTCTTTGTTTAAAAAAAAAAAAAAAAAAAGTATAGTCCTAAATATCTCCTGGCACAGCTCCATTCTGCGGTCACGTGACCTCCCTCCACTCTTTCTGATTTTAAATAGAGCAGCTGAAGAGAACGTCAACTAGCCAGCAGAGGGAGGTCACGTGACTGCAGAGCTGGTCTCTATGCAAGAAGGTATTTAGGACTGTTATTTTTTTTATTTTTTTTAAACTGACACACTGTACTTAATATCTTCATAAAACAGAGGGGATACAAGTGATTTATGTTATTTTACAGCCACAGGAGAGGAGAGGCAGTCATGATTACTGTGGTCAATACACCTGGGGGAATACAGGGACAGGCAGGATCAACCAGGTATTTTAGAACATAGAATCGTGCTTTAAAGGAACAGGAGCCTTTTTTTCTTTTTAGGGTTACAACCACAAAGTTTGGCTTCAATTTGTTAGTTTATCTAAAGCGGGTAACACATTTACCAGTCCCTCCCATAATGCCAAGGCTGCTGTGCTCCAGCACAGGGGTGTGTTACTGGCCAGGTCACCAGGTGAAAACAGAGGGAAAAAGCCTAAAAATGAAAACTAATGCAGCCACTACATCTAGTTAGCCAAAATATATTTCAGTTTTGGGTTTAATACTGCTTTAGGAAAAGCTCATCCACACTGTACCAGCGATCAAAATAAATGACCTCTTCCCCCTGCATAGCCAAGGTTTCTCGCACATTACTTTCCGGTGGTGATGGTGGTGCAGTATTCAGGGTGTGTGCTGTTGGTTGGCAGTGAGTAGTTCGTGTTAAGTAGGATGAAAGAAGATGTCCTTTAGGGCCGGTTCACACAGGGAGCGACACGACTTGCCGTGCCGCGACCTGACAAGTCGCCCCCGTTCTGTACTACGGAACCGTTCTAAGAGGAGCGACTCGAGTCGCTCCGACTTAGAAAAAAGGTTCCTGTACTACTTTTGGGCGACCTCGGGGCGACTTGCATTGACTTCTATACAGAAGTCATTTGCAAGTCGCCGCTGAGGTCGCGGCAGGTCGCGGCATGGCAAGTCGTGTCGCCCCCAGTGTGAACCGGCCCTTACAGTGTAACTTCAGACAAGAATATTTTTGTACAGAAGGCACATCCAATCCTCCTGAGGCACAGAGGTCAGTTTTGCCCAAGAGGAGGAAACCTTCTCCTTCCTGACCCCTGGAAATTTTCCACATTTTGTCATATTACAACCAAAAATGTATTTTATTGGGATTTTTGTGATAGACCAACACAAGGTGGCACATAATTGTGAAGTGGAAGAAAAATGAGAAATTATTTTCTTATTTTATTTTTATTTTTTTACAAATATGTGAAAAGTGTGGGGTGCATTTTTATTCAGCCCTCTTTACTCTGATACCCCTTACTTATAATATAGTGGAACCAATTGCCTTCAAAAGTCACCTAATTAGTAAATAGAGTCCATCTGTGTGTAATTTAATCTCTGTATAAATACAGCTGTTCTGTGAAGTCCTCATAATTTTGTTAGAGAACCTTGGTGAACAAACTGCATCATGAAGGCCAAGGAACAAACCAGACAGGTCAGGGATAAAGTTGTGGAAGTTTAAAGCGGGGTTAGGTAATGAATAAAAAATAAAAATATCCCAAGCTTTGAACATCTCACAGAGCACTGTTCAATCTATCATTCAAAAATGAAGAGTATGGCACAACTGCAAACCCACCAAGACATGGCCGGCCACCCAAACTGACAGGCCGGGCAAGGAGAGCATTAATAAGAGAAGCAGCCAAGAGGCCCATGGTAACTCCTGGAGGAGCTGCAGAGATCCACATCTCAGGTGGGGGAATCTGTCCACAGGACAACTATTAGTCATGCACTCCACAAATCTGGCCTTTATGGAAGAGTGGCAAGAAAAAAAGCCATTGTTGAAAGAAAGACATAAGAAGTCCTGTTTGCGAGAAGCCATGTGGGGGACACAGCAAACACGTGGAAGAAGGTGCTCTGGTCAAACTTTTTGGCCTAAAAGCAAAATGCTATGTGTGGTGGAAAACTAACACTGCACATCACGCTGAACACACCATCCCTACTGTGAAACATGGTGGTGGCAGCATCATGTTGTGGGAATGCTTTTCTTCGACAGGGAAGCTGATCAGAGTTGATGGGAAGATGGATGGAATACAGAGCAATCTTAGAAGAAAACCTGTTAGTTTGCAAAAGACTTGAGACTGGGGCAGAGGTTCACTTTCCAGCAGGACAACGACCCTAAACACAGCTAGAGCTATAATAGAATGGTTTACATCAAAGTATATTCATGTGTTAGAATGGCCCAGTCACAGTCCAGACCTAAATCCAATTGAGAATTGACTTGACAATTGCTGTACAGACACTCTCCATCCAATCTGACAGTTTGCACATTTAGAGAGCCACATTTTTGCCTATTCTTCTTTGCAAAATAGCTCAAAGCTGGTAGAGACATCCCCAAAAAGACTTGCAGCTGTAATTGCAGTGAAAGGGGGTTCTACAAAGTATTGACTCAGGAGGGCTGAACCCTTGACGAACACTTGACCCCTTGATGCCCCTCCCACAGTACTCGGTGACTATTTTTAGCTCTGATCACTGTATAAATGTCAATGGTCCCAAAAAATGTCTGAAAGTGTCCAATCTGTCAACCCGCAATGTCGCAGTCCCACTAAAAATTGCAGATCACCGCCATTAGTAGTAAAAAAAAAAAAAAAAAACAATAAAAATGCCATAAATCTATTCCCTAGTTTGTAGACGCTATAAATTTTGCGCAAGCCAATCAATATATGCTTATTGCAAGAACTTTCTGTTTTTTTTTTTATTTTTTATTTACATTTTTGGGGATATTTATTATAGCAAAAAGTTAAAAATATATATATTTTTTTCTCAATATTGTTGGTCTTTTTTTATTTATAGTGCAAAAAAAAACTGCAGACGTGATCAAATACCACCATAAGAAAGCTATATGTGAGAAGAAATGGATTTTGTTTGGGTACAGAGTTGCCCGACCACGCAATTGTCGGTTAAAGCGACGCAGTGCCGTATCGCAAAAATGGCCTGGTCATTAAGGGGGCAAATCTTCCGATCCCTAAGTGGTTAATGTGACTTATAAAATGTACAACTCAGTTGAACAACAAACTGAAATCTTTTAGGTGGAGGGAAGCAAGAAAAAAAAAATATATATGGTTGCATAAGTATGCACACCCTTAAACTAATACTTTGTTGAAGCATCTTTTGATTTTATTACAGCACTTAGTCGTTTTGGGTATGAGAATATCAGCATGGCACATCTTGACTTGGCAATATTTTCCCACTCTTCTTTGCAAAAACACTCCAAATCTGTCCGTTTGTGAGGGCATCTCCTGTGCACAGCCCTCTTCAGATCACCCCAAAGATTTTCAATTGGAGCTCTGGCCGGGCCATTCCAAAATGTTAATCTTCTGGTGAAGCCATTCCTTTGTTGATTTGGATGTATGCTTTGGGTCGTTGTCATGCTGTAACAAAAGGCTTCCATCTTGCCACTCTACCCTCATAGCCCAGATATATGAAGAATATGGGAGATTGTTGTCACATGTACCACACAGACAGTACTTGTCAGATATTCCTGCAGCTCGTTTAGCCTAGGTTCACACTACTGTGATGCGATGTACTGCAAATTTGATCCACCTGTGTGAGGTGTGAATTTGATGTGCGTTTTTTGAGGTGGATAGGTGCGAATTTACCGTGCATTTCAGGAGGCAGACCGTGAACATTTTGCAGATATGTGGACCGTGTGCTGCAAATTTACTGCAAGTTCAGTTGAAGTCTATGAAGATAAAATTCACACTGCACCATAGGAATTTGCATCACACTCGCAGTAAAGACGCACAGGACCCTTTTATTTATTTTTTTCTTGCACCAAATTTGCAACGCATAGATGTGAACCAAAACCATGGAATACTATGCTTTTTACATGACCTGCGAATCTGTGTTCCTAAATGCATCAAACCTGCTGTAAATTTGCATCAGTGTGGCCCCAGGCTAAAGATGGAAAAAGTTCTGAAATTATTTATCTTTTTATCATTTATTTTTTACAGCACAGAAACCTGACATTTTATCATGGGTGTGTAGACATTTTATACCCACTGTATGTAATCTGCATTTTGGCTAACCAGATCTTACATGTTCTTCTGCAGGTGTTCAGGAGAAGATGGGCATTATGAATCGCGGAGTCCTCTATGCTCTCTGGGACAATGAGAGTGACAGTAATGATGAGCTGAGCTTAAAGGAAGGAGATTGCATGACCATAATCCGGCGGGAAGATGAAGATGAGACTGAATGGTGGTGGGCACGTATAGGCGACAAGGAAGGATACGTCCCACGCAATCTTCTTGGGGTATGTATTGTCTACAACATGGACATCCTGGGTACCTAGATTTCATATAAAGTAGGGTATACATGGACCAAAAATTGGCTGGTTCAGAAGGTACTGCAATATTAAGCTTAAATCCAGAGATTTCCCCCGCAGTAGTTTTTTTTTTTTTTTTTTTTTTCCTTTTTCTTTGCCACTAAATGTTCCTTAATCCACTTCCTTTGAGCCCAGGTTGCCTTGGACCTGCCCCAGCCTACGGCTGGACAGTGAAAGAAGAAACCTCACTGTCTCCTGAGCTCATCTGTCACTCTGCTGTGTTCTCCACTCAGCATTTTTCTTGTCAGCATATTGATTGTACTGCTTGTTACTCTCTCACTTCAGCCCTGATGTACAGGGACTATAAGAAGCTATTACTGGGCCAAATTCGGGTACTTACATGCTCACATTTAAAATTACGTTATGTATAAGTTATACTTTCCCTCTGTGCAATGATACTGCACAGAAAGGTTGCTTAACTCCTCTTTTGGCAGTCCCCCTATTTCAGGTGCCTCCTTGTAGCAGGTTGGGTGCTAAAGAGGCACACATTCCCATTGGGTCCCTAGCCGGGCTGTGTGCATCCTATAGACACACAGCACTGGTAAGCCACACCCCTACTCCCTCCTCACATAAGTTTTGACTGACAGCAGCAGGATCCTATGAGTTCGCTGTCCTCAGTTCCTCCTGTGTCAGGTAAGTGTTTAAGGAGGACAGATGGGGTGTTTTTTACCTTAACCACTTGCCATCCAGTGACATACTGGTACGTCGCTGGATTGGAAGGGTGATATCTTGGTCATCTCTGTAGCTGCAGCAATGATCAAGATATAATTTTTTAAGGCCGGTGATTTCCCTGCGATTTGACAGTAAACCTAGCGGCTAAGAGGCTACTGGATTACTTCTACAGGCTGCGGAAGGGGATTCCACCCTCCTGCCACAGCCTATACCAGGCACTCCTGTGCATCGGGGAGCCCTGTAAGGACCGGACTGGCGCCATCCGGTTCCTGGAACAGAGGGACTGATGTTCCTTCGACTGTGTGATGTCAGAAACCGGAAGTACAAAGAATTTTTTTTATTTTTTATTTATAAAGCGCTGCGCAAACTGTTGGCGCTATATAAAACCTGTATAGTAAGGTGATCAAGTACCACCAAAATAAAGCTCTGTTTGTGGGGGAGGCATCAATTTTATTTGGGTACAGTGTCGCACAACGTGCAATTGTCAGTTAAAGTAATGCAGTGCTGTATCACACAAAATGGCCTGATCATGAAGGGGGGGTAAATCCTTTCCAAAGTCGAGTGGTTAATGAGTTCAGAATGAATGTATTTTATATCTGCCTGGAGTTCAGCTTTAATGAGGAGGAGTACATTAACTGACTAGGTAAATGTTTTTTGTTTTCCCCTTTCAGCTCTACCCGAGAATCAAACAAAGACAAAGAAGTTTGGCTTAGATCATTCTGCAGCATTCCAGCCAGGAAACATCCAGATGTCTGCGTCACTTGAAGGAAAATTGATGATTTTTCCTAAATAAATGAAGGATTGCAACATGCGCTGTGTCAGCGACTGCACATATACCCATAATGCACTGGACTCTTAAAGGGCCAGTGCATCTGACTGTAGACTGTCACCAGTGACAGGTAGTCCAGCCTGCTCTCAGCTGGGCCTGCAAGCTTCTTTTGACCCTCATTATTCGAGGTCACATCACTGCGTCCACAGTCCTTCATCAATCTCCGTTCCATTCCAGCATCATATATGAAGAGCACACAGACCCCATGTATGGATTATTTTTTTATGACCTGAACGGTGGAAATTTTAAGGTTTTTATTTTTTCCCTCACTAACAAATGTATACATTTTACAACTGGACCATATAGATATAGAGGACTTCAGTATTTTACTAAAACATTATTATATATTTATTTTTTTTCTCATTGCTGGAAAATGTAGTTTAGAAATGCTGTGTAAACTCCAGAGACAAAAAAGTTTTTAATAAAAAAAACAAAAAAAAAAACACGTTGTGATGTAGAATATCGTGATTGGTTTCATTGTCCACCTCCAAGGAATTCTGTACTGAGAGAAATATGGTTTAGCTACATCCCTGCCCTCTGCTTCTAATGGATTCTCTCATCTGCTTTTCTGTATGTAAGGCGTTGAATTAAACGCAAAAAAATGTTTTCCTATTTTGTGTAACCTGTCAAAACCCTGTCAGGTGTTGTGTTTTTTTTTTTTTTATTCATAAATGTCTCCCACTTGGGAGATGTCCTTTCACTTCCTGTCTTGTAGAACCATCAGGAAATGAGCGGAAATCTTTCTACTGGGAGGCAGTTGTCACGGGATCTAGTGTTCCCATTTGACGATGCCCATTCAAATGTTTTTTTCCCCCTACTTTTCAGTCCAGAGATAACATTCACCAGGTCTTTTGGAGAGGGTGAATCTCCCTAACAGGAACACAGACAACAAAAATCCTGACAGCGATGCTACCACTTTATTCAAAAATAAAAAAGTTTTTGTTTTAGATACTTGTATATAGAGATTTGTAGGATAATCACTAGAGGGAGCTTGGTCTCGCATTGGGAGATCTCAGCCACACAGGAAGCATTCTTTTCTATTGAGGGTAAAATGACAGGTCCTCCTAATGGAGCACCACCCACCCTCCCCTCCCATCCCATACCGTCTCCTTGGTCCCCCAGTGCTCTAATCCTCCATGTAAACCAGGAGTCCAAACCCTGTGTGAGCTCTTCAGGGTTAATTACTAACCTCACAGGTGTTTAGGCCTAGCGATTGGCTGCTATGGCCTGTGCACTGTGTCCTGGAAGGAAAGAGCGGCTGTCATATGCTTGTATAGATCAACTCAAGTGCGTTTTGTCACCTCAGTCGCACAGATGTCCGCAAGCCAGATATAAAATCGCACTGCAGTAATGCAATTTCAAAGCCGCCTTCGGTGTGAACCAGGGCTAAAATGTAGAAGCTGATTGGTTACTATACACAGCTGCACCAGAGTCTGTGTACATCAGTTTTAGTAAATCATTGTTCTTGTAATTCTTAATAGTATGTTGTACATGTTTTAAGTGCAACATGTTTGATTTTCACCCAGTGCAACACATAGCGGTTTGTCCTTGCGTGGGGCCTGTATTGAGCATGTGACATGCATGAGGCCCTAAGTAGGTGATGAGTTGTTTTCAAGAGAGCATGTCGCTTTCCTTGATTGGGCATTTTAAGGGCTAAGTACACAGGAATCTTAAGAGATTGGTTTATGCTTTGATTTTAACAACTGCACCCTAATTGCCCGTGTTCACGGCCCCTTTATAAGGAATAGATATATTTTTATAGATATGGAAGTCTGTTTTTTTTTTTCCCAGAGATGTGCACTGTGAAGATAAATTCAAGGATAGTATAAAAACAAATGTACATCTCCAGTACTTTTATCTTGGTTTTGCTTTTTTTTTTTTTTCCTGCTGCAAGTTGTGGCCAGAGAAAAACCTGTAGGCATAGATTGTACCACACAATGGATGTGTAGCTTAGGTGAATTGTCTTGTCTTCATTTAAATATACCCAAAAATTCACATCAAGGCTTGTAGGTGTGCTAAATTGCAGACAATAATTCACTATTACCGAAAGCCAATATTTTGTACATTTTAAAAATTTTACACTGTAATTTTTACTTTTCTTAATCACTTATTTATCACAAGGAATGTAAACATCCCTTGTGACAGTAATGGGCATGTGAGAGGTACTCTTCATGCAGAGATCAGGGGTCCATAAGACCCCAAACCCCTCCTCTGCACTTCACAGTATTCAAAACGTCAAGATCTGCGTTTTTGAATACTTTTAACTTTTTTTTTTTTTTAAACTGGTGCCTTTTAAGATGCCAGTAATCCAGGAAGTGATGTCATGATATTGCTTCTGGGTTACTAGATCCGAGACCTGAATGCAGCATCGGTTTTGCTTGGGTCCTCAGCCAACCGATGGGGGGAGAATTTCCCTTCCCGCTCCTAATGAAAGCTGAGTGGCTGCTGCTGAGCCGCATCTGTGGTTGTTACAATAAAGCATGACTATCTGCTCTAAAGAACGGTACCGGGGTGAATCCTGCAGCTGCAAGCATCACCCCGGTAAAACCCATTAAAGCAATATGTCCGTTTTTTTTTTTTTTAAAGTGAATATCGGCCACACCCATAATTGATTGATCCCTAATCTATACCCAAGAAGAAAAAGCCTTAGATGTGGTATCTGATTGATTTATTTTACCCATTTTAGTTTGGAGATCCTTCCAGTAAAATCCAATGTTCTATTAACCCGCCCACAATGAACACCCCTCCGCACTTTATGGACACCCGTTTGTTCGTTTTTGTAAACACAATATAATATTAGAGATATAATCCTTCCAGTAACACACTTCCTATCCTAGGTGACAACACTCACAGTATTTATGGAGAAACACCATTGTCGCCCTGGGACAGGAACTGTTAGGACCACAGAACACCCCCTTCCCTTCTCCACCCTTCCCTTCCCTTCCCCTCCCCTCCAGCCTTCCCTTCCCCACCCTTCCCTTCCCCTCCCCTCCAGCCTTCCCTTCTCCTCCACATGGGGACAGTGTGCTTGCAGCCCACAGAAATACCTGGGAACATGTAACGGATAACATTCAGCAAAGGCATGGAGCACATCTCCCAAGACTGGCGAGATCAACAGGTATTTTTACACTCCTCAAACAGAAATAACAAAACACTTTGTCAATGGTATAACAGACCAAATAAGAAAAGTTCAGTGTTGGGGTTTACATTTAAGGCGGCTTTTCGATATAACAAATGACTAGAATCCAGAAAATCAGCCAATGCTTTAGTTTCCTTTTTATTAACCAGCATTTCAAAATCATCTCACATAACATATTGAACAAGGCTCATATTATATAAATAAATCGGTCATGAACACAGCTTATCTCCGATTTTTGCATAGATCATCTTATAGTGATTTGGTTATGAAATATCCCCAAAGTCCCTCCACCACCTAATCCAGTCTATTACACCACACAAGGCGGCCATTCTGCAAGAGGTGAACCAAAGGGGAACGCAGCATTACTGGCTTACAGAGAAGTGAGGCATATCATTGGCTCCTAGAGAACTGCGGCTTTGGCTCACACATTCTACTTCTGTGGTTCCTGTTGAAGAGAAGCGGCTGACACCAATGAACTTTAGAGCTCTGTCAAGTACTTTAATTATACCGACTGCATTATGTTATGTGGCCACTTGGGATAGAAGTCATGCTTTTTTTTTTTTTTTTTTTTCCCAGAGTTGCTTAACAGTAAGCGCAGCATTACAGACGGGTTTAAAAAAATAAAATTCTTCTCTAGATTAAATTTTTCTGTAGTGAAAAAATTATGGAGATTACTAATATCCCATTTTGAAAAATGCTAGTTACTGGGCTACCATGCTGACCCACCAGAGTCCGTTTTTTTTAATTTTTTAAACCACTGAGGGGACAAGGATGTAGAGTAGAAGTTTTGACTTCAGCCCAGCTCTCCTGATCTGCAAGCTTTGTCAGAGTCTGAAAGTACTGAAGCCACAGCCAGCCCAGCAACTAGTATTTTTAATAAAAATACCTGGTGCTTCTGGGTAGGAAAGGATCATGTGACAGGGTCTGCCAGCCAATCGCTAGGCCTGAGCACTGTCACCACTCCCCCTATAGCGTCCACCTCCAGCTGACTAGTGTTGGCTGCGATGGAGGAAAATGTGGTGAGGGAGCACTGGCAAGGTGAGTGTCTGGGGGGCTTAGCGGACATTCACTTTGTCCTGAATTGCAGAAGGTCTCTTTAAAGATCCTAGGTGCCCTATGACAAGTTCTCATTAAACTCCTAAAATTGTAAGCAAAGCTAAAACAGATAATGCTGCAATGTTGTAAACATTCATCAGTGACGTGAAAGGCATTTAGGTGGAAGGCAAATAAACAGGAGGTATCAGAGCATATGTGAGAGTAGTATTGCTTTTCCCATATAACAGGGTTTTCATTCACTAAAGCGCCACTAGATGGTGCCAAACCTGAGACTAAAATGGATATATCAATTGGATTATAGGGCACTTGTACTGAGAGAATATATAGATGACCTCTCCTTCTGAAAATGCTAATTGCCTTGCTGTTGTGTTGATCGAGTGGCTTCAATATATTCCAAGTCACAGACCAAGGATAAATATAGAGATTAGGAATGTCTGGGGAAAAAAAAAAAGTCAGGGGTTTTGGTTAGGGACTTCAAGGCATGGAAGCAAGAATGAGAGCCAGGGAACTAGCATTTTCTTAAGAAGGTGGTGGCCTGTATGTTTCTCTATTTAGAGGCTGCTTGTAAGCTCTTTATGCTGCTAGGAGGATCTTCAGCTAGATCAGACAGCATTTTTCTTAAAGGCACGGGGGTCAGATATATAACGGTTCCTTGCAGTCGGCGTTCTATTTGGGTGTAATATTCAGAGTTCTCTGGCCTGCTGATCACAAGACTGTGAATGACATCCACTGAAAGAAAAGACAAATACAGTTCAGTTGTATGTATTACCTAAAGCTGATGTTTATACTGCTCATGTATTAAACCCCTTTTCTAATTACATATCTTATTTTAGGGCCAGTGACATCACCGCTTTGTGTTTGAGGTCTCTATACCAGGGATCCTCAAACTACGGCCCTCCAGCTGTTGTGAAACTACACATCCCATGATGCATTGTAAAACTCTGACATTCACAGACATGACTGGGCATGATGGGAATTGTAGTTCCTGAACAACTGGAGGGCCATAGTTTGAAGACCCATGCTCTATACAATGCAGGCAGATCATGGCTGGAGGGAGCAGTTGGCTTGGCTCTCAGTTGTGCGCCGAGAGGCTGAGCCAGGTGCCAGTTCTGGGGGGATGCCGACCATCCATATTGTCCCAATCTTTCCCAAGCCTGGGCCGGCTCTGTGATGTCAGCCCGCTGTCAGCTGCAAGCAGGTCACAGGAGTGCAGAATGATCCGCAGGAGAAGTACAGCCAAACAAGCTTTGGCTGTACTTCTTTAAAGTAGTTATAAAGGCAAGATTTGTTTTTACTTTAATCCATTCCCTGCATTAGGGAACAAAATGTCCCAGTAATTGTATCACTCCCTCTCCCCTTTACTTACCTGAGTCCTGTCTCGATCTAATGCTGTGCTGATCTCAGTTCCTCTCCTCATAGGACACAAAGAGAGAAGCAGCCATTGATTGCTATCAATTAAAACCTGTGAGAGGAGGGAGCGGGCCGAATAGCAATATGTGCGTCTATGGACACACACAGCAGGGGGACCCCAGAACAGGAGATTCGGGCAGCATTGTGTAATACCATTGTACAGAGCAGGTAAGAGTAACATGTTTATTATACAGTGCCTTGAAAAAGGATTCATACTTCCTTGAAATTTTGTAATTTCAACCAAAAACGTAAATGTATTTATTGGGATTTTATGCGATAGCCTAACAAGTGGCACAGAATTGTGAAGTGGAAGGAAAATTATAGTTTTCAACATTTTTTACAAATAAATATCTGAAAAGTGTGGCGTGTATTCAGCCCCCTTTACTCTGATAACCCTAACTAAAATCTAGTGGAACCGATTGCCTTCAGAAGTCACCTAATTAGTAAATAGAGTCCACCTTAGTTTAAATACAGCTGTTCTGTGAAGCCCTCTGAGGTTTGTTAGAGAAACTTAGTGAACAAACAGCATCATGAAGGCCAAGGAACACACCAGACAGGTCAGGGATAACGTGGAGAAGTTTAAAGCAGGGTTATGTTAAAAAAAAATCCCAAGCTTTGAACATCTCACGGAGCACTGTTCAATACTCTTTCCATTTTCAGATGATGTAAGAGTATGACACAACTGCAAACCTACCAAGACATGGCCGCCCACCTAAACTGACAGGCCGGTGCAAGGAGAGCATTAATCAGAGAAGCGGCCAAGAGGCCCATGGTAACTCTGGAGGAGCTGCAGAGATCCACAGCTCAGGTGGGAGAATCTGTCCACAGGACAACTATCGTGCACTCCACAAATCTGGTCTTTATGGAAGAGTGGCAAGAGGCCATTGTTGAAAGAAAGCCATAAGAATTCCCATTTGCAGTTTGCGAGAAGCCATGTGGGGTACACAGCAAACATGGAAGAAGGTGCTCTGGTCAGACTAGACCAAAATTGAACTTTTTGGAATAAAAAGCAAAACACTATATGTGAAGGAAAACTAACACTGCACATCGCCCAGAACACACCATCCCCACTGTGAAACATGGCGGTGGCAGCATCATGTTGTGGGGATGCTTCTCGTCAACAGGGACAGGGAAGCTGGTCAGAGTTGATGGGAAGATGAATGGAGCCAAATACAGGGCAATCTTAGAAGAAAACCTGTTAGAGTCTGCAAAAGACTTGAGACTGAGGTGGAGGTTCACCTTCCAGCAGGACAGCGACCCTAAACATACAGACAGAACTATAATAGAATGGTTTAGATCAGTGTTTCTCAACTCCAGTCCTCAAGCCACACCAACAGGTCATGTTTTTAGGATTTCCTTCAGATGAAAAGGCTGTAATAATTACTAAGGCAGTGAAACTGATCAAATCGCCTGTGCAAAATAATGGAAAGCCTGAAAACATGACCTGTTGGGACTAGTGATGAACTTCCGACGGGACGTTTCGCGAACGGGCCCCATTGACTTCAATGGGAGGCGAACTTCGCAAACCTATAGGTCAAATTTGCAGCCACAAAATAAATTATTAGCTGTGCAAACATAGTCCCACCACATGGCCAATGACATAACACATGTACGAGGTGAATCTGGGATCGACAACTACAAGCATTCTTTTTTTATATGGGAAATTGTTGTGATAATTCAGGACTGTGGAGCGCATGAAGGCAATGGAGGAGAGGGAAGGTCAGGGACCAGGGTAGGCAAAGAAGAGGGTGCAGGAGATGATCACCAGCAGCGTGACATACAGCAATGACAACAGCACCGTGATAGAGAGCACTGACATCAGCAGCGTGACATAAAGCACTCACACCAGCACCGTGATATACAGCACTGACAGCAGCACCGTGATAGAGAGCACTGACAGCAGCACCGTGATAGAGAGCACTGACATCAGCACCGTGATATACAGCACTGACACCTGCACCGTAAGCAGCCCCAGGAGGAAGTCAGCACAGCACAGGGATGGTGGGAGCCCCTCATAATAAGCAGCCCCAGGAGGATGTCAGCATAGCACAGGGACGGTGGGAGCCCCTTATAATAAGCAGCCCCAGGAGGAAGTCCGCACAGCACAGGGATGGTGGGAGCCCCTCATAATAAGCAGCCCCAGTAGAAATATGACACCGCTCAACCTCTTCAAAGAGGAGGGTACGGGCATATAGTACGGCTTTTTTTGGACAAGGAAGTGAGCCAAATGAAGAAAGAAGGTCTCTGTGCTCGATTAAAAAATTGTTTATAGACATATACATGGTCTACTGGTCACATGTGTTGAATTCCTCCGAGATCCATGCCTCATTCATTTTTAGAAATGTGAGGTAGTTAACACTGTCGTGAGCTAGGCGAGTACGCTTATCGGTCACGATCCCCCCTGCTGCGCTGAACGTCCTTTCGGACAGGACACTGAATGAGGGGCAAGCCAACAGTTTGATTGTAAATTAGGCAAGCTTTGGCCAGAGGTCAAGCCTGCCCACCCAGTAGTCCAGGGGTTCATCACTCCTCAGAGCGTCCACATCGGCCGTTAACCCGATGTAGTCGGACACCTGACGGTCTAGGCGGTCCCTGATGCTGGATCCGGGTGACACCTGTCGATGGGTCGGCTGAAAGAATAACCTCATATCCGAAGTCACCAACACATCTTCAAACCGGCCTCTTCTTGCAGGCGCTGTTGGATTGGTACCCGCAACTCCTTCTCTGGGAGTGGGAATTGCTCCTCTGCCAGCGCACGCAAAAGCAGAATGCAGCATTTCTCGAAGCAAGGCCTCGAGTGCTGCATTCTGACAGCCCTCTGTGACGGCGGTAACATTTCTGCCATTTTGTGTTTGTACCGGGGGTCTAAGTACGTTGCCACCCAGTACTGGTCCTTGACCCTTATGCTTTTTATACGGGGGTCCCTATTAAAACACTGGAGCATGAAGGCCCCCATTTGCACTAAAGTGGAAGCGGTGTGGTGGCCTGGCTCCTGCTCATCATCCAGGATAATGTCGTCCTCTTCATTCTCCTCTCCCCATCCACGCACAACAGGGATCCCAGAAAGGTTTAAAGCATGCTCTTCTTGCTCCTCCTCATCCGCCCCGGCACCATCCTCCTCTGACTCCTCTTCAGACTCCTGTTGTTGACTTGTCTCAGATAGAGTAGCCCCCCCTGGGAATTCATCCAGCATTGCGACTTCCTCATCTTCCCGCTCCTGCTCCTCCACAGCTTGATCAATGCACGCTCCATAAAGAAGGCATAAGGTACCCCTGTCACTGATGGCGCCATGGCTGCGACTGACCAGTTTGGTGATCACCTCAAATAAGCGCAGAAGTCTGCATGCGTCGCGCATGAGCAGCCACTGGCGTAGTGAAAAAAACCCCAGCTTCCCAGAACCGGTTCTGCTGCAGAGTTCATACAGGTAGACGTTAACTGCACGTTTCTGCTGGAGCAGCCTATCAAGCATATAGAAGGTTGAGTTCCATCGCGTCGGGCAATCGCAAATAAGATGTCTGACCGGCAGATTGTGTCGCCGCTGAATGTCAGAAAGGCGAGCCATGGCCGTGTAAGATCTTCTGAAATGGGCCGAGATTTTCCTTGCCTGCCGCAAGATGTCCTGGACCCCAGGGTATTTGACAAGGAATCGCTGCACGACCAAGTTTAAGACGTGTGCCATGCATGGCACGTGCGTGATTTTGCCCTGTTTCAATGCGCTAAGCAGATTGGCACCGTTGTCACACACCACTTTACCAACTGTCAAATTGAGGGGTGTCAGCCACTGATCTGCCTGTGAACGCAAAGCTGAAAGGAGTGCCGGGCCAGTGTGGCTCTTGGCTTCCAGGCACAACAGACGCAGCTCGGCATGGCAACGTCTCACCTGGCATGTCGAATAGGTACTGGGGAGCTTGGGCGACACAGCGGAAGAGACGCTAGCAGCGGAAAAGGAGGAGTCAGCTGGGGAGGAGAGGGAGGAGGATGGAGTAGGAGGAGGAGGAGAAGAAGAGTCAGGCCTGCATGCAATCCGTGGCGGTAAAACCAAATCTACACGGGTGCCACGGGTTACATGCTTGACGGCCGTCAGAAGGTTCACCCAGTGGGCAGTAAAAGTGATATACCTTCCCTGCCCGTGTTTGCTAGACCACGTGTCAGTGGTCAGATGTATCTTGGCACCGACACTGTGTGCCAGAGATACATTCACTTGCCCCTGAACATGGCCATATAGCTCTGGGATGCCCTGCTCTGAGAAATACTTCCTTCCTGGGACCTTCCATTGTGGTGTTCCAATGGCCACAAATTTGCGAAAGGCCTCAGAGTCCACCAGTTTATATGGCAGTAGTTGGCGGGCTATGAGTTCTGACAAGCCAGCCGTCAACCGTTGGGCAAGAGGGTTATCCGGCGTCATCATCTTTTTACGCTCGAACAGTAGGCCCACGGAAGCCTGCCTTTTTGCAGAAAAACGTGAGCTTGGCGTGATGGAAGGTGGAGTGGAGAACAATTGTGAGGAGAGAGGAGAAGGAGAAGTAGAAGACGAGGCTGGACGGTGAGAGCCTGCAGTGTGGCTTTGTGTGTTCCGTTGCTCCCACTCGGCTCGGTGATGGCAGCTCATGTGCCTTCTTAAGGCGGTCGTCCCTAGGTGATTGTTGGGCTTACCACGACTAATGCGTTGACTGCAAAGATTGCAGATGGCAACGCTATTGTCAGCAGCAGACACGTTAAAAAAAGCCCACACTGCGGAGCCATGTGCCGGTGTCCTGGGAGCGCCAGATGTGACCGTACATGGTCGATGACTCGCTCCTGATACATTTGCAGTCTGCTTTGTCCCTCCTGTGCAATGTAAGTTATTCCTGCTTCTCCTCCCTATCTGCTGGTCCATATCTCCCTCTGAATTCCCCTCCTCTTCCTCTCTTGTGGGCACCCACGTGACATCACTAGACATGTCATCATCAACGTCACCTTCCCCACCGCTATAAGTAGAGATCTCGGAGTAGGCAGCAACATCGGGGACCAACCTCCTCCTTGGGCTGATCTGGGTACTGTCGTCAGACTGCTGAGTAGCGGTTGTTGCTACCTCCTCTTCCTGATCCAATACCAAGAGTGGCTGCGCATCAGAAATGTCCTCTTGATATGGATCGGAAAATAATTCCTGTGACTCAAGCGGAAGGTATGTGGTGGTGGTGGTGGTAGTGTCTTTGGGGGTGCACATAGCAGAGAGTGAAGAAGAGGGTGCAGATCGAGAGGATGAGGAGGGTGCAGAAGAGTAAGGCTGAGCGAGCCACTCAACCAAGTCTGGTGCGTCCTTTAAAGTAATTGAACGCACCTTCTGCAACTTCCCACTTTGGCTCAAGCCTGTTGCTCCTGCCCTACCACCCCTGCGGAAGGGCCTGCCTCTTCCTCTGCCTGTCATTTTTTAAATGACCCTGTGACAAAACTCTCAGTCCCTATACCGATGAAGGACTGCTGCAGTATAGGGCAGCGGTCAGCAGTAGTGCACCTCAACCCTATGTATTGTGGACCGATACCAGTCCTTATAGAATGGAAGACTGTACCTCACTCAACCCTATGTACTGTAGCACCCTAGACAGACCAAGTTAACAGTCCTTATAAGGAGCTTTGTGGAACAAGTGGGTTGTGAATGATTAGCAGACTGCAGCAGAAGGGCAGCAGTCAAGTATAATATTCTTTCTATATTTGGAAGAAAGAATATTATACGTGTACAAGCCTATAACCATACCACTGATACCAGTCCTGAAAAGAACCTTTGTGGAACTAATAGTAACAGCTACTGATTAAACTGACACACTGCTTCCTGCCTGTCCCTATATAAACTGACAAAACAGAGGCTACTGGAACAATAACTGGAATAGCACTTTTGTGGACCTGATAGTAACAGCTAATGATGATGACTAAACTGACTGTCCCTACAGCAGACACAGCGTCCTGTCCCTTTCTCTAAACTGACAAAAGACACTCAGGCTGCTGCAACAATCACTAGCACAGCACTGCCTACCCTGAACTACACCTAACACCTATACCAGTCCTGAAAAGAACTTTTGTGTACCAAATAGCTAGCGATTTGGGTCACTGTAATCTCTCCCTGCTCCACACAGCAACCTCTCCCTATAGTGACAGAAGAAAGAATGTAAAATGGCCGCCGGATCGGGTGTATTTATAGGTTAGGGGGAATGTCCAAGTGTCCATGTGCTGTAATGTCTCAATTGGCTGTCCTGTACCCCATGATGGATGTGTCATCATAGGTCAAAGTTCTTTTACACAGTAAACGCGGAAGTCCGCCGGACGAACGTTCTGTGTAAATGCAAATATTCTCAGGCTATATTATTTTCAATTCAAATGTGTGAATGCAGGAAAAAACACATCATGGCCACTGGATGGCACTATCATAGAAAAAAGTATGCTCCTTTTCGCCATCTAGTGGCCATAATGTGGTAATTTCCACATTCACGCATTCAAATTGCAGATAATATAGCCTGAGAATATTCGATTTTACCGTTTTCACAGAATTAACTTATGTGCAGTTTTGATGGATGAACAGGCATGTCCTTTTTTTTATTTTTATTTTTTATAAATATACCTCTTCATGTAAAAAAAGGTAATTGACTTCCCATCCAACTTATACTTACATTGTCAAAAGAGAGAGGCACCACTCCGCTGTTCTCTGTATCCATCTGCTTGAAAAGTTCTGCAGATTGATAAACAAAATTAGTATGAAGGTCTAGGGATGCTTTTGAGGCCATTTATCTACAACACCACTAATAAAATTAGAAATGCTGTCAAGATTTTACCTTACACCTGGCTCATACTATAATAAACAATGGGGTTAATGTACTAAAGGCAAATCCACTTTGCACTACAAGTGCTCTTGTAAGTGCAGTCGCTGTAGATCTGAGGGGGATATGCAAGGAAAATAAAAAACAGCATTTTTGCTTGTACATAATTGGATGATAAAATCAGCAGAGCTTCCCCTCATTTCAGATCTTCCCCTCGGATCTACAGCGACTGCACCTCCAAGTGCACTTGTAGTACAAAGTGAATTTGCCTTTAGTAAATCAACCCTAGTGTCTGCTATCTAGGATTTACAAACACATCTTCTCTCCTGCAGTGGTGTTGTCACACTCAAGATGGTCATACATGTGACAATCTTCAGTCAATTGTAACCACTTTTGAGCCACTGAGAACTGCAGATATGAGAAACTTAGCAAGCTCCCTCCCACGAGTTAAATCACCAGAATTCAATTGCTTGTGAAGTCAAAACGGCAATAAATTAACAACTTCAATATAGTTTAACAGGGAAAATACTACTGCAATAATGTCTTCTAAAAGTGATTCGATTTTTCTACTATTTTCAATCAGGACAATCCCAACTCCCTACAGTCAATGGAAACCCCCATTTTGTGTCTATGGATAGCAGAGCTTTCTGTGCTGAGAGCACGCTCCCAGCACAGTGACTGAAGTGTCAAAGTAGTTTCTGCTACTGATCAGGATCCAGCAGGACTAGCTCCTGATCATGTAACCACTATGCCAGCCAATCACATTGGTTCACATGATCACCAGGTCCTTCTCGACCCCCCCCCCCCCCCAAGCTTAAAGCAGAACTTTACCAATAACAGCTTGATAAAAAATAATTTTCTTTAGCAAGGAACTAGGTTAACTATGCTAATAAAATTATTGTGTGCTGCAAATGGGCTTCAGCAAAAATGGCAGCCTCCAGCAAGAAGAAACGGGAACAATGCTGGAGGCTGCCATTTTACTGAAGCCCAGAGCTCCTGAGCAGCAGGAAATCTGTAGGCTGTCAGCAGATTGGCATCTAGTGGCTCTGACTTTCGACACAGTGCAAATAATAGAGAGAAACTGAAGCTGCGCAGGGCAGGGTGAGACCTGTGCATTACTGGGTTTTAAAAAGTATAGGCACTTATTTTGTATGTTTTACATAGCTATACCTGTAAAGGGATTGGCCTGAAGTGATCTATCATGACTTAAAGTGGTTGTAAACCTCAGTATTATGAACAAAACATCTCAACCCAAAGCACTGTGTAATTTCTGTCTGTTGCTTCATCCCTTTGCTATCAGCATGAATTGCATCTGACAAATTTTCCTGACACCAAGAGAAAAAAGGTGACAGTGGAGGGATCTCCAGCACACAGTCTGTGATTAACAGCCTTAGCTCTGTTCCCGTGTGCTATGTGAAGGGGGTGTGTCCCTTCACCCCAATCTGGTCTCCTCACTGATGTCAGGGCACCAATGGCAGGAGAAGAACTCTAGGGCCCAGCATCTACACCAGCACTTCACATGGGCCTTTATAAGGAAGTCTGCCAGTGGTTGAAGTTGCTGATTGATCTTCAGCTTGTTACTCGTGTTCCTAGTTTCTGTCCCGGCTTGTTCCCTACCTGTGTCCCCTGCCTGTCTCCAGTCCTCCACACCGGCTTGTCTAACAGATAGCCTCGGCCTGCTTCTCGTGTTTGACCTTGGCTTCTACCTGACTTGGTCTGATCAGCCTACCATCTGGTTCCAAATCTGGGCTTGTGTTGATTATCCTACTGTTTCAATGATTCACCTATGTGCCACCTGCCTGCAAACTGTTCATCACATCATCAGTGTTCTCGAGTCTATCTGCTAGCAACTCCGTAGGCGACCTGTCCTACTTTGTGCCCAACTCCTCCTGTCTCAGCTCCAGGTGAGTCTGGAAGTTAGCCGCTAGGGAAGCCCTCTCTCCATTGGCTTCCAGCACCTGTACTTGATAACTGAGCTCTGCAGACTAACTTCAGCTGCCCAGCCCCTTTTCTTCTGAAAGCTCAGGCAAGCTTTATAAATTCTGCACTTTGGACAGCTGCAGAGTAGAGTGGGCTGCAAATAAACAAGTACAGCTTATGTATGTGGATTCCTTTATCTCACCTGAGGCAGTCACATCACTGGGTATATGTAAGGGTTTACAAGCACTTAAAATTTCTGATTAAAGTTCCACTTTAAAGACCCTGTTAAATTGATCCCGGGGCTGGGCAGGAAGGGGTTAAATACCTGCTGTCAGTTTTTTTTTGCTTTTATATTACTCTGTGTCCCCATTGAGAAGATTCATCCCTCTATTTGTACTATTGTCACTGAGAAAGAAAAAGAGAAAATATGAAATTTTGGAGTTGTCCCCAGAACAAGAGGTAAGGGAAAATCTTCTAATGGGAACACCTGCTTTAATGATATCTGTCTATTAGGGAATTACCCTCACTTTTCCTCTAGCTTCCTGTTGTTTCTCAGACAGGAAGTGGGAGGATATTTCCCCAACAGTACACAAACACCAAAAAATATATATATTTTTACTCTTCCCCACTCTATCCAAACAAAGTTTGGGCTATACATATACTTTAACATGTGCAAATGCACAAACATACCACAATTCCTATTTTTTGGAGGATAAACTTTAAGTCACAGGAACTTGATAGCATAAAAACTCCCACACTGCACACTTTCACCAGTATAGTTTTATTACTGCTACAATTTGATCAGCTGTCTTAAACCCTAAGTGAACCCTCATTATTTATTACCATTTTGCAGTTGGCTGCACATACAATAATTAATGTGGGGCTTTTTAATTTATTTTTTTACAAATTTAAAATATCTTGGGCTGGCAACACACAGAAGAGCCGAGCCACTGCTCTCATGCACAGCTCTCCAGTGGTCTGACATCCCCCCTTTCACACTGCTCCCATTTCCAGCACTACCCAGGGAGTGACATCAGTGTAAGACTAGAGCCGTGTTCTGGGAGAATTGCACTACTGGAGAGCTGGCCACAACTTGTATGAGAGCAGCGGTCCGACTCTCCTATGTGCTGCATATTGATAAACCACGAGGAAATGTGCATGTATTGCAAAGATGTACTGAATAGGTTTTTTTTCCCCAGACATACACATCAATTGTCTACTTACTGAACATAATTTCCAGGCGGATGAGACATCGTACAAAGTTATCAAAGTCGATGGAGTAATTTTCATCAGCAAAGCGAGCCACAAGCAGTTGGTGGATCTGAGAATTCAGCTTAAATCCTGGGAAGGAATGAAGAAGGTCAACACTGTGCTGGGAATGAGGGCTTAAAGTGGAAGTCCATGGAAAAACTAAAATCCTTGCATCTATAGACACCACCGATCTAACACTAACCTCTCTATCCTCGTAAAGAAAAAATTTGTATAAATACCTTTTTCTTTCTCGTACATCACGGGACACAGAGACTCCGTAATTACTGATGGGTTATAGGGTATCACTAGGTGATTGGACACTGCCACACCCTAGACAGGAAGTTCAATCCCCCATATAACCCCTCCCCCTACTGGAGGTACCTCAGTTTTTTTGCCAGTGTCTTAGGTGTTGGTCGCAAGTAAAGAAAATGGAATTCCTATTAAAAAATGTTTTCTCCTTGGCAGGTTCAGTAGCTCAACCTGCAGTGACAGCAATTGGAGTCTGTCAATATTTGAGAGACCATGTTAACCACTTGGTTCCCACACTACGTCTATTGACGTCATGGGCTTTCAGTGGTTATATCTAAATGATGCCTGAGGCCACAGACATCATTCAGATATTGCCGTTTTCAGCCGGCGATTCCCTGCATCATAAGAACGATTATAGCGGCTGTTCCGCAGCTTGATCGTTCTTACGGTCAGTGTCCAATCCCCTAGTGATACCCTATAACCCATCAGTAATTACTGAGTCTCTGTGTCCCGTAATGTACCTCAAAAGAAAAGGATTTTACAGGTAAGCTGTTATAAAAATCCTACCCAATCTGCAACAGAGGAAGCTCTGCAAAGGACACAGCCGACAACAGCTGTGAAATGAATGGGAAGTTACGTCACCCATAGAGTTACTATGGGGCTTCCATTGATGGAGGTGTCCTCTGCAACCGCATGACAGCTCAGTGTAGGATCTGAGCTTCCACCGCTGGAGATTGGGTCGGAGCGGCTTAAAAAAAACGTATCTACACTCATTTTTTCTTTAAAGGACTAGAGAGGTTAGTGTTACAATGCTGGTGGCTATAGATGCAGTTATTTTAGTTTTTGCATAGACTTTCACTTTAACTATCATATTAGAATCACACAACTGAGAAATTTAAATTGGGACTCGGGAAAAAAAAAAATAGTTGACGTTTTAGTTTTTGGATATAGCGGAGAAGAGTTAGAACCTGTATCAGGACTTTATTCCCAGTGGCAAGAACTCTCCTTATTACCTGTCCTGAAGATGCAACAGGAAGTGAGAGAAATTCTCTTCCACAAAGGATTCTGGGTCTGGGGTGTACAGGGACATTATCCAATTGGATAAGCTTCAACATTATCCAAAACCAGAATTTATTCAGGGTGCTATCTAGCAGTGTAGGGAGCAAGGATGAGTTAGGTATGCATGCCAGGCAGTGTCATATACAGAAATGGAGCCAGCTTTCTGTGTATTGCACTTGGCTGGCCTATTAATAGTCACTGTAGTATATTGGAACTAATATAACAAAATTTCCAATAGGCTTTAACATGGTAATTTGCAATGCAAAGGTCATTTTCAATATTTTTAAATCTGCAGTTTAAATTAATTAAAATTACACTAGGTGCTGCTGCCAAGAACGTCTCTGTTCAGGAACTTCCTGCCATAGGGTGACAACGCGTTGTCCCCTTCTCCTACCTGAGCTCCTACATTGTCACCTTGTTACTCAGGCATCTGATGGAGACTGCAAAGTACTGTTTCAACACACATTATAATGGCATGGTCCAGTTTTGTGACCATCAGGAACCCCAGCCTGAGAAATGCAACCTATGCAGAAATATAGCAGCACTGAGATATAACAAAGGATGAAAAAAGTGAACAAAGGGATTTTAGTTTAGTTTAGTTTTTTTTTTTAAGGCAATTATTTTTGATACAGTGATGCATGTAATTCAGTTTGGGCTTTTATCTAGTATAGATCTAGTAAAAGGCACAAAAGAACAAGGTGGGATAGTATTTGCTCTTTACAAAACTGATCATTGTCCTTTCAATACATGAAATTATGAGGAAGGTCCTGTTTGGACTTTAAACACACAGCGGTGCAACTAATCTCCAGGTCCCCTCATACACAATTACTGACCTGCTGCCTCAAGGGCTTTCCTCATCTCAGTGGTATTCATCGTCCCAGATCGATCCACATCAATGCTGCGATAAATTTTCTACAGCCAAGGAAAGACACATGATTACCTCTTCCCACCAGAAGATGGCAGCACACAACCTTAAACATTACATTTGAATAATGAGTAATGATAATTTAGTGTTACTAAACCCAGTAATATGAAAATAGTTCATCTGTCCCCCACAGTGCCCACAGCTTATACATCTTCTTTTTACATTAAAATATTGCCACTATATACTTTTTTGGCTGATCTGTATACCACGGTCAGTGATAAACTGCACAGTTTCTCCAGTGGTGAGAGTTGAGGTA
Source organism: Lithobates pipiens (assembly GCF_037356315.1). Classification (NCBI taxonomy): domain Eukaryota; kingdom Metazoa; phylum Chordata; class Amphibia; order Anura; family Ranidae; genus Lithobates; species Lithobates pipiens. The sequence goes on along the minus strand of NW_027507758.1, from coordinate 78,829,881 downwards.
GGAGGAGATTTCCACTTCAGCCTGTATACACACCCACATGTGTGATGACAATATCATGTGACCTGGCTAGCTCTGAGAACAAGTATATGTTCTCTCCAGCATAAAAGACACAACTGAGCATGTGCAGGTTGACTACTCTGCCTGTGTTAGCTGGCTTTCACCAGATAGACAGTGCAGGTGGGGAGGATCTGTGCATACAGGATAAAAACAGCCTTTTTACACAATGCAGAGGATTAACCCCTTAAGTTCCACAGTGAGTATAACAAGCATGCTATGCTGCATATACATACTGATTTTACTGCTGTGGGTTTAGTAACACTTTAAAGTTGAATTCCAGCTTTACATTCATTCTTGCACAGTTGTACGGGCTCTTCTCCTGTACTGAAATTGCCTACTCTGATTTCACTGCACACTGTGAGCTTCTCACAAAATGTGGCAAGTCAGCTAGAACTCACTTCATTTCCTGACCTGAGGACATCCAACATCATCTAGCAGTGCACTTTTCTTCCTGACCACTGCAGACTACACTGAAAAGGATCCACTCTTAGTCTTTGAGTGAATAAGGAAGGAACACCACACAGAGAGTCACCCCTCTGCTCCCCCCTCCCGCCACAGAAGTAGAAGAAAGGTCTAGTGGTGCCCATTCTAGGGCCACCAGAAAGGTAAATAAATACAGTCTGAAGGAAGCAGCACAGGTACATGTTCAAGTCAATAGTAAGACCACACAAGAGAAGGATAACCCACATCCCACCTCCTATATACAGGAATCCAAGATCCAAGACAGGTGGTAGCAGCACAAAACTATTCTTTATGTTAGATTATCCAAGATACAAAGAAACAGCAACAGTTTCAGGCACACTCACTAAGCAGGCGGATGACAGGTCCGTCTCCGCTCACTGTGCAGAGCAGAGACAGACAGAGTCCCGATCCTCTATGGGGAGATCAGGTGAAAACGTACCGCCTGTCTGATTTCATTCAATTATATCTGATCCGATAGACAGATGGAAAATAGGACCACCATCCATCTGGATTTTGCAGGCAGGATCGGATGGCAGGAGTAAACAGGTCACCACTGACATCCACTGCTCCATAGGGATGAATGGAGGGTATTAGATCCGCCTGAAAAACTGATCGGACCATCCACGTCATAGGGGCCTTATCAAGCTGATTACAAACAAGTATGACATATTGTATCATTTAAAGCAGAACTAAAGTCAAATTAAAAAGTCTTCTAAAAATGCAGGACATTTACAGCAGGAAAGACATGTAATGTCTGTTCAGCAGTAAAACAAGCTTAACCGTCTGCTTTCACCGATGTACACCGAGCTGCGCATGCACAACTGGAAGACTGGCATCAATGAGGGATATGGTATCTGTGGTTTTAGTTCCGCTTTAAAGTGAACAGGTAGGAAGCAATATCATCTAATCACCAACACCATATGCATCTAAGTGTAAGTTCACACTGCCGCAACCTGAAAGTCGCACGGCTTGCGGTGAGACTTTGCCAGGCATCTTCCTGGCTACTTGAGTACTACTTTGATAGAAGTATAGAATGGAAGTCAGATAGAAATTGCCTTCAAGAGGTGCAGGAAACTTTTCTAAAGTGATAACAGTAGTGCTGATTAAGACAATTCTCCTATACAAACATAGAATTTGACATGTCATGTGACTTGGGGTCTCACAAGTTGGATCCCAAGTCCCAGTAGTGTGAACCAAGCCTTAAGAGAATGACATGCTTGAAACTGTTGCTGTTACTTTGTATCTTGTGTGTTGCAACTACCTGTCTTGGATATATCTTGACATCCCTGGGTGTCTTCAGTTTAAAAATGACCCTGGGGTGACACTGCATCCGCTGTTCCCATTTAAAACAGAATTGACACTCCTATTCTTTACAGTCATTGACGCTTCCATCTTAGGCAGGCCATAGACGGTGCAAATTTCTTACCTGCAACCACAGGTTGACAGGGGAATGCCTCCTGCCGAGCCATTGTCTGTTCCTGGCAGGGGAGGGGATGCCAGCCCCACTGAAAGAAGACAGTGATTATTGCTAGCAGCTAGCGATAATTGCAAGTGAATCCGGCAGGCTGGTTGTACCCAAGTTCACCGATCGATCGACTTGGTACATTCAGTTAATCTCAGCTGGTTCCTGCTAAACTGGCTGAGATTCAAACCGTCTATTGCCGGCCTAAGCCTCTGTTTGATATGCAGCTGCCATAGCGCTGCACATGTAATCAGTTATGACACCAGACATTTGATGGGTTGACAGATCAGTTGTGAGTACAATCAACTGTGGCAGTTCTGGTTCATGGCATGCCTTGAATCTAACTATTTTGGAACAGATAATTGGATGAGTTTGGTTTTGCTTTAATGGCCTTGCCCTTTATGTGCTTTATGGTCCTGAGAATTTTAACTTGGAGGAAAATTCTGTTGAAATCCCATTCACAAGTGACAGTGGGGCTGATTACACTGCAGCCTAATCGAAATAGTCCTTCTTATGGACTTCTGTGTAATTTGGGGACACTTTGCAGAGGATGCAGAGACATGCGTCCACAAAGGCATTCATTCCCTGCAGAATAACTGGGCTTAAAATCCATGGGTAATACTGACCTACAGTTTTTCAACATTAAATATGCCCTGTGTGCAGGATATCAATGCAATGGGTACAGATAAATAGAAAGTAATGGAGTTTAATTTTATCATACAGTTTCTTCAGTTTATAAAACCGTTCATACGCAGAACTCCATAAAAGAACTTGTGTATGAGACTTACCTGGTATTTCTGGAGTTTGGACCAGAGGATGTTAAATTCTTTTAAACCCAGTTTTCCTGACCCATCAGACTGTATTATTGTAATAAGTTAAAGAAAGCTATAGAAACACAAAGACAATCTAATTGGCTAATATTATTTACCCTAAAAAAATAAAAAAAATAAAAGGCTTCTGCTTTGTGATCTGCTATTGGTCGAGTTCAACAATCTCCCATGTTCTTGGTAATCTTCTAAGGGATCACATAGGCCCCTTTCACATGACAAGCCCACTCGGTTCCGCCTGTCTGTTTTTCAGGCGGATCCAGGTGGGCCACCCGTTGACTCCTATGAGCAGGCGGATGTCAGCGGAGATGTATCCACTGACAGCCGGCTGCCACCCGATCAAGACAGCCGTATGACGATATGTTTAGCCACCCATCTGGCGGATCGGATAAAAACAGACATGCTGCCCGTTTTCCAAAAAACAAACCAAAAAAAAGATAATTAGCAGATGCTCTGGTCTAGAGGTCCAGTTGTTGGCTATTGGCAAGTTGAATAAAGTACGTCCAATGCCTGACAGTTCATTTGCACCGATTGCTGCAGCTCTCCAAGATTCCACCGGGTGGCCAGAACAGTGTTCATTTTGGCAGCACATTTTGATTTCGTTTTAGTCTTAGGACTAAAATTACATTTTAGTTTTAGTCCCTTTTTATTCTTCTTCAAGTGTTTTAGTTAGACATGTGCAATTCCTTTCATTCCTAAAAAAAACGTTTTTTTTCCAACTAAATTAACGAAAACCCATGTAACTAATTTTTCCTGAAAATCTAAAAATTTTCATGCTTACTTTAGAATAATCAGATTTTCAAATTTCCAGGTTTCCAGATTTTCAAATTTCTGATTTTTCAGATTTTGAATTTTTCCGAAGTTACAAATTTATTCGAAATAACAAATTTCGATCATAACAAATGACACAAAAAACAAACCAAACCCAAAACGAATGTGATAGATTAGGGATAGGCAATTAGCGGACCTCCAGCTGTTGCAGAACTACAAGTCCCATGAGGCATAGCAAGACTCTGATAGCCACACTCATGACACCGAGAGGCAGAGGCATGATGGGACTTGTAGTTTTGCAACAGCTGGAGGTCCGCTAATTGCAGATCCCTGTGATAGACCAACACAAAGAGGCACATAATTGTGAAGTGGTAGGAAAATGATAAATGGTTTTCAACTTTTTTTTACAAATATGTGAAAAGTGTGGTGTCCATTTGTATTCAGCCCCCTTTACTCCCTTTACCCCTGATACCCCTAACCAACATCTAGTGGAACCAATTTCCCTCAGAAGTCACCTTATTAGTAAATAGAGTCTACCTGTGTGTAATTTAATCTCAGTATAAATACAACTGTTCTGTGAAGCCCCCAGAGATTTCTTAGGGAACCTTAATGAACAAACAGCATCATGAAGGCCAAGGAACACACCAGACAGGTCAGGGATAATGTTGTGGAGAAGTTTAAAGCAGGGTTAGGTTATACAAAAATACCCCAAGCTTTGAACATCTCACGGAGCACTGTTCAATCCATCATCCAAAAATGGAAAAAGAGTATGGCACAACCGCAAATCTACCAAGACATGGCTGTCCACCCAAATTGACAGGCCGGGCAAGGAGAGCTTTCATCAGAGAAGCAGCCAAGAGGCCCATGGTAACTCTGGAGAAACTGCAGACATCCACAGCTCAGGTGGGAGAATCTGTCCACAGGACAACTATTAGTCATGCTCTCCACCAATTTGGCCTTTATGGAAGAGAGACAAGAAGAAAGTCATTGTTGAATGAAAGCCATAAGAAGTCCCGTTTGCGAGAAGCCATGTGGGGGACACAGCAAACATGTGGAAGAAGGTTCTCTGGTCAGATGAGACCAAAATTTTACTTTTTGGCCTAAAAGCAAAATGATGTGTGTGGCAGAAAACTAACACTGCACATAACCTTGAACACACCGTCCCCGCTGTGAAACATGGTGGTGGCAGCATCATTTTGTGGGAATGCTTTTATTTAGCAGGGACAGGGAAGCTGGTCAGAGTTGATGGGAAGATGGAAGGAGCCAAATACAGGGCAATCTTATAAGAAAACCTGTTAGAGTCTGCAAAAGACTTGAGACTGGGACGGAGGTTCACCTTCCAGCAGGACAGCAACCCTAAACATACAGCCAGAGCTACAATGGAATGTTTTAAGTCAAAGCATATTCATGTGTTAGAAAGGCCCAGTCACATATTTGTAAAAAAAAAAAAAATTGAAAGCCATTTATCATTTTCCTTCAACTTCACAATTATGTGCCATTTTGTGTTGATCTATCACATAAAATCCCAATAAAATACATTTACCTTTTTGGTTGTAACAGAACAAAATGTGGACATTTTTCAAGAGGTATGAATACTTTTTCAAGGCATGTACACCGGTACTACACTCTCAGTCTGCTCTCTGCTCTGCATGTGGGTGGTCATCTCACGAGGTGGGCCTGTAATGCACAGTTATGCTCTGGTCTCTGGCAGTCACCATGGACGATGCACACGATTCAACTCCCTTGCTTGGGAGCGGGAGCAGAAGCAGGTGGAGCTCCGTGCAAAACCAAAAGTTGGTTCACAGGAGTAAACACGTCCCTGCCTCACATTTTCGTCTCATTTACATTCATTAATGAAAACGGATCCCTTCCAGACAACTATAAATACTTTTTACGAGGATCCTGGCCAACCATTTATCCCAATTCTGGACAAAATTGATCAAGAATCAAGTAAGCCTCATCCCTACCAGAGACAATACTAGACGCACCATAGACATGTTGAATAGAGTACGCAGACCTGCTAAATTCTTAGCTTAAACGCTCAGAAAGCGTTTGACAGATTGAGCAGGCCTTATACGTTCGCCACCCTAACCAAATTCGGACTCCGAGGCCCCTTTATATCTGCTCTAAAAACCCTCTATTCCAACCCTTCATCCTTTAAATACTCTACTATCAAGAGTCAGTGATCTCTCCAGGTACAAAATCAATACCTTTAAAAACGGAGGCGCTGCCTCTCCACATCCTATCTGTGGAACTGAATTTGTTACAACACTCATTCCCATACCACTGGTGTTCCTCCTCCCTCAAGTACCTAGGCATGCAAATCACCCCAACTTGCACTTCCCTATATGAGGCCAACTATGTTCCCCCATTTAAAGAAGTCAGTGACATGTTAAAGCATTGGAACCCAGTCCCAATATCTTGGGCAGGTAGGATCAATTTACTGAAAATGACTGTTAAGCCTAAACTGCTATATCTTTTTGAGACCCTACTGGTTCCTATCCCCATGTCACCATTAAAAGTTATCAAACATTGGTTCCTTAATTTCCTTTGGAACGACAAGACCCATAGGGTAGCAAGCTCTGTGGTCTTCTCCCCTCGGCATTGAGGGGGTCTGGGGGACCCCGGATGTTTATAATTATTATTTAGCATCCCACCTTCAGGCAGTGGTCTCCTGGTCCAGCCTAGAAGCACCAAATAGATGTACGGATTTTATTTGTATTTCCCACACACCCCTGCTCCCTTGTCTGGTCACCCACCCTGATTTAGGATCCCAAACTCCATAGTCTATGTTTAAGTTCTATGCTGTTCACATTAAAGCTCTGGCGCACTTGTATCAACAAATTCTCTCTCTTCACCATGCCCCCAAGTATCTAATGTACTCTTCAACCCACTGCTCCTAGACAGCCTATCCCACTCCCGTATGGCATCCTGGGCACAAGCTGGCCTGTTTCAAGTTCACCATTTCATCTACCCAGCCACCCGTAAATTCAGATTCTTCGCTAACCTCCAGTCTAAATACTCCCCAAAAATTTGCACTACTCTCATCTCCAAATAAGTCATTTTTGTCCCCTACCCTTGTTTTACCTAAACCAAGAACCTTTGAACTCATCTGCTCCCAAGGCCCCATCAAACACGATTCATTTCTGCTATCTACCAAATACTACAAGATTCATTCCCCCTTTCAGATGATCTTCACACTTACATGAGAAAATGGGCCCAAATCATCCAAAAGCCTATCTCTATCCCTCAGTGGGGCAGGATCTGAACCTCCACCTCCAAGATATCTTGTCACGTGGCGCAGAGAGAGAGACAACATTTAAAATACTGTTCTGGTATAGAACACCAGAGATCTTACACCGTTATGATCCCTCTTTGTCCCCACTTTGCAAGTTATTAACTTTTTGGTCCATAGTGATGTCGCTACTCTAATGACTATTTGAATCTCTTCTCCTGTTGGATCCGCTACATCTCCTCCTTGGCCTTCCCTTGCCAGGTTTGGGGAAAAACTCAAACAAATTAGCCTCATACATTTTATTAGCAGCTAAGAGAGTTATCCCAATGTGTTGGTTGGCCCCTACGCCTCCCTCTCAGGAACAGCTTCTCAATGTCATCACCGAAATTTGCAGAATGGAGTACATGACGGTATTGGTGGAGGATGCTGTTGACAGGTTTGATGGGGTCTGGGAGTTATGAGATGAACCTGAATATCGTTCTCCCCCCTGACCCTCTCTGTTTCACATCAGTCCCTCCATCCCGGCACCTTCTTGATATAGCTCCCCTTTATACTTCCACTTTCCTTGTTGATTTCTGGTTGCCACCCAGATTACCATCCCCTCACCCCATGGTATACACTCCCAGCTGTAATCCAGAGAAATATTGTTATAGCCCTTAATTGGTCTGCCTTATACAGCTCTTTTTCTGGATACACATCTATTTTCGACCTGGATACCTGTAATTTTTTTCATTTTGTTTGTTTTTCATTTCTTGTTTGATTCCTTCCAGCTCTCACCGAGCTTACTGTGCTGTATTTGTAATGTGAAAATCTTTACAAAAATACAATAAAAAAAAAACTAACATTAGAGGGCTTTCATACTGCACCGCCCATAGCGTCGGTGGTAAAACGCCACTATTTTTGGCGGCGTTTTACCGTCGGATTTGCGGCGAGAAAGGGTTAAAACTGCCTGCAATATGCCACAATAGCGGTGTTTTGCCGGCGGTATTGCAGCGCTGCCCCATTAATTTCAATGGGGAGGAGCATTAAACACACCGCTCCTTCACTGCTCCAAAGAAGCTGCTGGCAGGCCTTTTCCTGACGTCCTGCCAGCGCACCTCTCCAGTGTGAGAGCCCTCGGGCTTTCACACTGGAGATAATGGAGCAGCAGTTTTAGGGCAGATTGCAGGCACTATTTGTAACGCTATAGCACCTGAAAAACACCCTCAGTGTGAAAGGGGTCTTAGGGCGGATGTGTGCTCTCTCTCCTGTGTTTGTGTTGATTTAGTTGTGTCTTTTTTCAACCTAACTACGTAACTATGTACAGTAAATCGAATTCAATTTTGCACACCCGTTTGGGATGCCCATGGTCATGTTTGTTCACTCACCATTTTATTTACACTGCTAGGCACCGCAGAGGGTAGGCTGCCTACCCCATACAATAGTGATTTATCTTTCTCCAGTTTACAGCAAGGTGGTCATGCTCCTTCCCCTGGATTCTCTACAGGGATAGGAATGGAGGTGACCCTATAATGAGGGTAATAAAAACAGGACGGGGACTAAACCTACCAAACTTTTATTACTGTTTGGGGTAGACGGACCCTATAAATCAGAAGAGCCTTTTTTTTGTATAAACAGGTAAGACATATAGGAATCTTGCCCTAGAATAAAAAACAAACTGCAGTGTAATGTAAAGCTGGGTCCTGGGCAGTATACAAGAAAAAGAAAGGATACGTCCAGGAGATCCACAATGGTCTTGCATGTCTCCAAACTGAATCCATCAGACTTGATGTCGGGCTCTGAATAGGACAATAGGAGTGAAAAAAAGATTGCAATTACTTATCAGCTCATTTTACTGAAGTCACATGTGACATTTGTAGGTTACTTTGCTTTACGTCTTGATTTGCTTGTCATAACACAATGCAGTAGAACATAAAGGTCACCGATCCTTCCTACCCCTTTCTACCCCTGTCCAGTTTTAAAGCGCATCAGTGCCCAGACAAAGGACAATTAATCTTTTGCATATTCCTTACAAGCCGTTAAAAAGCTTTCATTATTCTCTGCGGCTGCTTGTAGTGTGAAGTTAATAATCGCCAAAGATCACAACAGACTCTAAGGCTACGTTCACACTGTATCGTATGGTGCAGCTCACATTTGAATAGGCCGCTGTACCCGTGTTGCAAAAAGCCCCTGACCCTTTTTTGAAAAAGCAGTTGCATGCAACTTTATGGTGCTTTGACGAGTTTCCAATACGTGAGGGTGCCATGAAAAATTTAAAGATCAGCGCCTTTGGGCTGCAGGTGTGGGAATGTGATTTATCTACATTTCCACAACCCCAATAGTGTAAACCTAAGCTAAAGGGAAAGCCCTGCTTGTCTGCCTCCTCCCTCCTCCACTGCCACATTTGGCCCCTTTGGGGGGGGGGAATCTGGGACCTGGTTTGGACAGGTTACCCCCACTTCTGTCTCACTTCGCTGTGGCAAAGTGAGCCCCCCCGCCTTCCCCCCGACAGCCAGACCATTCGGAGAGCACAGTGCGATTTGCGCATGCACAGAAGCAAACCAGCTGTGAAGCCACAAGGCTTCACTCCCCTTAGCTGAGAGCCAATTCAATGCACCAGCACCAGAGAGCCAATTCAAGGACCCCGCTGATGCCTGGACCGGTAAGTGCAGTATTTCTAGGTGCTGACTTTTCATTTCTTGGAGGGGGGGGGTTGTGTAAAATAAAAGGGAGAGGAGATGCGATTTCATTGCCTGCGTTGTGAACATTTAAGATTATTTTCTTCACAGCTGCAGAGTGTTTTCTAACTCATTTACTGTTTGCTCTAAATATTCCAATATTTTATTGTGCAAAGTCTGGGCATTTGCAATTTGTATCAATTTCACACCAGTGCTGGCAACCGTCCCTAATTTCTGGAGACACAGGGGCTCCAGTTAACACACCAGGATAAAGGTAATTATTTTTAAAAAGTGGCAATTGTTTTCAGTTGAGTCTAATGAGATTTGATAATCACATAGCTAAATTAAAGTTCTTTATCCTTGTGTTAAAACTTTGTGAATTGAGCTTATGGTCTGGTTTTGAAGGCTTGAATCCGGAAATGTCCCTTATTATCGTTATTACTGACCAAAGCCATGGCCGTTGCTATTGCACATAACATTCAACTTTCCTTATTTATTTATATTTTGGGAACTTTTTGAGGTAATACTCACCAAGGTGCAGCATTTCCACTGCAAAACACCCTATTTTTAAAGAGCACCTGTCAGCGTTGTAATCCAATACTGGTAAACATTTTTGCTGCCTAACATTAGGAACCATAAAATGTTCACTGTTTGCCAGTAAATCATCCTCCTTGTGTTTCTCTGAAGAGGTATGGCATGCCTAATTTAAGAACTAATGTTAATGTTAAAGTGATTGCATTTTAATTTTTTTTACCTTTACATAAACAAAACATCTCTATACTTACCTGTTCTTTGCAATGGAATTGCACAGAGCATCCACAAACATCCTCTTCTGGGGTTCCCTCGCACCCTCGTCCGCTTCCTATGGGGGCAGTCGCGCGTGTTCGCTCCCGAGTCCCGCTGCTGCGTCCTTAAAAACACAAACAGCGGGACTCGGCCCCGCCTCCCCACACCGTCATTCCTGGCTTTGATTCTCCCTCAGAAGCGGGGGGGGGGGGGGGGGGGAAGAGCTACAGACGGGCACAGCACTGGATCGAATGAGGGCTCAGGTAAGTAAAAGGGGGAGTTAGGGGGATGCTGATGCCTAAACATTTTTTAATACAAGCAATACAAATGTTTAGGCTTTAGAACTTTAAGTCCCATCAATTTTCATCTTCCTGTCAAAAGATCAAGCAAGGCACTCTAACTGAGAAAGAGAATGGCAATGGGTGTGGCTTAAGCTAACTTCAGAGGGGTACACATACAGTCAGGTCCATAAATATTGGGACATCAACACAATTCTAATCTTTTTGGCTCTATACACTGTCACAATGTATTTGAAATAAAACAAACAAGATGTGCTTTAACTGCAGACTTTCAGCTTTAAACTTGAGGGTATTTACATCAAAATCAGGTGAACGGTGTAGGAATTACAACAGTTTGGATATGTGACTCCCACTTTTTAAGGGACAAAAAGTAATGGGACAGATTTACAATCATCCAAACTTTCACTTTTTAGTACCTGGTTGCAAATTATTTGCAGTCAATTACAGCCTGAAGTCTGGAAAACATAGACATCACCAGACTCTGGGTTTCATCCCTGGTGATGCTCTGCCAGGCCTCTACTGCAACTGTCTTCAGTTCCTGCTTGTTTTTGGGGCATTTTTCCCTTCAGTTTTGTCTTCAGCAAGTCAAATTCATGCTCAAATCGGATTCAGGTCAGGTGATTGACTTGGCCAGTGCATAACATTCCACTTTTTCCCTTAAAAACTCTTTGGTTGCTTTCGCAGTATGCTCCGGGTCATTGTCCATCTGCACTGTGAAGCGCCGTCCAATGAGTTCTGAAGCATTTTGCTGAATATGAGCAGATAATATTGTCCGAAACATTTCAGAAGTCATCCTGCTGCTTTTGTCCGCAGTCACATCATCAATAAATACAAGAGAACCAGTTCCATTGGAAGCCATACATGCCCACGCCATGACACTACCACCACCATGCTTCACTGATGAGGTGGTATGCTTTGGATCATGAGCAGTTCCTTTCCTTCTCCATACTCTTCTCTTCCCATCACTCTGGTACAAGTTGATCTTGGTCTCATCTGTCAATAGGATTTTGTTCCAGAACTGTGAAGGCTTTTTTAAATGTTGTTTCGCAAACTCCAATCTGGCCTTCCTGTTTTTGAGGCTCACCAATGGTTTACATCTTGTGGTGAACCCTCTGTATTCACTCTGGTGAAGTCTTCTCTTGATTGTTGACTGACACACATACACCTACCTCCTGGAGAGTGTTCTTGATCTGGCCAACTGTTGTGAAGGGTGTTTTCTTTACCAGGGAAAGAATTCTTCGGTCATCCACCACAGTTGTTTTCCGTGGTCTTCTGGGTGTTGCTGAGCTCACTGGTGCATTCTTTCTTTTTAAGGATGTTCCAAACAGTCGATTTGGCCACACGTAGTGTTTTTACTATCTCTCTGATGGCTTTGTTTTGTTTTTTTCAGCCCAATGACGGCTTGCTTCACTGATAGTGACAGCTCATTGGATCTCATATTGAGAGTTGACAGCAACAGATTCCAAATGCAAATAGCACACTTGAAATTAACTCTGGATCTTTTATCTGCTCCTTGTAAATGGGATAATGGAGGGAATAACATACACCTAGCCATGGAACAGCTGAGCAGCCAATTGTCCCATTACTTTTGGTCCCTTAAAAAGTGGGAGGCACATATACAAACTGTTGTAATTCCTACACCATTCCCCTGATTTAGATGTAAATACCCTCAAATTAAAGCTGACAGTCGGCAATTAAAGCACATCTTGCTTGTTTCATTTCAAATCCATTGTGGTGGTGTATAGAGCCAACAATATTAGAATTGTGTTGATGTCCCAATATTTAGGGACCTGACTGTAGATCGGTTGATCAAGTAATAAAAAGGTAATAACAGGCTTCTTCTGGTATCTGCAGGACTTCTACTGTTAATTAGAAAAGCCTGACAGGTCCACATTAGCAGGGCAGCCTGGCTGCATGAAAATTCGTTGTTTCGTGCATGAGATACTGTGGGTGCATGCGCTCCCACTGCATGATGGGGGGAGCGCATGCACAGGTCCAATGGACTCGATGTCCGCCAGCCACCCGTGATCGCTCCACAGAGAGGCACTACAGGGATTTGCAGTTAACACAGTTAACCCTTCGATCGCCCTTCCCTGCCTGTGTCATTTATACATTGATCGTTGCATTTTTTTTTTTAGCACTGATCACTATATTGATGTCACTGGTCCCCAAAAAGTGTCACTTAGGGTCAGATTTGGACAGATCGCCACCATTACCAGTAAAAACAAGAAAAAATTAAAGTCCCTAAATCTTTCACCTATTTTGTACATGCTATAACTTTTGCGCAAACCAATCAATATACACTTTTTGGGATTTTCTTTACCAACAATATGTAGAAAAATACATATTGGCTTAAATTGATAAGGAAATAATTTGTTTTACATTTTTTTGGATATGTATTATAGCAGAAAGTACGAAATATATATATATATATATATATATATATATATATATATATATATATATATATATATATATATATATATATATATATATATATATAAAAATTTTTAATTTGCACTTTTTTTTGTTTATAGCGCAAAAAATAAAAACTGCAAAGGTGATCAAATACCACCAAAATAAAGCTCTATTTGTGTGAAAAAAATGACATCAATTTTGTTTGGGTACAACGTTGCATGACCGTGCAATTGTCAGTTAGAACGACACAGTGGCCTATTGCAAAAAATAGCCTGTTCATTAAGGGGGTAAATCCTTCTGGGGCTGAAGTGGTTAAGGGTTTACCTTGCAGTCTGTGGCAATCAAGTCGCATGAAAGTCAGACCAAAGTAGTGCAGGAACCCAAGTTTCTGCAACAGGCGTACCGCGATTCTATTTGTGCGATTTTACGGCATTGCATCCGGGGGACAATCTCGGCAAAATCGCACCGCAATCGGGGTGCCATAGGAAGTGACTGGGCTCGCAAAGGGATCCCATGATTTGGGATCGAAGAACCATGTTCCAGGATGCCTAGATGTGAACAGAGCATCATTGACTGTCCTGAATCTACAAAAGAAGAAACCTTGTCACCCTAGGCTCAAACGATATCACGGATGTACTGCGGGCATCGGCTCCGGTGTCTGCTCCTCCAGCAGCTTCCTCCGGCTCTAATCACGTGCTTCAAAAAAACACTGTGTTAAATGGACTGTAGTGTGTTTCTGCAAAACTGAAAATGCACTAAAAATGCATAGGTGTGAGCCATGCCTTAGTGTAATTCATGTAATACAGACATAATCAGTTCTGAAATCAACTAGGAGATAAGGCAGGCTTATATAGACACTTGTGCTCTGATATGGAGAGAATACAAGTAAATAATAATAATAAAAAAATGTTTGCATAATTATACCAAACTGCTTCTCTATAAGAATAAAGCTCTGGTTTCATTATGTATGTAACACATATAGGTACAGAACATTTTTTTGTAGTAAAATGTCACTAAAAATCCTCTTTCCATTTCAATCTTCAGACAGTTATGATTTTCTAACACAAAGACTGTAAATACGCCCCGCGACATACTAAGACTAATATATTTTATGTTCCTAGCGGCCAAAATTGCTATCGCGACTTGTGAATGTCCTGCAAGACAAAACCCCTTTTTGATAAAATATGGTGCCCCTGGCGTGCTTACTTACAAGTCCCTGATGTACGGAGTTGACTTCACAGATGATCGATGGAGGATCCCTGGATGGATTCATCCTCCTCTCTTCTCCCCCACTTTTTTTTTCCTTTTACCTTGTCTTTCATTTTTTCGTTTGACAATCTTGGCATCATGTCTTCTCGGTTTTCTTGTCTCCTATCTTACCTAGATATTTTGGTGCATACTTGAGGGCATGGAGTCCCCGATGTTGGGACGATTTTGGTGTTTGGTAGTGGACAGAGCCTTTGATCAGAAATTATAGGACTGGGACTTGCTCACAACCTAGACCAATCTACAGTGGCTACGTTTTAATGTTATGATCCCAGGGTTCTTCTATTTTGCAGAAATATGATCCATAAGGTGGATGGCTGTCCCTTTAGAGGTCATGATGCCTTTATGGCCCGCCATTTGTTCTTCATATCCATACAAGTTTATGTGTTCCCATATAAGTATAATTTATGTGTTCCCATGGGGCATCATAAAAAGCCCAACCTGACTGTTAAGGCTTTCTTGCATCCCTCCCCTCCCCCCCTACTTATGTATCACTTTGGTTACATTCACTGAGCACACGAGGATTTTTCACTGCTCTGCTAAGTGATCTTTTATCTTTTTATGTTTTCAAAATAATAAAAACTATTGAAACAAAGACTGTAAATGCATACTATTTACAATGCTGATTATTATTATTGTATAGGATTTATATAGTGCCAACAGTTTACAAAAGGAGGGCAGACAGTACAGTTACAATACAATTCAATACAGGAGAAATCAAAGGTCTCTAGAGCTTACAATCTAGAAGTGAGGGTCAAGAGATGCAAGCAGTAATAATTGTGGGGGGATGAGCTGGTGAAGAAAATAAAAGTACAGTTGTTAGGTGTGGGCAGAATAGGCTTCTCTGAAGAGGAGGGTTTTCAGGGAACACCTAAAAGTAAACAGAGAAGGAGCTAGTCGGACAGATTTGGGTAGGGAGTTCCATAGGATGGGAGAGACATGGCAAAAGTCCTGGAGGCGAGCATGGGAGGAGGCGATGAGGAGTTAGAGAGCAGGAGGTCTTGAGAGGAACGAAGGGGACGATTTGGTTGGTATTTTGAGACTAGGTTAGTGATGTAGCTGGGGGTAGAGTTGTGGATGGCTTTGTAACAAGTTATTATTAGTACTTTGAATTTTGTTCATTCAGTGAGTGGCAGACAATGGAGGGATTGGCAGTGAGGGGTGGAGGACATTGAACGGTTGGTAAGGTGCACGAGTCTTGCAACACCATTTATTGTGAACTGAACCGGGGATAGTCTATGTAAAGGTAATCCAATGTGGAGGGAGTTGCAGTATTCGAGGCGAGAGATAACCTGGGAGTGAACTAGGAGCTTAGTTTAGAGGTGTCACTGGTTAGGAAGGGGCATATTTTGGAGATGTTGCATAGGTTGAGGTGGCAAGATTTTGTGATTCTCCATTTTGTAGGTTCCGTTCTCAAACTTCCATCACAGATAATACAAGTGACACACAGGATTGATACTCACGTCTGGAAATGACCTTCTGTAGAATTCCATGCAGCTCGAATGCCGAGATCTCCTTATCCTGGGCAAGAGAAGATAGGACTGTCAGAAAAAAAAGGTGGAAGAGATCGAAGAAGCCCATGACCCAAATACTCACATTCAGCCCATGAGAGAAATATTGACCAGACTGATTGTGGGCCCAGACAAGTCAGCTGATCCACGAATACCTCTAACGCTGTATAGGGGGGCCACATTTATAAGAGAATTATACAATGCATGATGCTAGCAAAGTAGAAAAGAATAATCCGATTGGTTGCTAAAAGCAATACTATCAATCTGAGACAATGGGGTTGATTTACTAAAGGCAACCAAGTTCCCTTGCAAAGCACAACTACCCTTGCAAAGCTTAGTGAACCTGGTAACATTTCCCTTTGCAAAGAATATCCAAACAAGTGCAGGAAAAATAAAAAAGCAGCATTTTTGCACATGTTTGGATGATGGAAGTCAGCAGGGCTTTGCCTCATTCACTAAACTCAGAGGAAGATTCCCTTGCAAAGTGCAACTTCCCATGCAAAGTGAACAGTCTTTAGTAAATCAACTTATGTAAGACCCATCGGATATCCTTCAATTACAGAATACTCAGAGTACAAACTGTTCAATTAAGCTCATAGGTTACAAAACTTGGCAGAGTCTGTATAGAACACTCTGCCATGTTCCTTAGGTTTAACATATGAGCTAGCTAAACACAGCAAACCAGGAATTCACACTAGAACAAGAGAGTGAGGGATAGAGAAAGATATAGGAGAGGCTGACAATGAGAGGGGGGTGGTAAAAGTCAGAGGATGAGAGAAACAGAGGACGAGAGAAAGAAACGGAAAATAAGAAGAGAATGGAGGGGGAAACAGGCAGATGTAGAACAGTAAAAAGACAATAGAGTTCTTTACAAATATTAGCGAACATTTGCACAGTCTGGCCATGTACAATCAGAAGGTTTACTTGCTTGGGGGGGGAAGACTCGGTCCTCCCTATATCAAAGGCACAAACATACAAGTCTACCCAATGCCAATATGCATGGTCATACTGATGCAACTGCTGAAGGACTGAAAAGGGTAAGAGAAAGACAAAAGGGAAGATAAGAGATAAGAATGGTTTGGAGGACTGAAGTAAGAAGATCCTGGATTGGCCAGTTAAATAACAGATTTTAATCAAAGCTTTTTTTCATAACCAACTCAAGAGGTCATGTGCATTTTCAAGGCACATGCAGGATGAAGCTAGCAGTAGGCAGCTGTGATAAGCCAAGCGAGTAGAAAGGAATAAGATAAATAACTTATAGAACAGATCTTATATATGCCAAATGGACTAGACTAATCAAGAGAACCCATGAGAAGGTGATTAAAACATTCTATGTAAGGGACTTGGTATTATGAGGGTATCATGTGGAAAAAATGTAAAATAGGTCACCTTTAAAAGGTAAGTCCTATGACTACAGCGCTCCGTTAATAAAGCTAGGAAAATATGACAGTGGTAGCAGCTATGATGGCTTGGCATCTTTAGCCCCCTGGGGATAGTTATATATATCATATTTATTATGGTTTGATACAGACCAGTGAAAGCAGCTAAATGACTTTATGGTCAAAAGCACATGGACTTCTCTAAAGTATTGTGTTTAAAGCGGGAGTAAACCCAGTTTCAAAAAACACTTACATTCCCGGCATGCCGGAAATGCCAACGTTCATATTGGTTGTGCTCTCAACCAATCTTTCAAACCATCCAATAGCTGGTGTCATAACTGATCACATGTGCAGCATTATGGCAGTTGAAGAATTATTAGAGGCCAAGATGGTGGCTTCCTTGACTGAAAACGATAGAAGTGTTTACTTCCACTATGTGAAGTGACTCCAGTAAAGGGCACTGGTAATGCTACAGCATATTAAGACACTTTAGACAATTGAGCACTTCTAACCTTGGGGCAACAACTTGGGGAAGACCCTTTTCTGTTCCAGCATCACTGTGTCCCTGTCCACAAAGCCAGCTCCATAAAGACATGGTTTGATGAGTTTGTGTTGGAGGAACCTGAGCGGCTGGCAGAGATCCCTGACTTCAACCCTACTGATCACCCATGAAATGAATCGGAACACTGACTTTGAAATATTTCAAACATCAGAACCTAACCTCACATATGCTGTTTCAGCTGAAGAGGCACACATTCCCAAAGATACATTACAAAAATCTTGAAAGCCTTCCAGAGGGGTGGAGGCTGTCATAAAGGGCAGAAACTCCATATTGACACCCACATTTTTGGGTGTCCCAATTAGCACACATAGATGTGCCCACAAACTTTTGGCCAAATAATGGAGCCTTTCTATGGACTACCAAAAAAAAGCGATCGCCCAACCTTCTAGCTACTTTTGCAGTTTTGTTCAAACCTGTGACTTGTACTGCTTCCCTTCCATGTGTGGGCCAGGGGTATATATTCTAGATTGCTAAGCAGTGGGTCACTCAGTGTAGCAAATACAGCATATAGCAGTAGAGGACAGCATGGGCAGGACAGTAGCTAGAAAGAGCACACAGCGTAAGAAGCAACCATACCTCTGGTGAGATCTATGCCAATTGAAAAATCAAACCAGAACACAGGGTTAGTTGGAAAATGGTGGATGAAGCTTCAAAACTAAGCCAGTATAAAATACAGGTCTCTCACCAGTGTCTCTTGTGCATATGAGAAAAACACAGTGGAGTTGATTTACTGATTTACTAAAACCTAACAATACAAAATCTGGTGCAGCTCTGCAAAGAAACAAATCAGCTTTCATTTTTTTTCCGTCAAAGCTTAATTGAACAAGCTGAAGTTAGAAGCTGATTGGCTACCATGCACAGCTGCACCAGATTTTGCAGTCTTCAGTTTTAGTAAATCAACCCCAGTGTATTGTTAGTTTACACGTGGTTTAAAGCTGGACTCCAGGCAAACAGCTCAAATACACTACTAAAATACATATATGGAACTTGTTTTACATGTAAATTAATTTATATTTCTTACCATCCAGTCCTTAGATTTACACAGTGCTGCCAGGCAGCAGAATCAGGCTGGTGACTTAACGTTTCTCTGATGCAGATAAGCAATGCAGCTTGGTCACCTCTCCACCCCTAACATGGATAGTAAAGGAGCCTACTGGTTAGCCATCCCTCTGCTCTCCATTCTAATTAGCATGTTCCTTGCGAGGATATATGCATACAGCCAGAGCCATCTTAAGAGCATTATAGGCCCCTGGGCAATACAGTGCACTGGGGCCCTGTCTACACAATCACGCACGAGAATAAAAATGCAAATTATCAATAAGGGCACAGTGGCTGCGTTTAATGGCACAGTGGCTGCGTTTGATGGGCACAGTGGCTGCGTTTGATGGGCACAGTGGCTGCATTTTAAATATTAGCAAATCTATTTTTAATGTAATGTATTTATTGGTATATTTTTATATCTGCCTGGAGTTTGGCTTTAAAACCATAATTGCAAAATTTACCCAAAGGCAATTTTGTACACAACTCTCACATTTATACATGTTGGCTGTATAGACCTATAGATTCCTAGTGGTTAGCTTTAGATCAGGGACCCCTGCTGATATAAAATGAATTGCAGTATAGATCAATCAATACACAGCACTACAAACCAAGAAGCACCACCTGTATCTTTAAGGAGGAAGGTACCCATTTCTCTTTACTTATATATTTGCATAGCTGAAACGTGGTTACTAACCCTTCAGTGACTGCTGTTCCTCTCTGCCAATCCCTTCACTGGCTTCCCCTACCCCACCGCATACAATTAAAAATACTAACCCTTAACATGCAAGGCCATCCACAACATTTCCCCCAGCTACGTCACCAACCTCATCTGCAAGATATCACCCAAATCCTCCTCTCTGCTCCTCCCAAGACCTCCTGCTCCCTAGTTCCCTTGTTACCTCCTCCCATGCTCGCCTCCAGGACTTCTCCAGAGCCTCTCCCATCCTCTGGAATTCCCTGTCCCAGTATTTCCATTCAGCCCCTACCTTTAGGTGATCCCTGAAAATGTCCTTATTCAGAGAAGCCTACCCCACATCCACCTAAGGACTGTACCCAAGTCACCTCCATCAGATCATCCTCTGCATCTATTACCTTTTGTACCACCTCCCCCTCTCTTTAGATTGTAAGCTCCATCAAGGCCCTCCTATTCCTTCTGTACTGAACTGTATTGTAATTCTACTGTCCCTCTACATTGTAAAGTGCTGCATAAACTGTTGGCACTATAGAAATGCTGTATAATAATAATAATAATATTTGCTGCTCTGAAGGAATGGAAAATGACATGTGTATCTGTGTCTTTAGTTGTGTTCAGTAGCTGTGTCAAGAAATAAATAATCAAATTTTCCATCATGTCTGTGTATACTAATTAATCTTACCCCACCCACAGACAACAAATAAATAAAAATAAAATAAAGTCCCAAACAAAGCCCCAGTAACAAAGAGTTCTCATAAAGGAACATGTAATGTATAGAACTCACCTCGCCTGCCAGCTGCAGAAACAATTTTCTAAAGTTTGCATCAATATGATCTTCACTGAGATCCGGCTAAAAATAAAAAAAATGCTGTGACTACAGTCCAGATTATACCCAGAACCATACTGTAAACACCACCATTGTCACTACACTGTTCCTATAAATACTTAAATGCTAAAATAGACTCTGATGTGCTTTCCTTTTCTTGCAAAGATCTGTGCTCTGGGCGCCCCCTGGCACTGGTCCCATGATCAAATGCCTAGGAACTGGCCATATGATCCCTGCTGAAGAGCAGGATAATCCAGGGTCCCTTCTGCAGAGATCATGTGATGTGTGACCTGTGCCACAGTATTTGATCACATGGCTGATACCGGATGGCACAGACTTGATAGAATGATAAAAATATCATGAATCTTTCATGGGTCCGGTTTTGGTGCAGAGACCAGTGCGGTTTTAATTCGGCGATTCAGACGCGATTCAGGTGGGAAATTGACACTGAAATCTTGAAAACCTGAACTGACTGAAAAATGCACAGAACCCTTTTAAAATTTGCATGGCAACCAGCCCATATACACTATACTGTTAAAAGTATTGGGACATCTGAATTAACAAGCACGTGAACTTTATTGGCATCCCAGTCTTAGTCCGTAGGGTTTAATATTGAGTTGGCCCACCCTTTGCAGCTATAACAGCTTCAAGTCTTCTGGGAAGGCTGTCCACAAAGTTTGGGAGTGTGTCTATGGGAATGTTTGACTATTCTTCCAGAAGCACATTTGTGGGATCAGGCACTGATGTGGACTAAAAGGCCTGGCTCACAGTCTCGCAGTCTCCGGTCTAATTCATCCAAAAAGTGTTCTATCAGGTTGAGGTCAGTCAAGTTCCTCCACTCCAAACTCGCTCATCCACTTCTTTATGGACTTTGATTTTTGCACTGGCCAAAATCATTTGATGGAGGGGGATTGTGGCATGAGGTTGTTTTTCAAAGGTTAGGCTTGGCTCCTTAGTTCCACTGAAGGGAACTCTTAAGGTGTCAGCATACCAAGACATTTTGGACAATTTCAACTTTGTGGTAAGTTTGGAGATGGCCCTTTCCCGTTCCAACATGACTGCATACCAGTGCACAAAGCAAGGTCCATAAAGATATGGATGAGCGAAATTGTAGTGGAGGAACTTGACTGGCCTGCATAGAGTCCTGATTCCAACCCTATAGGACACCTTTGGGATGAATTAGAGCGGAGACTGCGAGCCAGGCCTTCTCTTCCAAAACCAGTGCCTGACCTCCCAAATGCGCTTCTGGAAGAATGGTCAAACATTCCCATAGCCATACTACTAAACCTTGTGGACAGCCTTCCCAGAAGAGTTGAAGCTGGTATAGCTGCAAAGGGTTGGTCAACTCAATATTGAACGCTACAGGCTAAGACTGGGATGCCATTAAAGTTAATAGAAAGGCAGGCGTCCCAATACTTTTGACAGTATAGTGTATATGTGAACCAGCTCTATTAAAAGCCAGTCTGGTTTCACATGTTATGTGACTCGGACAAAACACATCCAATTCGCATATCAGTGAACCATTTGGGAAACTAAAAATGTAAGCAATATTTGTAGTTAATATTTCGAGGTGTAAGCTTTCAAAAAACATTTAATGAACAAATCGGTCATGTTGAGATGAGTGTAAAAATCATACACTGTAGACATATATACTGCTTAAATATCGGGATATATGTCCCCAAGAATTGTGGTCAGGGGATTACCTACCCATTCTTAAAGTAACCGGAGGACAAAACGATGGTGCACACAGGTTATTTTTAGCCTATTTAAAGTGAAGAATTGTCTCCACTGCCAAAATGGTTTACAACAAGTTGGGACATTTATGTCATATTGAGGTTCCAATGATCACCCTCTAGAGGAGTCAGCAACTGTCTACATGTCACAAGCAGTGTTCAAACCAGATGCATCAATTGCGATTTTGAAGCGGTTCATACCCATCATATTTAAATTCTTGCTACTAAAAAAAAAAAACTTACATAAAACACTTTATTAAAACTATATCATTTATAGGCAACAGCACTTTAGATGGCTACCAGATAAATGAACTGAAAAACAGAGTAGGGATCTCACAACCTCCATGCCTGTGCAGGGCTGTATGGAGTTTTAAATAGAAAAAAAAAAATAGTCAGAAAATAAACAGCTCCTGCTGTGCTCTATTAAGGTACTCTGTAATGCAAATGCAACCAAGAGTTTTAAAATGAAGATTTTGTATAAATATAAAAATGATATGAAGTACCAATGTGTGTTTTTTAAGACTTTCAGCAGCTGGTTTAATCATTTACTTAGTATGCAACCTCTTTATCTTTTAAGCCTTGCCTGTTCCAGTTTAACTTTAATGCCATGACTGCAGCCTCAGGTTTCCTGTTTCAGGGTGGCTCCTTTCTCTTGCTGCATCCTATAAAGTCAGCCTTGCATGCAGGGGCTAGAGTTGTGTCTCCCCACACTGTTTGCATCAATAAAAACACACAGCCTGTATCCAATTATGGCAAGGCACTAACCAGCTCCCCCCTCCAATATAACAGACTGGCTTGAGACTGCACTGTCCCTTGTTAACCCTTTCTGATGAAGACCAGAAGTTCAGGGAAGCAGCATTAAGAGAACAAGACCCAGCAGCACTGAGACTTGTAAACTGTAAGTGCTTGGGTAAGAATATTAATAAATAGTTTATGAGGGAATGTTCATTTTATTGTGTTCAATGTGTTAAGCTAAACAAAACGCAGAGGGTTCAATACTACTTTAATGTGAATAATATATTTTAAAAGATATAAAAGTAAATCTTACTTCCTCAATGTTGGCCTCGATCTTATCATCGACAACCCTGAATTAAAAATTAAAGAAATTAAAGAATTAAAATTGATCAGTTAGTAGAGGTTAATTAAACAATGCATGAAACTATGGGTGTAAAGGGGACCGAAGTCTTGGGTGTAGAAGGCTCACTGGTGATCACACCAAAAGTCTCTCACTGGATAAATAATTACCCAATAAACCCCTAATTACAAGGACCAGGACATATAAAAAGGAGCTCGGGGAAGCGTCATAACACGGCGCTTTTAACCCATTCTTTGGGGTTAAAAGCGTCTCACTAGCAGCCGAACAGCAGTAAAGCGCAGCTAAAACGAGCGGCGCTTTAGCGCTGATGTGCCCGTGGCTCGGCATGAAAGGGGCCTTAGATGTGGACTGGTAGACTATACCTGTTGACCTTGCTAGAAATGAAGTGTCCTTGTCACTTCCTGAAAGCTCAATGCAATTTTCCTTGTCTAAACAAGTAACTCTTCCACTCCCGCATTGCAGAGAAGAAGAGGGGAAGACAAGTCCAGCCGGAGTGACAACCATGGCTGTTGTCATAGATGTAGTATGGTACTTGAACATAGCCATCCCAGGACAGGAAGTGTGTTTTACTTGCATGATCACCAGGTGAAAAACAAAAATAAGCCTGAATATTTTATATAAATATATTATATATAATATATATTGCCACATTTCAGGCTTCAAACATAAAGATATAAAATTTTTATTTTTTGTGAAGAATCACCAACAAGTGGGACACAACTGTGAAGTGGAACGAAATCTATTGGATTTTTGAAACTTTTTTAACTAATAAAAAAATTAAAAGTGGGCCGTGCAAAATTATTCGGCCCCCTTGCGTTAATACTTTGTAGAGCCACCTTTTGCTGCGATTACAGCTGCAAGTCGCTTGGGGTATGTCTCCATCAGTTTTGCACATCAAGAGACTGAAATTCTTGCCCATTCTTCCTTGCAAAACAGCTCGAGCTCAGTGAGGTTGGATGGAGAGTGTTTGTGAACAGCAGTTTTCAGCTCTTTCCACAGATTCTTGATTGGATTCAGGTCCGGACTTTGACTTGGCCATTCTAACACCTGAATATGTTTATTTGTGAACCATTCCTTTGTAGATTTTGCTGTATGTTTGGGATCATTGTCTTGTTGGAAGATAAATCTCCGTCCCAGTTTCAGGTCTTTTGCACACTCCAACAGGTTTTCATCCAGAATGATCCTGTATTTGGCTGCATCCATCTTCCCCTCAATTTTAACCATCTTCCCTGTCCCTGCTGAAGAAAAGCAGGCCCAAACCATGATGCTGCCACCACCATGTTTGACAGTGGGGATGGTGTGTTGAGGGTGATGAGCTGTGTTGCTTTTACGCCAAACATATCGTTTTGCATTGTGTGCAAATAGTTCGATTTTGGTTTCATCTGACCAGAGCACCTTCTTCCACATGTTTGGTGTGTCTCCCAGGTGGCTTGTGGCACACTTTAGACAAGACTTTTTATGGATATCTTTGAGAAATGGCTTTCTTCTTGCCACTCTTCCATAAAGGCCAGATTTGTGCAGTGTACGACTGATTGTTGTCCTATGGACAGACTCTCTTACCTCAGCTGTAGTTCTCTGAAGTTCATCCAGAGTGATCATGGGCCTCTTGGCTGCATCTCTGATCAGTCTTCTCCTTGTCTGAGCTGAAAGTTCAGAGGGACAGCCAGGTCTTGGTAGATTTGCAGTGGTCTGATACTCCTTCCATTTCAAATGATCGCTTGCACAGTGCTCCTTGGGATGTTTAAAGCTTGGGAAATCTTTTTGTATCCAAATCCAGCTTTAAACTTCTCCACAACAGTATTACGGACCTGCCTGGTGTGTTCCTTGGTCTTCATGATGCTCTCTGCGCTTTCAACAGAACCCTGAGACTATCACAGAGCAGGTGCATTTATACAGAGACTTGATTACACACAGGTGGATTCTATTTATCACCATCAGTCATTTAGGACAACATTGGATCATTCAGAGATCCTCCCTGAACTTCTGGAGTGAGTTTGCTGCACTGAAAGTAAAGGGGCCGAATAATTTTGCACGCACCACTTTTCAGTTTTTTACTTGCTAAAAAAGTTTAAATTATACAATAGATTTCGTTCCACTTCACAATTGTGTCCCACTTGTTGGTGATTCTTCACAAAAAATAAAAATGTTATATCCTTATGTTTGAAGCCTGAAATGTGGCAAAAGGTTGAAAAGTTCAAGGGGGCCGAATACTTTCGCAAGTATAAATACTTTCGCACTGTATATATATATATATATATATATATATATATATATATATATATATACACACACACACACACACATATACATATACACACACACACACACACACACACTATTATGTACATTCATAACTGAAGCATTGACTGTATAGGGCCCCGTGGTTTCTAACAGCAGCCCTGGTGACAGGTCCACTTTAACAGATCACAGTTCTTGTGCTGAATGTCTGAATTTGGCTCTTCTGCAGGCTGGCAAAACCTCAACCGCAAACCAGGTCATTATCATGGGATACTTACTGTGACTCTGCACTCTTCTCGGAGAAAACCCGTATACAGAAGTCTCCCACTTTATGGGGCTCGAAGGTGGATGGTACAATTAAATATTCTCCAGCTGGCAGCCGGAATCTGTTCAGAACCTCTCTGAGATTTATGAAGGTGTCTGAGCGATCTTTGGCCTTGTTCCGCAGGAAGAAATCTCTGTTCAGGTGAACATCAGTCTGTCCTCGCAACTGCAACAAAAGCAGAGCACCCACCAAAAACAAAAATGTGGCTTTAGATATAGTCACCACTTCAACATCGGGCCTATTCTGAGATTTCTCTCCTACATTTAAATATTTTTTTTTTTTATAGAAAATTACTTCGAACCCCCAAACATTATATATTGTGTAAGCAAAAGCCCCAGAGAATAAAATGACAGGTATTCCGATATTATTCTGTCTCATGGTATTCGCATAGTGCTTTTTTTAATTGCTAATTTTTTGGCAAAAAAATACACTTTCATTTTTAATGAAAAAAACACAATATAATATCCAATTGCTTGGGAAAATATAATGATACGCCAATTAGATACCAAAAAGTCACACTTTAAAATTGCAATCGCCCGTGGAACGGAAATCTCCATAGGTGATGCTTTAAAAGCCTTTACAGGTTACCAGTTTAGAGGCTGGCACTAAAATTATTTCCCTCCATCTGCCGTTCAGGGGCAATACCTCACATGTGTGGTGCGATTGCCGTTTACATATGCATGTGGGACCTAAGTGCATGGTCACATTTGCGTGTGAGCTCAAGGGAAGGGGCGTGCTTTACATTTTTTTTTTATGATTTATTTTATTATTTATTTATTTGATGGACAACCCTAGTCATAGCATGGACCATGACAGGTCCTCTTTACGGACAGACCTGGAGTCTATTAGACTCCAGATCTCTTCTTAGGACTCCAAAGCATCTGATCAAACCACAATAGGTTTGATCAGATGCTTGTTCAAGCCGGTAATGACTTGTTTACATGAGGCCAAAATTGGAAGTGACAAAATCCTCCTTGCTTCCAGTTTCTGACGTCACACAGCGAGAGGAGAAACCTCAGTTCCTCTCACTGTGTCCCAGGAACCCGATGCCACCGGTCACATCCTTACCGGGCTCCCTGATTGCACGGGAGAGCCCTGTAAAAGGTGGTGGCAGGAGGGGGGGGGGGGGGTGGGACCACCTTTCGCCACCTGTAAAAATAATCCAGCAGCTTCTTAGCCGATAGGATTACTTTTATAGTGAAGAGAATTGCCGGCAAAAGAAAATGTTCTCGATCATTGCTGAAGCTGCATTGATGACCGAGATATCAGCCTTCCAATCCAGCAACATACTGGTAAATTGCTGGTCGGCAAATGGTTAAAATGCATCTAAAGCCAAAACTACTTTAAAAAATAAATAAAATAAAGTAGTGAGGGGTTAGAACCAACTCCCAGGTTCTTATTGCTGTCTGTGTCCCCATTGGGGAGATAAACCCTCTATATTTGTCCTGCCGACCATGGTCACCAAGACAGGAAGTGATGTGAAATCCAGAAATGTACCGGTGGCCTCAGAACAGAAGGGCATAGGCTTCAGTAACTACCTGGCTTTTGGAGATTTCCTCTGATTTTCTGTTATGCCTCAGGGGCAGGAAGTAGGGAAATCTTCCCACTAGGATATGGACAGCCAAATAAAAGAAAAATGCATTATATGGGATCTAAAGCTGGCCATATACTGAACAGTTTGTCAGAAACTGGGCAAATTTTGATCATTTTGTGGCCCTCCCTGCTGCAGCTGCTGTCAGGATACAATGTCTCAGCTGGAGGGCTTCTTCCATCCACCCCATTTGTGTGAATGGAGGAATCTGTTTTATTTTGGTTTGTTTTTCAGCCCATTGAAGACTACTGGAACTTGACGATTTACCACCAGGATTAAACAGAGGGATTTGTGTATATAGTACTCCATGACTGTCATATATTTACACTCACCTTCTAAAATAATAAAATGTGACCTTGATCTAGGCAGAAAATGATAAAATATCAACATACCTGGGGTGGGACCTAAAATTAGAAATAATAAAGTGGGAATTATTATATGTCAGTAACAAATGTGTAAACACAAAATCTACATATGACGTATGTCAGGAACATTGTGTCATTTAAAAGCTAAACTTACCTAAACAGAGGAAAATACAAATTAAATTTAAATGAAATTAATTACTTATGAGGGAGCTACTGAACATGCCAACATATTTGTATTTCTGTCTTTCCAGTCCAGAGCTTTGCACAGCTCTATCTGGCAAAGCAGAGGACCTTATTATTCTTTGCTGCAGTTCAGTAACACTTACTTGCCCCCCCCCCCCCCCACCAGCCTATGACTGGACAGTGAATGGAGAAATAGGAGACTAATGAGCTCATCTCTCTGTCACTCTGCTCCCTCCTTCTATCAGCATGTACTGCAGTACAACTAACCTGCTCCTTGTGGGTATATAGGCTCCCGCAAAGTCATCAAGACTAAATAAAATAACAAAGATGCATTTTTCAAAAGATAATCCTGGCCAGATATTGACTGAACCCACCAGTGTCCAAGTAAAAGTGTATGTTTTTGGTATGCTGACCCTTCAAGTGGCACTGGTGTAAAAATAAATAAGAGTAACCCACCTCATAGATGGCAAAGCCAATAGTGTGCATGTCCTCTCCCACTTTCCGTGCTTTCCTCCGATTCTTCTGCATCAGACCCACAATGAACGTGCAGCCTTCCTCTCCATCATCCGGATCATCATCCTCCTCATTCAGCTTTATCATATACTGCGGGTTCATCCAGAAGGTGTCTGTAGAAAGAAACATCATTTTTCCATGTACTGTGCTACTGCTATAATACTACAGGGTATGGTTTAATTAAATCTGTGACCAAGCTATAAATATTTAGGTATTTATAAATAAGTAGTAAATGATCTTTAAAAAAAAAAAAACAACACTCACTAACCTCTGTAGCTGCAGGCACTGTGGAGCAGTTTATTAGCAAATTTCACAGCAGAAACAAGTAATTTCAATTCATTCTCTCAGTAACATAGCGTTTGACGTTAATGCATTCTATTGCCCAGATTTCTGGCCATTAGAGTAAATTTCCCCTGAGTTTAGCAAATCTATTCATGGCAAAGTGGGAAGAGGAGGTGATGCGCACCGATCGAAGCCCATTTTTAACTTTTTGGGCCAGATATATTGATGGTGTACTGTTTTTATTGGAGGGTACCACTTCATTTTAATTAAAGTGGCATTGATTTGGGGCTCTGTTGGAAGCATGCAAAGAACACTGGCGGAGCTGGATATGGAATCGGTACTATACATGGAGTGCACAAGCCTAGCCCAGCAGCTCATAAATGTGGAGGAAATATCGCAACTGTAACCTACAATATCTTAACCTAAATCAGCAGCCAAAATAATAAAGAAGCTAAGACTCCTTTTCTCCCTGTGACCTACCTGGGAAATTCCGGCACCCTCCAGCAGTGGATCCTCGCCTCCACATTCCGTCCATCTTCACCAGACTCCACTTCTTGTATTTCTCTGAGCTCAGGGTGTCGGGGGTGAGATTACAGATCTCCAGCCTGGAGTAGTGTCTCAGGAAATCATCAAATGACATCCTAGGAGGGAGAGCAGGAAATATATCATATGCACTGACATACTCGGAAATCAGAAAACAGAGGAGATTATAATCTAACCTCCTGCTGTAATTATGTGGATACATTTTACATATTAAAGTCTGTTTGTTAAAGAGTCAGCCAAAGCATTATCCAGATTTACCTCCCATACCTCCTCTCTCGCCCTCTAGAGCAGCCTTTCTCAACCTTTTATACTCAGAGGAACCCTTGAAATCGTTCTCGGGTCTCGGGGGAACCCCTGCTAAAAATTAGAAGTCTACAACTCCTAATACATTGGTGTGATGGTCAGTGGGAAGAATGGTCCTTACACTTGTGGTCATTGGGAAGAATTACCTCCTTACAGATAGCTAAAAAGATCAATGGTGTCAGTGGGAACTTATCTTAGAGGCAGAAATTGCCCAATGCTGAAGGAACCCCTAGCAACCTCTGGAGGAACACTGGGGTTCCATGGAGCCCTGGTTGAGAATCACTGCTCTAGAGCATGACGCCACATTATTCTTTTTGTTTAACTTGTTCCTATAAGGCAGTGGTCTCCAAACTGCGGCCCTTTGCTTGCCTTTTCTGGCCCTCAGGACACCATTCCTCCTCCCTCTGACATCAACAGAAGGAGTATTATTCCTCCCACTAACCCCAATGATGGAGCATGAATTCTTCCACTGATACCAATGACGGGCACTATTCCTTCCACTGACACAATAATGGGGCACTATTCCTCCCACTGACACCAATTATGGGGCAATATTCCTCCCGCTGACACCAATGATGAGGCACTATTCCTCCCCACTGACACCAATGAGGGGGCACTATTCCTTCCACTGACACCAACGATGGGACCCTATTCCTTCCACTGACACCAATGACGGGGCACTATTCCTTCCACTGACACCAATGATGGGACCCTATTCCTATCCCTATTCCTTCAACTGACACCAATGAGGAGGCTCTATTCCCCCCACTGACACCAATGAGGAGGCACAATTTCTCTCACTGACACCAATGATGAGGCACTATTACTCCCGCTGACAACAATGATGGGGCACTATTCCTTCCACTGACACCAATGAGGGGGCACAATTTCTCCAACTGACACCAATGATTAGGCACTATTCCTCCTACTGAGGACCATCCTCAGAAATGAATGGGGCTGTGGCAGATGTGAGCACTAGGCACTGGACCCAGCTGGGATGTTTTCCTTGCGGGGGGTGGGGCTGCACTGGACGACTACACCATGGGCTTATGTATACAAAAAATATAAAAAATCGATGTGCAAATGTCAAATCATTCACACTGGCTCTATAAATCTTCACTATCATTTTCCTAAAATATTTCTATCCTAGGATCATCATCGCCATCTGGTGGCAATAATGCAGTTTTTAAATAATTCAATCAGGAAAAATGCTGCATTGTCACTAGATAGCACTAACAATCCCTTAAAATGTCCTATTATTAAAATTACAGTGAAGATTTGTGGAGCCTGTGCAAATGATTGGCACATCTGCACTATGGATTTTTTTTTTTTTATAGACCTCTTAAAGCGTAGTTGTCCTTTGCAGATGAACTCCAAAGCTCCAATCAAATATAAAAATAAAAAATAAAAAAAAACACCAATCAATGCAGTTATATATTCATTTAGGACCCAATCAGACTATAGCTCTGTGGTACTGCTTGAAGCTAAGTGCAGTGCATTTTGGTGTCATTCATTTTTAATGGCACCGCAACGCTCTTAGCCAGCGCACCACAAGGCTTGTGTCATTTGGTCCTGGCGTACATTTAAATTGTGATTGGAGTGCCTGGAGAAAACCCACACAGATTGGAGATGAATGTGGGACCTCAGACAACCGTGCTACCCACTGTGTACACGGCTCCACCCAGATGTGTACTGCATTATTTTATGAATTATTCACATTCCAGCTGACTCAAATGTCCTATTTTCTAGAAGAGGACGCTGTAATTGATTGTATCATATGAATAATGCAGACATAGTTTCCTTCCTGAGCTCCTGAAGAACAGTCATATTTATATTGATTGCCATGGGTACCATCCCACATCCTACCAGTGCAAATATGTAAACTCCAAAATTTTGAACTGTTGCTATGGGCAACACATCATATAAGGAATTACTTCTGGAAGTAACCATCATTCCAGCAAAAAAAAATTAAAAATTTGAGAAAGTATAATTTCAAAGGTCGAAATTGAAATATGTGTGGGTGTGATATATTCAAGTTGT
This sequence comes from Lithobates pipiens, assembly GCF_037356315.1. NCBI lineage: Eukaryota > Metazoa > Chordata > Amphibia > Anura > Ranidae > Lithobates > Lithobates pipiens. The sequence continues at coordinate 78,798,416 of NW_027507758.1, read as the reverse complement.
GTTATAGTGTTTATTTTTCTATTGAACTTAGTCTAAACTTTGGCCTGGCCCCATATATCCTGTTATTAGTTTTATTTTTTTCTTGTTTTTTTTTTAACCACACACAATTTTGGCTTTCTTGGACATATTGGAATGTGGTTACACATTTTTACCAGCAGAGGGCACAGTTTTCCACCCGCTATCTTGCCAGGAATAATAGGAGTGCTATTTCCTCCTGGCAGAGAGAGGTGGAGTGATTCATGAATGTTTCTGCGGCTATATTCATGGAAAAACAAGACACACGGCTTACTCAGTATAGAATAGTAAACACACAATCCATGATATTAAGATTTTACTTTATAATTTTCTGAATGCAGTTCACTCTCAGATGCATCCATCTTGCATTTCAGATGCTCCAACGTTTTTTTTTTCTGATCTCCTTTAAGCTGAAATTTGTATCCCTATTGACTTGTATGGGAAGAAAAGCATTCCAACTCAGAGACCCGTGTACACAAGTTGTTACGTTATACCAGCTGCAAGGACTTACTGCATTTTGCATTGCCAAACAAGTTCTTTGTATTGTGTAATAATAACATTTCCAACCAAAACCTCTGTGCAATCCTTGTTAAACTGATAAAAATTCAGCTTTCAGGTCCATAGTATGTGAGAATAAAGAGTAAAGGTGCATCCACAATGGCGACTAGCACACATTGCAAATTCCAGATGCAAGCATCTACAGATTCCTGTGGCTGAAATGACAGGTGTGTGCAGAGTTCAGCCATACAAAGCAGTGACAGGCCGATGGCGGCTGCAGCCAGTACCAGGACAGGTTCATCTATTGCCCAGGGAAAGGATGTGGGACTGCACCCCCCTCACCCACTGCCAATGCATGACATAGAACGGATGCAGCGCCCCAGGGCCCATTCTCTGCACCCTTTGCTCTGGCTGCGTAAGGTTGGCATAGAGTGTGCTCTGGTGAATGGTCAATCGCTTGCTTTCTAGCAGTTAGAATGTAGTTGCACAGTGGAGTGTGCAGTAAGGGAGCACCCCTTCTCTACCACTACGCCCTGGACAGCTGCCCCTCTTGCCCTGCCCTTATCCCAGCCTTGGCTGCAGCTATCTGACTGTTGACACAGACAAGGATTACCAAAGTTGAACTAAAGGCAAGAATAGTCATTTAGGTTCCAGTGGTCCGACACCTGCGAGGTAAATGGAGCTGAACTTGCACAACCTCATGTACATTCTGCAGAGCAATGTGGGTAAATCAGGTACGTTTATATTATTGCAGAAGAGACATTGCATGTCTCCTCCTGCAATAAAAAGCTGCCCGTTTGCAAATGTTTATTTTATTTTTCACAAATTCACCAGTTCCACCCCACAACAATCATATGTCACTAACCATGGATACTCTCTGGCTGTAAGAACAGTCACTGATACATAGAGCCTCTGTCATGGCTGTAAATACAGTAGCTCTCCATAGAGAAGTACAAAGACCAAAATAAGTTGTAATAAATATGTTAAAATTCAACTTTAAATATTTCCAATGCTATCCAAAAAAAGTTTACGGCTTTAGATAAATTCAAGGTTTTCCCATTGTTCTTCCATGACATAGGTTGCTTGCAGGTTGAGCCTTTATGATTGTTCAACATTACTTTTCTAATGAACATGAAACCATAACAGAGTCTTCATTATGTGAAATGTTTGGATTTGTCTGCTAATCACTAATCAGCAGAACATACATGGCAATGTACAGAAATATCTAATGTGAACATCTCATTAGCTTTATTAAAGGAGCCTGGTAAGTGTCAAGCAAGTCCAGATTACCAGCATCGTAGACCAAACCTTTAATTTCATGATTTCACTTCTGGTTAAGAAGAAGGCAAACATACATCAGCCGGCCTAATTGGGAAGTCAATGCAAAGCAAACAGGAACACGTGCAGCAGTGTAAGCAGGATTCCTCAATTCCCCAGGGCACAAAAATTAGCACAAGTAACTAACAGCAAAAAAGGGTGCTGACTTAAAGCTGAACCCTGATATATATAACATAATGACTGCTGCAGTGGTCCCCCTCCATACTGTCTGCAAAGAATATGCAGGTAGGCTTACCTTATTCTTCATTCTGCACAGGCTTCCTCCTCCCGAAGCTGCATCCCTTCACTGTTCCGCAGGTTGCAAGCATTCTGACGTCATCATGGGCATTGCAGGACCAGCAGTCCTGCATGGTACATGAGGACCTGCCTACTTTCTAGAGCACTGGACAGCGGAGGAGAGTGCCAGCTACTGGAAGAGTGAGGAATAAGGCAAATATAGCTGCTTATTCCTCTACACTAGATAAAACAAGCATTTAAAACTTGCATTGTAAGGGGAGAGGGAGCTGAACTCATCCTCAATGCAACTCAGTAATGTTGGGCCTGGGAAAACCACAGGAAAACTTGGCATTACTGAGTGTACTCTACCTGGCTGCTGCACCTGTCACAGAGACAGGTACAGCGGCTGAGCCTCTTCAGTGGCATCGATTCTTTAAAAGTGCAGGTTCAGCGTCACTGTGCACAGTGCTACCAGTCACTGCCCCTGCCTGTGATAGACACAGATGCAATGCAGATATATATTAATTAAAAAAAACATTTAATATGTTTTTAAATGAACCTAGCATAAGTAACTAAGTTTGACTTGGTATGAGACTTTAATCCCCTGTACAGCAGAGCTCAGACTCAGGAGAGAGAAGGGAGGTAATCAGATATGATGTAGTACTCACGTTGTTACAAAGAACATACAGACATGGAGAGAGAGCAGAGTGATAAGCCCACCAGCTAGCTTCTGCTCCTTCAATGTCCAATCACAGGCTTGGGGGAGAGTTAAAAGAGAATTATGGTCAAACCTTTGTTGCCTTTACATTCTTTTGCATTACAGGAGTACATTTGCTAACCCAGCATCAGATGATAGCAGGCTATTGTCGGATCTACTCAGCTGCCTTTGCTCCAACTGATCAGTGGTCATGTGAAGGGTCAGCTCTTTGTCTTAGAGAACGGAAAATTTGCAGTGCACATGGATGCTGCAGCATTAAGGTGAGTATGTAAGTTTGTGTTTTTAGTAACCCCGCAATTCTCCTTTAAGCTTTATGGATATACAATAACCATACATAATCTAACATGTACACTAACCATATATAATGTAGCTCATTCCTTTAGATCAAATCTCAGTCACTTACCAGAATTCACCATCATTACATCGCTTAATCAGTCTGTCCCTCACACTGGGATCCACAGAATTCCACTCACTGGAGCTGGAGGTGGGGAATAATAAAAAAAAAAAAAAAAATAATAATTAAAAATAAATCCATATTTAGCGATAGCTACTTTAATAGGATAACAACATGGTCACCGATTAGAGGTGGCTTTTGACCTTCAAAAATTCAGAGCTATGGTGGCCATAAATGGCTCCTGCCCCCAAACATCCCAATACGTTGTTCAGGCAAGAATGGGGCTACCTGGAGCCCTTCAAAGTGCTTGTTATCACAGATATCTCTTACTTTCTGAAAACCCTCCATGTGATAGATGTTATCCCACAAACCATGTATGCCATGCATGTCATGCATGCTTCATGAGTGTTGAACAAGCAGCGCTACCAGAATGAGTAGATTTATCATTCTCTGCCTGTCCATGACCAGCATGAAAGCCGACTTGTCAAAACATTAATGCCTATACTCACACGCCCAGCGGCTAAATGTACCTGTAATGCGTCTCCACCCAGGACCACCTATGGTAGAGCATGGTACATGCCCCCCTGCTTTCTCATAATGCAACGCTCATCCGAAAATACAATACAAATACAACACATGACATCACTTCTAAAAAAATGTTTTCTGTTGTACGAGAATTTTTGTAACCGCCTCATTTTTAATATGAGACTAGCATCCAAAAAAAAAGATGTACGATCATTCAACTGATAATCTCATCACGTGTACCAGGCTATAGATCAGTAATGGTGAACTTTGGCACCCCAGATGTTTTGGAACTACATTTCCCATGATGCTCATGCACTCTGCAGTGTAGTGGAACATCATGGGAAATGTAGTTTCAAAACATCTGGGGTGCCAAGGTTCGCCATCACTGCTATAGACTATGTCTGCCCACTGTCCAATGCAATATACTACATGCACTGCTAATTTGTATCTCTTTAGTGTGCCCAAGAGTGCCCCAATCCCTTTTCAGCCCTATTAATGTTTCTAATGCCTACCCCTTCCTCATTCTTCCAGAACTGACAGGCTGCTTAGACACCAAGCGCTCTTTGAAGGGGTTAGTGTCACATGTTGTTCCCCATACCCAAAAAGTACTGAATATTTCTGGCTGTGGGGCCCAATGTAGGTGGATGAAAGGTAGGGAAGGTATAGGTTGGTGACATAAATTAGATGTAAATTGTGGTGCTGAATGTTCTATGTACAGTATGTTGGAGCTCTGTCGTCCTCTCAGCAATGGCCCACTTTACTAATAGCTTTGTCTTTCTGTTAATGCTCACTTGTCACTCCAAGCACCCGTCCACTCCACGTCTCCCCATGGATTGCGGATTCTGATGAGCTTTTCCATCCTTCCTCTGTAGTCCACCTGTTAAATTAAAATTGCTTACAAATTCAAACCATAGTGCAAAAAGGCCAACCTATGGAAAGGAGGGTATCTCCAAGAGAACAATGGGCAGGGAGGTATTTGCCTATTTGCCTGTCTTGGAAGTAGTCACTGGGGCTGTGATACTACCTTATGGGGAAGGCAAATAATATAGTCTTCAAGTGATGCCTAAACCTGGAGCATTGCTTGTGATTATTAGACCAATTATGGCCACCCTAAACCAAATAAGAATGTGATGTAAAAAATATAGGGAGATTGTTAGTGAACATGAATCAATGTTAATAATAAATGCCAAACTAATCCATGTACATTAGTGAAATATTTGTATCTTTTTTATTTTGGGTCCATAAATGCCATTTCTGGAAATGCCCTAGAAAATAAAATATTGTCAAAACTCTAGATTTCAAATCTGAGAATATTTCTTATAGCGGACGACAGGTTTTCAGTTGCCACTTGAAATTTTGGCTGGATACTTTGAAATGGCCGTAAGAGAGCCTCATCTAGCGATGTGCTCCTCGTCTCTACTACAGAAGAATAATAATAGGAACAAAAGGATGATACAGACATTTCCCATAGACACATCAATCCATGGAGACCAAACGTTCTTTAGACTCTTTGATAAAAGGGACTTAACATTATTCTCTCACAGTACCCACCTCTTCTGCGGCGGTGACGGAATAGGCGTGACCTTTCACCAGTTTCTGGAAGGTGATCGCCTCGGTCTCAGCGGCACTTGTGATCTGTAAAAGAAAAGGTAACAAAAGTTCTTCCACATGGCTGCACAGAGACAAAGCTCTCATAGAATATTAAACAAAAGACAAGAACAATTGTTGGCTCTTTATTTTTATCTCCTCATGTACTGTCACGGAACTCACACTCCACATAGTCGCTTTCATCTTTTTTAGAACCGGCCAAAACAATCCTTTTGAAAATGCAAAGAAAAAAACTAATAAAGATTTTCTTTTTCATAGAGCACTTTTCATTGATGGAAGCTATAGTACAGCGTCTATCAATAAAGGAGTGGTGCGGAAAGTAGGGGCATAGTCGGCACTCTTCTTGACAAATGCCTATGACAGGCTTCTATTAACCCCCGCAGCACCGGAAGATTACCGCAGCAGTGGTATGGGGTCAGAGGACCAGGATAGAAGCCACCAGCCACTCTCATTAAATATAAGTACTACTGTGCCTTGTACAGATTTAAAAAAAAGTAACAAATTACACTATATTGTCAAAAATATTGGGATGCTTGCCTTTACACACACATGAACTTTAATGGCCTTGTTCTGTAGGATTCAATATTGATTTGGCCCACCCTTTGCAACTATTACAGCTTCAACTCTTCTGGGAAAGCTGTCCACAAGGTTTAGGAGTGTGTCTATGGGAATGTTTGACCATTCTTCCAGAAGCACATTTGTGAGGTCAGGCACTGATATTGGATGAGAAGGCCTGGCTCGCAGTCTCCGCTCTAATTCATCCCAAAGGTGTTCTATTGGGGTTGAGGTCAAGTTCCTCCAGGGGCGTAACTATAGGGGGGTGCAGCAGTCGCGACCGCAACTGGGCCCTGTGATGCAGGGGGCCCATGCAGCCCCCTCTATATATGGCCGGCAGCAGTATAGGCAGCTAGGGGTACCAGTGCACCATGCACACGGGTGGCTGAAGGTGGAGGGTGACTAGCAGAGCTCCATGCTCGATTATCGCACTCGCTGCTCTTTAGTTGTGCATTCCCCGCATGACCTGTGTCCTCGGCCGGCTCCTCAGAGTACCCCTCTCCTGCTCCATGCATTGCCGCTCAGTCCGACGTCTGTTCTCCCCAGCCAGGGACCCCTTCTCACGTGGGGACAGGGACCCCTTCTCACCTGGGGCAGTAACTTCATCTGCCCTGGAGAAAAGGACCTCATCTCTTCTGGGGATAGGGACCCCATCCTGCCTAGGGACAGTCCCCCAATGGGGCACCTAAAAATAAAAAAAAAATAAAATAAAAAAAAACTACTGATACCAGTAGTGGAACTACAGAGCTCAGAAAGGTCATACCTGTGACCACGCCCTGGAGTTCCAGCGCCGGACTTGGAGGGAAGGGCCCTGGCTGGGGTTCAGGGGGGCCCTTCATGGTTTCTTGCATAGGGGCCCTTAAGGTTCCTAGTTACGCCACTGAGTTCCTCCACCCCAAACTCGCTCATCTATGTCTTTGTAGACCTTGCTTTGTGCACTGGTCCAAATCTTTTGGTGGTGGGGAGATTATGGTGTGGGGTTAGGTTTGGCCCCTTAGGTCCAGTGAAGGGAACTCTTAAGGCGTCAGCACACCAAGACATTTTAGACAATTTCATGCTCCCAACTTTGTGGGAACAGTTTGGAGATGGCCCCTTCCTGTTCCAACATGACTGTGCACCAGTGCACAAACAAGGTACATAAAGACATGGAAGAGCGAGTTTGGGTTGGAAGAACTTGACTGGCCTGCACAGAGCCCTGACCTCAACCTGATAGAATGCCTTTGGGATAGATTAGAGTAGGGACTGCGAGACAGGCCTTCTCGTCCAACATCAGTGCCTGACCTCACAAATGCGCTTCTGGAAGAATGGTCAAACATTCCCATAGACACACTCCTAAACCTTGTGAGCAGCCTTCCCAGAAGATGTGAAGCTGTTATAGCTGCAAAGGGTGGGCCTACTCAATACCAAACCCTACGGACTAAGGCTGGGATGATATTAAAGTTTTTGTGTGTGTAAAGGCAGGTGTCCCGATACTTTTGAAATATGGTGTAGGTTTTTAATACCACACGGGTGATGCCTCAACACACCAGTAGCCTGCAGAGGGTGTACAAATAGGGATACTCATGAATCTAGCCATGAATAAGTGGAGAGCACATTGGACTTCTGCATAGAGACCACTGCTTCCACACAAAGAGCATTTTTCTTTCTCTCTAGTTTTAACCCAACAAGTGTCCTTATTAAAAAATTACCCTTTACTCTTGTTCTAGTAACAACTCAAAAATTGGATTCGGCCTCATTTTCAACAGCCAGAGGTTTTTCACTGGCTGAATTGAAAAACGTATTTTTTAACCAAAAAGCATAAATGTAATATACCGCAGTTTACCACCCCTTAGCCCTTGTACACACGGTTGGAGAATCCGTCGGAATGTGTCCTATCGGACCGTGTCGTCAGATAATCCGACTGTGTGTGGTACGCATCGGACTGATTCCGTCGGACCCAATTTCCCAACATGTTGGAAATATTTCCAGACCAACTGGGCCGATCGGACATACTCCGATCATGTGTAGAGAACTTTGATCGGACCAAGTGCCACGCATGCTCAGATCAAATTCCTACATCAAAGCTATTGGCTACTAGCCTGAATGTAGTAAAAAATCCGACGGGCAAAATCTGATGGATTTGGTTGTGGAAATCTCTGACCGTGTGTACAGGGGCTTAGATGTGGTGGCTGCATTCATTTCTTTTTATAAGCTTTTTTTTCCTTTTCACCTGGTGATCCTGCCAGTAACACCCTTCCTGTCCTAGGGTGACAACATTCACTATACTGTACCTATGAAGAAGCAGCTTCGTCACCACGGGACTGGACTACAAACACCCTCCTGTGTAATCCACAGAGACAGCAGGTAACAATGCAACAGCACTGCAAGTGATCACCTTTTCAGATTCCTTAGAAAGTATTTTTCCATTCATTGAACTGATCATGTAACAAAGTGCTTTCAACTGTATAGTTAACATCCCCAAAGCAGCAAAAGAGAAGTTCATTGTTAGAGTTTATATTGCTTTTGACAAAGTTTTTTAATAGTGATTTTAAGACCCTCACTTACATCTATGGAGCAGCCCAGAAGAGAACCTGTCTTCAGAGCCTTCTGTATGATCTTGTACAGGTTGTTTGGAGCTTTTTTCAGTTCGTACCACTCGGCCAGACCCCCGGTGAAGTCTTCAAAACCTTCTGTGGTGGCCCCGCCAGACAGAGCTTCATAAGACCCATTCAGCCTGTGTTTGAGGACAAGAAGTTCTAAAATGCATCTGGATTTTATAACACGGCCTTTCATCTGACCTGACTCATCTATCTGCTAGAAATGGCCCCTGAAATGCTCGGTACATCTCTGTACTTAAAAACAACAAAGTTAGAAATTCTTGCTATAGTCTAAAGCCTGGTACACACAAATAGTTTTTTTTTTCATTCAACCCAGCGATCGGAGCCGCTGTACTAATGAACCAACATTAGTACAGCTATCTCCCCTGCTGAGTTGTTGTGTTCTGACAGGGGGACGGCCCCCCACCAGAACCCTCTGATTAGCACACTCTCTGCCATTGGCTGAGAGCGCTGATCAGGATACAGTCGACTGCTGGTTTTCCAGCATTCTCCTCCGACAGAAGCCAGGCCAAACAGCCAGCTTCTGTCGGACCAGCTGACATACACACGGGCCGAATGTCTGATGTTTTTTATTGAACCGGACGATGTCTGACATTCGGCCCATGTTTACTAAGCTTTGAGATAGGCCTACTGAAGCCATTTTAGCCACTAATATGCATATTGACTGATCTCCTACATAGTAGTAACTTACATAGTAGGTGAGGTTGAATAAAGACACAAATCCATCAAGCCCAACCCATGTGTGTGATTTTATGTCAGTATTACATTGTATATCCCTGTATGTTGTGGTCGTTCAGATGCTTATCTAATAGTTTTTTAAAAATATTGATGCTCCCCGTTGAGACCACCACCTGTGGTAGTGAATTCCACATCCTTGCTGCTCTTACAGTAATGAACCCTCTACGCAGTCTAAGGTTAAACCTCTTTTCTTCCAACCTTAATGAGTGGCCACGTGTCTTGTTAAACTCCCTTCCACTGAAAACTTTTATCCCTGTTGTGGGGTTATCAATATGGTATTTGCAAATTAAAATCATATCCCCTCTCAAGCGTCTCTTCTCCAGAGAGAGTAAGTTCAGTACTCGTAAGCTTCATAACTTAATATCTTCCAGACCCTTTATTATTTTTGTTGCCCTTCTCTGTACTCGCTCCATTTCCAGTACATCCTTCCTGAGGACTGGTGCCCAGAACTGAACAGTATATTCCAGGTGAGGCCGGAGAATTATCGCTTTATGTCTTCAGTTAATCCCCCTTTTTAATGCATGCAATATTCTGTTTGCTTTGTTAGCAGCAGCTTGGCATTGCATGCCATTGTTGAGCCTATCATCTACTGGGACCCCCAGGTCCTTTTCCATCCTTGAGTCCCCCAGAGGTTCTCCACCCATTGTGTAGATTGTATTCATATTTTTGCTACTCAAATGCATTATTTAAAAATTTTCCACATTAATCCTCATTTGCAATGTAGTTGTCCACCCCATTAATTTGTTGAGATCTTCTTGCGAAGTTTCCACATCTTGCGGAGAAGTTATTGCCCTGCTTAGCCTAGTATTGTCTGCAAATACAGAGAATGAACTGTTTGCCCCATCTTCTAGGTAATTTATGAACAAATTAAATAGGATTTGTCTCTTAGCACAGAACCCTGGGGGACCCCAATTGCTGCCCCTGACCATTCCGAGTACTACCCATTTATCACCAGCCTCTGAACTTGCCCTTGTAGCCAGTTTTCAATCTATGTACTCACCCCATGGTCCATGCCAACGGACCTTACTTTGTACAGTAAAAGTTTATGGGGAACTGTGTCAAATACTTTTGCAAACTCCAGGTACACCACATCTACGGGCATTCTTTTATCTAGATGGCAGCTCACCTCCTCACAGAATGTTAATAGATTGGTTTGACAAGAACAATTCTTCATGAATTCATGCTGATTACTGCCAATGATACAGTTTTCAATACTAAAATCTTGTATTCAGTCCCTTATCATCCCCTCCAAGCACTTGCATACTATTGATGTTAGGCTAACTGGTCTGTAATTTCCAGGGATGCATTTTGGCCCTTTTTTAAATATTGGAGCTACATTGCCTTTTCTCCCGTCTACTGGTCAGTAGACTGTCAGTAAAAAATTGGGAACAATGGTCTGGACCCTTGGTCTTTTTCTAATTCTGTCCTCTGTTAGCCATGAGGGTGCTTCCTGTAATGTGTCATGAGGATAAACACTGCAGTTTTGTTTACCAAGGCCCCCCTGATTCCCTCCTGAAGACTGAGGAGAAGAATAAATGCAGCGCCTTCACCATCTCCGCATCCGTTGTAACCAGATTTCCTTCCTCATTCTTTATGGGGCCCAATATGAATGTCCTTCCTTTTTTACTGTTTATATACTAAAAGAATTTCTTGGGATTTTTTTTGCTCTCCTCCACTGTGTGTCTTTCATGTTCTTTCTTAGCAGCCCTAATTGCACCCTTAAATTCTTTGTTGCATTCTTTGTAAAGTCTGAATGCTGATGATGATCCCGCAGCCTTGTATTTTTTAAAGGCCTTCTCCTTTGCTTTTATATACATTTGTACATGGGAGTTAAGCCATCCAGGACTTTTGTTTGCGCTTTTAAATTTATTTCCCAATGGGATCCACTGGCTAATGCCCTTATTTAATATATATGCTCTTAAAGCAAACCCATTTTTCCTCTGTGTTCTTTGTTCCTAATATTTTATCCCAATTTATATTATCTATCTATCTATCTATCTATCTATCTATCTATCTATCTATTATCTTCTAGCAAAGTTTGTAGTTTGGGGAAGTTTGCTATTTTTAAATTCAATGTCTTTGTATTCCCCTTATGTTTCCCATCTGTGTGATTTAAGCTAATTGACCTGTGATCACTTTTTCCCAAATTGCCCCTTATTTCCACATACATGGTCAGGTCTGTATTGTTGATAATCAGTAGGTCTAGTAATGCTTTTCTTCTAGTTGGTACGTCTACCATCTGACCCATGAAAATGTCCTGCAAGACATCTAGGCACTGGCAAGCCTTAGACGAATGCAAGGTTCCTTCTGCCCAGTCTAAGTCTGGATAATTAAAATCCCCCATTATGATGACACTTCCCGTCCTTGCTGCTAATTCAGATTGTGATAGGAGGTCAGTCTCCCCCTCCTCCCTCAGGTTAGGGGGACTATAGCATACTCCCCTTTTAGGGTCGTTGTGCTACTGGAAGGTGAACCTCCGCCCCAGTCTCAAGTCTTTTGCAGATTCTAACAGGTTTTCTTCTAAGACTGCCCTGTATTTGGCTCCATCTATCTTCCCATCAACTCTGACCAGCTTCTCTGTCCCTGCTGAAGAAAAGAGTCCCCACATCATGATGCTGTTTGTTCACTAAGGTTCTCTAACAAACGTCTGAGGGCTTCACAGAACAGCTGTATTTATACTGAGATTAAACTGCACACAGGTGGACTCTATTTACTTTATTTGGTGACTTCTGAAGGCAGTTGGTTCCACTAGATGGTAGTTGCCACTTTGTGTTGGTCTATCACATACAATCCCAATAAAATAAATTGATGTGGAAAATTTCAAGGGGTATGAATAATTTTTAAAGGCACTATAGTAAGTAGTGTTTAAAGGATAAGTTCTATATAAAGGAAGAATACTGCGCATGTGTAAAAACATAAAAAATAATGTCAATCACCACCATTACAGTGTAAATTGTCCAGCAACATCACAAAAGTGAGATATAATCACAATAAACAACATGCAGAAAAAAACAATGATGTGCTAAACAAAAATCTCATTTTGGGTTATTAAAATATAACTGTTGAAAACACAAAACCTTGTGCATGAACCGTCACCACAGGCAATAAAGACTCTTACCAGAGAGCCTGGACCCTTTATTATGAAGGGTCAAACAGGCTTGATGTAACTAGGGTTTGAGCGGTAATGGTATCAGTACCGATACCGAGCATTTGCATGAGTACTTGTATGTACTCGCGCAAATGCTCCCGATGCCTGCTCCGGTACCTGGGAGATGCAGTGTTTCAGATTAGGCGAAGTCAGCGGGCGGAACGGAAGTGACGACATCCCGACGCCCATCTTTGTACATCTTTGTCTCGGCCGCAGTAAGCCAGCAGTGGACATCTTGTTACATCCAGCCCATATAGTTTGGGCAAGGTGTAACAAGATGGCCACTGCTGCTTTTATGTGGCCGAGTGCAAGGAGTACCAAGATGGGTGTTGCAGGTAGCCTTTCCTTTCATGACATTTCATTGACCTCCCATTAGTGCCAATAATTTCCACCTATCAGTGCCTAGTGCCCATAAGTGCCACCTATCAGTGCTAGCCACCTGTCAGTGCCATCTATCATTTTGGATTCAACTACTTATCAGGGATTTGTGTTTTCTACAGTTGGATTTTAATACCCCAATATGAGATTTTTGTTTCTATATAAAGGATAAGTTCAACCTTTGGGAAAAAAAAAAAAAATGAACATATATATTCAGAAAAGAAAATGCATTTATTATTTTTTATTGCACGAGCCTGCAAATAATTGGAACAGCGATTAGCGAATCATGGGTGCAATATCAGGCTCCTGCAGACAAGCCCTACAGTTTTCAACCCATCAATTTGAAAGCTGCAGGGGTTGTGAATGAACGAGTGCACTCATCACCGCATTCGTAGTTCATTAACCTCTTGCTGACCAGCCGCCATCATTTTACTGTGGCAGGTCAACTCTCCTGCGCAAACTGCCGTAGGTGTACATTGGCCTGGGTAAGGAGAATAGCGGGTGCCCGCGGACTCAACATCCACCGGTGACTCGCGATCGCTGTGTACAGAGGCCGAACGGGGAACTGCCTATGTAAACAAGGCAGATCCCCATTCTGCCTAATGACATGTCAGATCTACTGGTCCCAGTGATCAGGAACAGTGATCTTGGTCATATACCAGTGAGCCCACCCCCCCTAAAGTCAGATTACACCCAAGGAACACACTTAACCCCTTGATCGCCCCCTAATGTTAACCCCTTTCCTGCCAGTGTAATTTTTACACTGATCACTGTATTTTTATATCACTGATCAATGTAATAATGTAACTGGTCCTCAAAGTGTCATTTGGGGTCAGATTTGTCCGCCGCAATGTCACAGTCCAGCTAAAAATCACAGATCTCCAGTAAAAACAATAAAAATAAATAAGTGTCCCTAAATCTATAGTTTGTAGACACAATAACTTTTACGCAAACCAATCAATATACGACTATTGCAATTTTTTTAACCAAAATATGTAGAATATGTATCGACCTAAATTGATGAATAAATTAGTTTTTTTAAATATTTTTCGTATATATGTATCATAGCAGAAAGTAAAAAAAAATGTTTTGTTTTTTTTCAAACTTGGTCTTTTTTTGTTTATAGTGCAAAAAATAAAAACCGCAGAGGTGATCAAATACCACCAAAAGAAAGCTCTATTTGTGGGTAAAAAAGAATGTCAACTTTGTTTGGGTGCAGCATCATACGATCGTGCAGTTGTCAGTTAAATTGATGCAGTGCCGTATCGCAAAAAATGGCCTGGTCATTAAGGGGCTGAAGTGGTTGAGCACTACAGGCCCTCTGCCTCGGTGGAAGACAGGATTTGTAGTTCTCTCACTTGCAAATTGCTGTGAATAAATGACATGTTTTTGAAAATGGGAACTTCCACCCACTGTCACAGGGGGAGGGGGGGCTGCTGGAGCATGCAACATCCGAAATATGGGAGTATTGTGTAACATGCTCCAAAAGGTGCAATTAGCCTCTAACTTACTTAAAGAGGAGCTGCACCTTAAAAAAAAATATTAAAAGTCAGCAGCTACAAATACTGCAGCTGCTGACTTTTAAGAAATGGACACTTACTTGTTCCAGGGTCCAGCGATGTTGCCAGCAGATGACGAGCAATCGCTCGTCTCTTGGCTGTCCCCACCGCCATCCTCTGTCAGAGAATCGGGAAGTGAAGCGTTGCGGCTTCACTGCCCGGTTCCCTACTGCACATGTGCGAGTCACGCTGCGTGCCTCCACTGGTCCCCGTTGTGTCCTGGGAACTGTGTGTTTCCCAGAACACAACGGGGGGCAGGGCATCTGTGGCTAGCTTGTCCCGGAAGTGGGTGCAGATACCTGGATTATACAGGTATCTGCACCCCCCTCCCCCCCTGAAAGGTGCCAATTGTGGCACTGAGGAGAGGGGGGGGCGGTTCCGATGAGCAGACCTTCCACTTTATGGTGGAGGTCCTCTTTAATGCTATTCGCACAAGCAGAGTTGCATTAAAGTAGAACTATAGGCAAAACTAGTAAACGATTAAAGGATTATAACCCCTGTAAGGTTCATCTTTGTCCCATTGGGGAGATTCACCTTCACTTCCTGTCCCATAACCAAAAGAGGAAGTAAGTGAAAATTTCTGCAAATTAAGCAAATCTCTTGGGACCCCCCAGGTCACCAGAACTAGTGTCCCTATTGTTAGATTTTCCCTCTATTACTTTTCTGGGGATAACCCAAAATTTGCTATGATCCTTGACTTTCACTTTCAATGATAATCCCTCTCCACTGAATCCAAAATTTTAAAAAAAGTTTGCCTTTAGTTATACTTTATGGTGCGTATAATGTGCAACTACAATATGATGTTAAAGGATATTGAAGCGTTTGTTTTTATTTTTTATTTTATTAACTTCTATTTAACGATATTCATGGCGTCATGTTGCGGCATGGTATAGCATGTTGGAATTTTCTGCACAAACATGGAACATGTCCTATTTTTTCTGTGCACACCAACACAGCGCATTGGTTGGACACAAGACAAATTGCCTTGTCAATGCATTGGGACCGCATTGGGTAACGCTGACTAATACAGCCCATAAGGTATGAGTTGCCCACCACTTACTTTGCATAGGCTTTCTCCATCAGCGCACTCCAAAATTCAGTCCCTTCAGCTGAGTGGACGAATACAAGCTCCCCATCCTTGGTTGGAAGTCTGTCATCGATAACCACATCCACCCATTCTCCAAACTGCCAGAACTAGAAAGGAAAAAAATTTGGAGACAAATTTAAAAATGGTATAAACTAAAAGGTGGTAGCATTAAACTTTTTTTTTCTATTTTTTTTTCAATTTACTGATAAAACTAAAATGATCTATGAAGGTTACCCTCCATATCTTCTTGATTTAATACCAGGATATTTTTTCTATATAGCCCACATCTTTAATAAAATGTTTTGAAAGCATGGACAGAAAGAAAAGTGGCGAGGGGAAGAGGATGCGAGAGGCTCATATTTTCTGGTGTTAAATGAAATGCTTTCTAGCATCCCTTTAGATCTTTTATGTAGCAAGATCACCAGGCCTCCTTCAGTCTAATGCCGCGTACAAACGATCGGAATTTCCGGCCAGAAAAAGACCGATGAGAGCTTTTCATCGGAAAATGCTACCGTGTGTATACTCCATCGGAATTTAGCTGTCCGAATTTCCGCCAGCCAAAAATTGATAGCATGTTCATGTTCCGACGGAAAAACTTTCTATCGGTAATTTCGATCGTGTGTATGCAATTCCAAAAATCACGCATGCTCAGATTCAACTACGAGACAGAAGCTATTGGCTATTGGCTATTAAAATTCCGTTTTCTAGTCACGTGGTACATGTTGTATGTCACCGCATTATAAATGATCGGAATTTGATGTGACCATGTGTAGGCAAGACAGCTTGAGCCGAATTCCGTCGGAAAAACCATCAGAGCTTTTTCCAACGAGAATTCCGATCGTGTGTACGCAGCATTAGCCCTTGTACACACAGTCGGACACTCCGACCACAAAATCCGTCTGATTTTTTCCCACGGATTTTGTCCGAAACTGGTGTTGCATACACATGGTCGGACAAAGTTGTCAGAAAATCCGATCGTTTGGAACGTGATGATGTTCGTTCGTTACGATGGGACTGCATTGAGGCTAGTAGCCAATAGATTTGGTCTTGTAATTTGATCTAACCATGCGTGGCACTTTTCCGATCGGAATTCTCTACAAATGATTGGACAAAGTCCGATCGGATCACGTTGTCAGAAAATTTTATATCCAGCTCTCAAACTTTGTTGGTCCGACGGAAAAAGTCAGATGGAGCCCACACACGGTCGGATTATCCGACAACATGGTCCGGACATTTTCCGTCGGAATTTCCGACCGCGTGTACAAGGGCTACTGAGAAGGTAGTTGCAATGTCAATTAGCAGACTCCAAGACTTCTACAGGTAGACAGCCATATAGGGAAAGGCATCCAGCAAGATACCACATCTGCATGTGTAGGAACGCTATCTCCTATGGCAATCTTACAATCTGTGATAGGAACTGTTGAAAAGTATTGTGATTTAAAATGTGCATTTTACAGGGTGACACTGTAGATGCACAAAATAGTAATGTGCCAATGTCCCTAAATTACTTGTGGAAAAAAAGAAAACTAATTAATTTGGACTTTAAAAAGGCACATAGGTAGCTGATCTAAAAATAATTATATTTATTTAATCAAGTAATAAAAACAATTACATATAAAGAATCGGTAGAGTTAGTATTCATGGACCCTTACACAACCAATCTGACACCATTAGAATAATGATAGAGACAAATTACACAATCAAATCCACAAATAACGATCAAAATCAGTTGTTTTGTAGAGAGCAGGTACAATCTCCAGATAAAGAGATAGATATTGTGGAGATGTTGGGTCAGAAGTATGGGTCCGTAGGTAGTTCGATCGTTAGCTCGACATGTTCCACATCGAAAATAACGCTTCTTCAGGAGCAATTGATTCAAAGGCTTTTTAGTAGCAGAGATAAAGAGGAGATGTAATGCTGGTAAGCACTTAAATGCACTGTTTGCGTATATCCAGGGAGATAAACTCTACAAAACAACAGATTTTGATCGTTATGTGTGGATTTGATTGTGTATTTTGTCTCTATCATTATTCTAATGGTGTCAGATTGGTTGTGTAAGGGTCCATGAATACTAACTCTACCGATTCTTTATATGTAATTGCTTTTATTAATTGATTAAATAAATATAATTATTTTTAGATCAGCTACCTATGTGCCTTTTAAAGTCCAAATTAATTCGTTTTCTCTTTTTCCATGTGTTAGGAACTGTTCTAACAAACTCCTTTACTTTCATAAATCACTTCTTGTAGATTCTCAGCCCATCTTCTTACTTTAGTATTTTCCTCAAGCGTCACCCCCGCTTCCCTGCTGGGTCCCTGGATTGGCACTACAGATTCTCCTCAAGCATCACTCCACTGGCTGGGCCCCTGGCTTGGCACCTGCTGAAGATTCCAGATTCCATACCATCCCCGGTTGGTGAGAATACTGCTCTGGTACTTGCTTCAGCTACTTACTGTGGTCCCTGGTAACAAGGTGGTTGGTCCCTTAGTGGTGACAGCTTCCCCCCTACCTCTACTACCTACTATGATAGGTTCTCCGGCTGGCAGAACCGTCACTTCTGGTTGGACTGCAAGCCACAATCCCAACCCTACGCTGCTCTCTTGCTTCTGTATAGGCCCTCAGACATCCTAGAAGCCAAATGTGCCCGGGATAGGCCCAAACTCCAGCCTAGCAGCTCGGGCAACCCAACACACGTCCACCCAGACTGCCATCCGAGTGGTACAGAACCCAGATCACCTGACCTCACCCAAATAAATAGGCTCTCCCCAGGGGCGTTGCTAGGTGGCAAAAGGACAAAAGGACCAGGGGCTTCAGCCCGGAGTCCAAGGCCTGAACGGGGGGGGGGGGGGGGGTGTTGTATGCAACTTTTTTTTGGCTGGGCCGTGACACTGACGGTAGTGACCTACATACACTAACCTACCTACACTGATGGTAGTGACCTACCTACACTGACATTACCACACACACTGACCTACCTACACTGACATTACCACACACACTGACCTACCTACACTGACGATAGTGACCTACCTACACTCACCTGCCTGACCTACATACACTGGACATATACATATACTGACCTACATACACTAACGGTAGTGACCTACCTACACTGACCGACCTACACTGACATTACCACACACACTGACCTACCTACACTGACATTACCACACACACTGACCTACCTACACTGACATTGACGGTAGTGACCTACCTACACTGACGATAGTGACCTACCTACACTCACCTGCCGTATAGGTTTAGGAGATATTTCTTGGACCTACAGGTAAGCCTTAATCTAGGCTTTGCTGTAGGTCAAAGTGGTTTGTAAGGGTTTACAACAACTTTAACACACTGACCTACCTACATTGACATTAACACACTGACATTACCACACACTGAGCTACCTACACCGACATTAACACACTGACATTAACACACTGACCTACCTACACTGACATTACCACACACTGACCTACCTACACTGACATTAACACACTGACCTACCTACACTGACATTAACACACTGACCTACCTACACTGACATTACCACACACTGACCTACCTACATTGTCATTATCACACACTGACCTACCTACACTGAGCTTATTACACACTGACCTGTCACAGCAGCCAGTCCGAGGTGGAGAGGAGAGCGGCTCGCCCGAGCGCCAATCGGGTGTGTGGCGCGGCAGCCACTTTGCAATTCCCGCCTTCTGGAGCCAACAGTGCCTATGATGAATGTCACACGTCCCGCGGTCCCGGCATTGGACCAATGGGACGTCCATCATAGACGTGCAGGCTCCAGAAGGCGGGACCTGCTCTGGCACTCGGCCGCACTCGGCAGCGCTCGGGATGAGATTGGTCCTGGCGCTCGCCGCATCGCTCGGGGCCGACAATGAAGACCCTGCGGAGCTGACACTCTGGGCTTTAGGGGGTCTCATTCGGGGCTTCAGCCCCCCTAGCCACCCCCTCCCGATGCCCCTGGTTCTCCCAGGAGGCCAAGAGACCCAAGAAAATCCCTGCCCATTGGCTGACATACCCTATCTATTGCTAATCTGTCCTTGCAATGCCTTTGTCTTAATGTCACCAGAAGTGCAGTAGTTCCAGACTTGGGGTCAAAATCAACTGATCTCTCACAAGTGGCCAAGACAATGATATATCACATGTAAATTTAGCAGCAACCCTACTTAAACATCGGGGTGCTACATGTACGTTCCTGGTTATCCATGCATGCCAGAGATGTGTTCACTCCTTTAACTGTGTATACAAAACCATGGGACTAGCTGCAATTTTATAATAGGAAAGAGAATATAATTTTAATTTTGAAACTCAAGTATACTCTCAAAAGAAATAAAGTAAGTGAAATCTGTTTGAAAATTAGCTTGATTTGACTGAAGTAGATAATACTTTTTTTATGGTGTTTATTATTGGTTTTAAATTGTAATTTCACGCACTGGAGATGTGCTCTTCCTCTGCCTGGGGTTCTCGGCTCTTGATTGGATAGATTGATAGAAGCGCAGCCATTGGCTCCTGCTGCTGTCAATCAAATCCAATGATGCAGTCGTCGGGGGGAGGGGCCGAGTCCAGCATTCGTGTCTGTATCGATGACACTTTGGACAAGGTGTCTGTCATGTGTAAATTTAGTTTTTGCCTCAGAACAGTAATGGGGTTCTGAGTGTTAATTATGTAGGTTAACTTTGACATCAGTTTGGCTGGGCTGTGTTAGAGTTCTGCCTGGTCATGTGTACAGTTAGGTGCACATGACAGGCTCAGAACCAGGCCTGGTTGGACGCTTTTGGTATCGGCATTCCCCACAACCAATCAGTGGGTGTGCTGGGTCCTGGGGAAGGGTACTTAAGATGTTGAAGTCACGTTTTGAGGGTTCGTTCGGGAGGTCATAGCGGCCTGTTCCTGATACTGGACTGGGGTAGCCCCGCAAGTGGTCCCGGTCACGGGAGTGTATGTCGCTCCACAACATGCTTCGGTTGGTTAGCCCCAATAGACCCGCCTCGTCTGGGGTGAGGATCCGTCTGTTCCGGAGCTGGTCTGAGGCTTAGTAACTGAGGGAGGATTCAAGACGTCCGGGTGTGCTCTCGGCTTGGAGGGGCACCACAGCTCGTGTAAGTGACCGGGGGAGGACTCTTCGGAGGAGGGTTGATAAGCTGGCATCCTGAGAAGTGCCTGGTTGCTGAGTTGTGGAGGACACTGACGAATTCACATTTATTCCAGTACTGACAAGGAGACAGAGAATGTTCCAGGTACTGAGGAAAAAGGTTCCTGTTCACTTCAGTTGCAAGTTACTCAAGGTGCAAGATTTCACAAGTTCTGGATCAAAGTGCTGACCGCCATAATCTCTGGCTAGAGATTTGTTCAGCTTTGAAGCGCCCAGCTGCGAGTGGCTACTCTCTGGGTGGTATTAGAGACTTTCTGATATTAGCAGTTCAAGGTGCCTGAGTTTCTTCACCCTTGCCCTCTGTTCCCATACGAGACTGTGTTTGTTGGATGTTACCCCTGCACATAAAAACCTTTTCTAAAGGACTTTTATTTTGTCAGCTTGCAAAGTTGTTGGGTACTAACTCTGGGAACCCCTAGATGTGGAAGAACCAGCCCAGCGGAGGTAACCGGTAAGCTCAAAAGTTAAGGCCGCCCTGCCAATGGTTATGGCCGCTACATGTCTATGGAGAACGCTTCTTCTAGGGGGTTAAATGATAAGAGAAGGAGCCGTGAGAGCCACGAGGGACCCCAGAAGAGGATGTTCTGGGCCACTCTCTGCAAAACGAGCTGCACAGTGGAGGAAAGTATGACATGTTTGTTATTCAAAATGTTTTTTTAAAAGAAACCTTTACATTCACTTTAAGTCAGTCATCTTTAAATCATTCTGATCAGAGGCTAGAGATTTTGGGTTGCTAGAGAATTACAAATTTGCCCACTATATTTATAAAAAAAATAGCAGCTCTTTACAGAGATCAAGGTCGCGCTGTATCCTAGCAACACAGCGTGGCTGTAATCGTCGTTCTGGGATGCAGTCATATGACTGGCCCAGAACGAAATCCGCACTGCACACAGTTAACTAGGGCTTTTTTTGGGGGTAGGGCTTATATTGCAGTCATCCCAGAAACTCACGCTAGATCTTATTTTTGGGGTAGGGTTTCTTTTCGGAGAAAAAGGGTACTTGGGTATTTACTTATAGACCAGTTTTGTAGTTTACAATTTTCACTTTCCAAAGCATCAATTTTTTCTGAAGCATTTTGTATACTAAACACCTGCATTATTTCACTATTTTGCATGGTAAATGATTAGCACATTTGCATATTTTTAACATTTAATTGAATAAAGTGCGCAATTTCTAATCTGCTCAGGCTTTATAAATGACATTGCGAGTTTGTTTCACAACTAGGATATTGTTAGTAGCGTTTGATTCTCTTTGTGTTACATTGTTGCCAAACATTCTGCTGGGTATGGCCTTTCACACGGGTGTGCTGGCTGCTATATTGTGTAAATAAGACATTTGTTTTTGCACCAGCATTGGCCCCAAGCTGCGTGCAAGGCAGCCAGTGGAAGCGAATGCAGATGTATACGCTGCTCCAAATAGGTCGGCATCCCTGCACACCCTGATGACCATTTATTTGAACCAGACCCATTAAAAAAAAAACAGTAGGGTGCCAAGTATTACGCATTTTGATGTGTGCACAGGGCTTGCAGATGTACACTCGTCCAAAAACGTGCCCGCACCAACATTTCCTGCTGCCCAGATCAAATAATCAGAATGCTTTCCTTCATTTCCAACTCTGCACTACAGAAATGATAGCTGGAAGCTGATTGGCCAATATAGGCGAGAAGATATTTTCCTGTTAGCAAGTCAGCAAGCATCCTGCATTAGCCTCAAAAGAGTATTCCAGTACAAATAACGTCCGGTCTGACATTGCCAGATGTTCTTCCCTGGATTACCTGGAAGTGGAAGATCCCTGCATAGTTCTCCTGGAAGCTCTGATCTTTTGGGACCACCCTGGAGAGGATCTGTTCATTGAGAGTGAGGGAGGCGATGGCAGCCAGCAGCCAGCAATCACCTGGAAAGAAAACAAAAGAAAACAAAATATTATTCAATAAAGTTCTGATTTTTAAGTTCTTATTCCTAAAGCCCGACCCCAGACTTTTCTCTGTTTATGGCCCCCCAGCACATATAAAAAAAAAAAAAAGTTCTGGCTCCAATACTCCCCTCCTCTCCGAATTTGTCTCCCCCAATAACCCTTTTCACCAGCAAGCATTATTCAACCCATATCCTTAAAGCGTAAAATAAAAAAAATAAAAAATACAAATAAAAACATTCCCCTCTAAGTGATCTATGTACATTGCAAGGATTGTCATTTTGTTGTAGATTCCTACTTCTTTTATTCTGAAGAAATCCCTGTGTGTGTTCTCTGTGCTCAGTATATCTAATGGGAGTGTTTTCATAATAATCAACCAGCTGCTGCACCTGCAGGACTCTGAGGAAAGTTGTAGGGTCTGCATCCCTTTAGATATGTTCCTATTGGGAGTATCTCACCAAACATGACTTTTTTGTTGCAGGGCATTCCTGAAATCTGACTTGTATCTTAGTGCAGATTTCTGGGAAAATCAGCAAGCCAATCACACAAGCAGGAAATGATGTTTCTGGGGGGGGGGGGGGCGTTCTGTACATATTCTGTGTACAGAAAACCTCCAGGTAGTCAGATTGCATTTTACAGAGTTGCAGATTGAAAAAGTAAAGGCAAGTTTGAATAACATTTAATTACAATGAGACTTGTGTCGTAACTGTATATATATATATATATATATATATATATATATATATATATATATATATATATATATATTCTGTATTGTTTTGACTTCCCTTCTCCTATGCTGCATAAACAAAAGAGCTCTGGGACTCCGACATATTTCGCAGGAACACCTAGAGCAGAATTCCAGCCCTCTGTTCAGTCTTGCACAGTTATACAGGCGCCTCTCCTGTACTGAAACTGCTTACTCAGATTTTTCTACACACGCGGGAGCGTCTCACGATGTTCATTAGATGATGCACCAAAACAGATAGAGCCCACCTAATTTCCCAGCTGAAAGATGTCCAACATCATCTAGCCCAGCCTACCTCAACCTTTTCAACACAGAGGAACCCTGGAAATGGTCCTCGGGTCTCAGGGAACCCCTGCTAAAAATGACAACTCATGATACATTAGTGTGATGGTCAGTGGGAAGAATGTTCCCTACATGTGTGGTCATTGGGAAGAATTACCTCCTTACAGATAGCTAAAAAGATCAGTGGTGTCAGTGAGAAATAATCTGAGAGGCAGAAATGACCTAATGCTGTTGAGAATCACTGATCTAGCCCTTTCCTCCGCACATGACTGTCCCTGACTCGCCCTTTTCTTTTGTTGTATTTCAGTTATTTCTTCTCAGCATCACATGTAGGCAGCCTGCCTAGGAACGCCCACCCCTCCAGACTGACATCCATCAATCAAGACATTTTAATATTTGCATAACTCCACCCAAAATCCTGTCTACTGCAATTAAAGTGATATTAAACCCAAAAATAAAAATGTAATATATTGCAGCTTACCAATCATTAGATGTGGTGGCTGCATCCAGGGGCGGACTGACCATTCAGGCACTGCCCGAGGGCCCCATGCCACTAAGGGGCCCCATCAGGGTTGCCAGCCTCAATAAAGGGACAGTATGTAAAAATCTGTGTTTTTAAAAAAAAATCTATCTATTTCCTGGGGGCCCCATAATCTCCTATTGCCCGACGACCCCATAATCTCCTATTGCCCAGGGACCCCATGAGTTGTCAGTCCGCCCCTGGCTGCATCTATTTTCACTTTTTTTTGTGTGTGCTTTTTTTGTCACCCTTTTATTTTCACCAGAGTTTAATACTGCTTAACCACTTCATTACTCGCCCATAGTCATATGACATCCGCAGGAGGGATCTCCCATCCTGGGCTGGAGTCATATGACGTCCTTGGCTTCCCAGCCATCTAGGGGGCGCGCGTGGGGCGGTGTCCACCGGGCACCTGTGATTGCCCATGAACACAGCAGGACCGTGGATCTGTGAGAGACCGATGGTGTGTTCTCAGTACAAAGGAACACCGATCGGTCTCCTCCCCTTGTGAGTCCCCGCCCCCTACAGTTAGAACCACTTCCTAGGAAACATAATTAACCCCTCGATCACCCCCTAGTTTTAACCCCTTCCCTGCCAGTCACATTTACACAGTAATCAGTGCAATTTAGTAGCTGATCGCTGTATAAATGTGAATAGTCCCAAAAATGTGTCAAAAGTGTCCGATATGTCCGTCGCAATGTCACAGTCATGAAAAAAATTGAAGATCGCCGCCATTACTAGTATAAAATAAAAAATAAAAATGCCATAAATCTATCTTGTATTTTTGTAGAAGCTATAACTTTTGCGCAAACCAATCAATATACACCTATTGCGATTTTTTTTTTAACCAAAAATACGTATAAGAATACATATCGGTCTAAACTGAGGGAAAAAATGTTTTTTTTTTTTTTTTTTTAAATTGTGATATTTATTAAAGTAAAAAAAAAAAAAAGTAAAAAATAGTGTTTTTTTTTCAAAATTGATGCTGTTCTTTTGTTTATAGCGCAAAAAATAAAAACCGCAGATCAAATACCACCAAAAGAAATCTCTATTTGTGGGGAAAAAAAAAAAACATTTCATTTGGGTATGGTGTTGCATGACCGCGCAATTGTCATTCAAAATGCGACAGTGCTGAAAATTGAAAAATGTTCTGGGCAGAAAGGGGGTGAAAATGCCCAGTATTGAAGTGGTTAAAGAATGAGTACTCAGGCTCCATGCACACTGAAGCTCATACACGGCTGTTTTGGGGATTTTGGGATTTTTTTTTTTAACAGCCCATAAACTCCCTTCTATGTTATCCTATGTGTCCATGCATACATAGACGTTTTTGGATGTTTATCACCAGTGGAGTTTATGGGCTGTTTGCTGAATGCCATAAAATTGTGTTCAGGAGTCGTTTTACTGACCACAAAAAACATGGCTCACCGGCGCTTAACGTTCTTGATCCATTGAAAAAAAAAACGACAAAAAAACGATGAAAACCGCTAACACGGAACACCACTAAAAACCGATAATAAATGCTATTGCAAATCTACTGGCGTTTTCATAATATGATTTTAATGTCCAGTGTGCATGGAGCCTTAAAGCGTTTGTTACCCCAACATTTCACATCCCTGATGTGTACTTGCTGTACCATATGAGAAAGTCTCCTGTTCTCTTTGTATTGCTTCCTTTATGTGAAATTCCTAGTGTTCCTGCCAGTCCCTCTGCTTTCCTATTAAAAACTGACCACACTAAGCAGGTGATCACTCCATGGTCAGTTTTTTGACTGTGCTGGGAACTCAGCCAGCTCTCCCTCCAATGATCAGACTTGTTCTAACACCCCCACCCCCTCCCCACCGCTACACAACCATTCAATGGCAAGCTTCAGTGTCCTGCTGTTTCTCCTCCCCCAACTCTTATGCAGCTGAGAACAGAGGGAATGTGATCATTAATAAAAAAAGGGTAAAAAAATGTATTTATAACATATTTTATATCTATATAACAATGTTTTGCCTTTCATTTCTATTTTAAACTGAATGGGTTATTTAACAAGTGATCGTTTACTATAACTTTAGGCAGGATGCTGTGATGTTTTCAGGAAGCTACTGTCATAGTTCCCAAATGTCCCTCTGTCCCTCTTCCTCCTCATTTGTCCCTCATTTTGGTCTGATCTATATAGTTGTATATAAAATGCACTATTTTGTCTTTAAAAAAGTGTTTCCCAGTGCTAAACCTTTCATTCAATTTCTAAATTGCTGCATTTGTAAATTTCAAAGCCAATATAAAAGGAATAGTAGTAGTAAAAAAAAAAAAAAAAAAAAAGCCACTTGTGGGTTTACCAAATCATTTTTTTTTTAGTATTCTCCTGGGGGGCATGGCAGGGGTGTGTGACCTATGCCACATACTTTTGCTAATAGGTGTCCCTTGTTCCCATCTTAAAAAAGTTGGGAGGTGTGGCCACTGTATGTACAGCACCCTGCTTGTCCCTCCCACTAACCATGATTTGTCTGAATTGCATAGAGGTGCACAGAGACCCAGTGATGATGTCTCTCGGTCTATAATAAGGTGCATAATGAAAACAGAAAAGGTTTTTTTTAAATATATGATGAACATGTTGATGGGGGATGGGCAGTGCTAAAGAGCAACCAGGGCAGACAAAGTTCAGCTTTTATTGGATTTTAGTAAATTGATGAAAGTCTATGGTCTATTTGGTCTATAAGTCTATTTATCGCCTGTACATTCAAACCAGCAACAAGCGTAGGTCTGCAGTAAATGTTATAAATATCTGTATTCTCCGGCGGCAAAGTCGCGTGATTTGTGATGAAATGATTGTATGAAAGGGAGCTCTGTGCCCCTTTCTGAATATTCAGATACAAGCCGGCCTGATGGAAAATCCCCAACCGCCTCCCGTCACAGAGAGGAGGATAATCCAGCTGTAGAATGGAGCTGGTCGGTTATTTGTGTTTTATAATATAATAAAATAAATATAATAAAATTCTTCTTTTTTACCTTACAAAATAAAGAATGGAGCAAGCATCTGATTGGATGCCAGGAATATGAAAAGTTTTTCCCTGACTCTGGCTTTTCCATATGTTTTCAGGGCCAGTTCACTGTTTGTGCGTTTCTGTATGTATGGTTACATGCATTTTTGATGCGTTCCAGTGCGTTTTCCCCTTTTTTTATTCTCTCTCACAAATTCGGGACATGTGCATTCCGGTGTGTTTCTGGTTCATTTTGCTGCATTCCAGATGCATTCCATGCAGAAAAAAAAATGCAGCATATTCCTACTTTTGCTGACTGCATTGGAACGCACTGCCCTGGTGTGAACTAGGGCCATTGGAATATATGGAAAACACTGTGCATGCATTTTTTGGTGCAGATTGAAAACCTGAACCTGATTAGAACCAACCTGGGCCGGTTCACACCAGATGGAGTCCAGTGCAAAAGGAATGGACAGTAGATTATATGGGTTCCAATGGCATAGTTTACACCAGTGCAGAAGAATTAACCACTTAAGGACCGGAAGATTTCCCCCCTTAATGACCAGGCCATTTTTTGCGATACGGCACTGCGTTGTTTTAACTGACAATTGTGCATTTGTGCAATGCTGTACCCAAACAAAATTGCCGTCCTTTTTTTCCCACAAATAGAGCCTTCTTTTGGTGGTATTTGATCACCTCTGCCGTTTTTATTTTTTGCGCTATAAACAACTAGTCACGGGGCCTGGAACACAGCGAGATGCCTCAAAGGGACCATCCAATACCTGGGACAGGTCATGTAGGAGCCCAGAAAGATGGGAGTTTTGGTGCCCATGAGGAACTTGCTGCTGGCTCTCTGCCTCTTCTTGGTACTGGGATTATTCTACTATCCAGCATGGAAGCTCCACCTCCTGTGCTGGGAAGATTCACAAACCAGACCACCTGGGATTCTTGCTTCCATGTGATCATTAGATGTGGTGAACTTCAGTTTCCATCTCCAAGCTATCTACCCCTCCTGTTGTCTTGTTGAGGCGTTACAGGCCTTATGCTCACAGCTCCTTGGGCAGACACCCTTGGCTCTTGTCATCTGAAAGTGCTGTCATTTTCAAAATTATTTCTATTTTGAGTAGCTACCCTGTCAGTAGCATCTACTCCTGATGAAGTGAACCAATATTCACGAAACGTTAAGGATTTGTGATGCACTTTATTTTAGTATCTAGCTGAAATTTTATGGAATGTTATAGAGGAGCTCCAGTCTCCCCCCAAAACATTAAGAGTCAACATCTTACACCTGTCCAGGGATCCAACAATGTCCTCACCTGAGCCGATTCTTCAATTGGCTTTGAGTCCAAGCACCAGCTTCATAAATAAGGGAGACCGGCAGTAAAGCATTCCAGTGTCACAGCCAGGTTCCTACTGCGCATACACGAGCTGTGCTGTGCTTTGTGAATGGTCCCAAAGTCTTCTGGGACCTGTGATGTGTCCCAGAAGGCTGCAGGGCCAGGGAAGGGGGGGGGGGGATGAACTGCCATGGCGATCTGACCGGAAATGGGAATGGGTACCTGACATAACCAGGTACCTGTTCCACCCTCACCTAAAAGTGACAGTGTGGGGGGGGGGGGGGGGGGGGATGCAAACAAGCAGCACTTTCCCTTTAAGGTGAAGTTCTGCTTTAATATAAATATTTCTGAATAATATATGAACTCTAAATAAAATCACAGGTAAATCAGCTTGATTCATTTATCTTTTCATTGTTTTGTACCCCATATAAAATATCATGAGCTTTTTATTTTTTTATTTAAAGGTATGCAGCAAAACATAGTAATATGACATAACAATCTATGCTTAATGATATCCCTTAAAATACATCAATAAAGTAATAAACTAGGTTCCAGCACAGTAACATGCAGTGCCTATAGACTTTTGGCTGTAGCCTCCGCAGCAAATACATCCTGCATTGTGGTGGGAGACATATAGGAGAACATAACGGACATGCACTGTCACGGTCAGGAGTGAGGCCGAGATGCTGAGAGGGCTCCCCTTGCGGCCGAGTGCAGCACAACCCTGAAGTTGACACAGGGATGCAGTGCCCACAGTAGCACAGGTTGCCAGGTAGCAGCAGCAGAGGTCAGGTACCGGGTAAGCAAGCTTCTAGGGGCAACTGTGCTAGGAAGTCCGAGAGTGGGCAGCGGAAGTCCAGAGAGTGGTCAAGACAGGCCGGGATCAGGTGCAGGAAGCAGATCAGGAGCGTCGGGTACATGCCAGGAGTCAGAGCCAGGAGAATAACAGGAGCAGGTCAAGCAAGCCGGGTCGGTACACAGGAGGTTGGATAACAGGAAACACGGGTACAGGTTCACAGGAGAGCTGACGATAATCCAGCGATGCGGCACTGTCAGGCAAACGTTTAAATAGGCGAGATGACCGGGTCACGTCGTGAGCGCGTCGGGGCGATCGTACGGCTACGTCGAGTACGTTGTGTATTCGTAGCATCACCGCGTATGCCCGTCCGGTTAGACGTAGCATCGGTCGTTCGTCTTGAAACTACTTTGCGCTTACGTAGGCGCCGACGCGCGCTAACACGAACGTACCTCGTGAGATTGCGGCTATTTCCCTGACATGCACATACCAAGAAGATGGCAAAAACTAGCAGAAACAAAGTCACTATGAGGTGAGAAGTGAAACATAGACCTCATATGGTGCAGAACACCTTGACCCACCACCAGATCAATCATACCTTGAACTCAGAGCATACTGGATATTATTTTATGGATTTTAGCAGTGTAGCACCCTCTAGGTAGGTGCTAGAGTTAGGATTTTTGTGAGAGCGGGTAAATTTAATCAGGCCTAGCTAGCAGCTGTTTTGATCTCTGAGGGCTGGGAGTGGCCTAGAGCAGCTGACGACTCACAGACAGCATCACTCCACTGTCACCTCCCTCTTTCTTTTAGAGGATTCTAGAAGAGGAGGAGGAGCAGTGGTGGGGAGGAGCAGTCTGGGATGTCTCAGGGAGCCCTGACCAATCCCCAACTAGGATTGGCAGGGGGCAGACCTCCTTGAAATACACAGGGTCAGCCCAGCTGGGGAGGAGTTGTCGGGTGGAAGAACTGAGGATAGAGTACTAGGCTGTTGGGGCCTTTGGGGGAGCTCCCCAGTCTGGGGAGGAGGGTGACCTGGGGCCTGGGATTCGGGTCCTTTCAAGAACCCATGAAGGATCTGAACAGGAGGCACAGAGAGGAGTCAGAGAGGACAGTGGGAGCTAGTACTGCCGAACAAGTCTTCAGGAGGGAACCACCAGTTTGCAACCAGAAGGGCTGGTAAATGACATGGGCAGTCAGGAGGACTGGAGAGGCATGCCAGAGAAGACTAAGAGGAAACAGCCAGAAATGGGTGTGGAGCCAGTAAGGATTGCAGTGGCACAGGCAGCGAAGTTGGGCAGCTGCAGCCAGGAGGGTTGGCAGGGCCTGAAGAGAGCTACCTGGGAGCAGTAGTGCACAATTGGACAGCTCGCACTAAAGACTTTGTATTTCTACTACACTAAAAAGGAACCCACGGTCCCTGCCTGCAAAAGGCAGTTGTTGAGGCCTGACTGAGTCAGGGTTGTAACTAACCATGTGCTAGCTGTGCCTGGAGTAAAGTGTTGTGCAGGAGAGAGAGTGAGAGTAACAGTCTGCAAGCAAGAGACGTGCTGGAGACTGGAGTAGCCAAGTGTGTATTCAATCAACCAATTGCTTGTTCTCCTGTTTTTCCCATCCCTATCCAAGTTTAAATCCCGCAATAAAAATACAAAAACAAACACATGGACTGTTCATTGTCTCCAAGGTGATTGGGAAGTGAATGCCGGGCTGG
Source organism: Lithobates pipiens (assembly GCF_037356315.1). Lineage (NCBI taxonomy): Eukaryota > Metazoa > Chordata > Amphibia > Anura > Ranidae > Lithobates > Lithobates pipiens. The sequence goes on along the minus strand of NW_027507758.1, from coordinate 78,767,600 downwards.
GCAGGGTGCTAGACGGGCCACACTTTTCAGCATCCCCTATGGGGGTACTGCTACAGAGGAAAAATGTTGGCAGCCTAGGTAAGGGGAACCCATGGGATTGTTTAACCACTTTCAGACCGGACCATTTTGCTGGTAAATGACCAGAGGTCTTTTTACACTTTGGCACTGCGCTGCTTTAACTGGTAATTGCGCGGTCATGCAATGTTGTACCCAAACAAAATTTGCGTCCTTTTCTTCCCACAAATAGAGCTTTCTTTTGATGGTATTTGATTGCCTCTGCGATTTTTATTTTTTGCGATATAAACGTAAAAAGACCGCAAATTTTGAAAAAAAATGATATTTTCTACTTTTTGTTATTAGAAAAATCCAATAAACTCAATTTTAGTCATACATTTAGGCCAAAATGTATTCAGCCACATGTCTTTGGTAAAAAAAAAGTCAATAATTGTATATTTATTGGTTTGCGCAAAAGTTGTCACATCTACAAACTAAGGTACGTTTTCTGGAATTTACGCAGCTTTTAGTTTACGACTGCCTATCTCATTTCTTGAGGTACTAAAATGGCAGGGCAGTACAAAACCCCCCCAAATGACCCCATTTTGGAAAGTAGACCCCCTAAGGAAATTGATAAGAGGCATGTTGAGCCCATTGAATATTTTATTTTTTTGCCTCAAGCGATTGAATAATGACAAAAAAAAAAATTTTTTTTTTTTTTTACACAAAGTTGTCACTAAATGATATATTGCTCACACATGCTATGGGCGTATGTGAAATGACACCCCAAAATAAATTCTGCTGCTTCTCCTGAGTACGGGGATACCACATATGTGGGACTTTTTGGGAGCCTAGCCGCGTACGGGGCCCCGAAAACCAAGCACCGCCTTCAGGCTTTCTAAGGGCGTAAATTTTTGAGTTCACTTCTCACTACCTATTACAGTTTTGAAGGCCATAAAATGCCAAGATGGCACAAAACCCCCACAAATGACCCCATTTTAGAAAGTAGACACCCCAAGCTATTTGCTGAGAGGCATGTTGAGTTCATGGAATATTTTATATTTTGCCACAAGTTGCGGGAAAATTACAAACTTTTTTTTTTTTTTTTTTTTTTTCACAAAGTTGTCACTAAATGATATATTGCTCACGCATGCCATGGGCATATGTGAAATGACACCCCAAAATAAATTCTGCTGCTTCTCCTGAGTACGGGGATACCACATATGTGGGACTTTTTGGGAGCCTAGCCGCGTACGGGGCCCCGAAAACCAAGCACCGCCTTCAGGCTTTCTAAGGGCGTAATTTTTTGATTTCACTCCTCACTACCTATTACAGTTTTGAAGGCCATAAAATGCCAAGATGGCACAAAACCCCCACAAATGACCCCATTTTAGAAAGTAGACACCCCAAGCTATTTGCTGAGAGGCATGTTGAGTCCATGGAATATTTTATATTTTGCCACAAGTTGCGGGAAAATTACAAACTTTTTTTTTTTTTTTTTTTTTTTCACAAAGTTGTCACTAAATGATATATTGCTCACGCATGCCATGGGCATATGTGAAATGACACCCCAAAATAAATTCTGCTGCTTCTCCTGAGTACGGGGATACCACATATGTGGGACTTTTTGGGAGCCTAGCCGCGTACGGGGCCCCGAAAACCAAGCACCGCCTTCAGGCTTTCTAAGGGCGTTACAGTTTTGAAGGCCATAAAATGCCAAGATGGCACAAACCCCCCCCAAATGACCCCATTTTGGAAAGTAGACACCCCTAAATTTAGGGGTACACTAGTGAGACTAGGTAATAAATGGCGGGTGCCCTGAAACTATAAAAAAAATAACTAACCAACCAGCGTCACCTGTAACAGTTATATGGTGATCACTGGTGAAAGGGTTAACTAGGGGGCAATTAGGGGGCTTTATGCGGTAGTATATGGGGGTCCCTGGCGCTATAAAAAGCTGCAGCGAACCTAAATACCTACCTGCCTAACTAGCGTCACCTGTGACACTAATACAGCGATCAGAAAAACGATCGCTTATTAGGCTGGGTTCACACTGGAGCGATGCGGGAACGCCACGAATGCGCGGCGGGTTCCCGCATCGCATGCCTCCCGGCGGCAGTTCACACTGCCCTATGCGAACTGCTGGGAGTGTCAGTGAAATGTTACTGACACCCCCAGATCAGTTCGCATATCGCAGTGCGATCTGCAAACTCGGATCGCATGGTGTGAACACCCATGCGATCCGATTCTGCTGCGGGCCAAAAAAAGGGTCCCGTGCGAATTTGCGGCGGGTGCGGCGAATGGCTGAACTCGAATCGCACAGAGATCGGATGTGATTTGCACTGCAGTGCGGTGCGAATCACATCCGTTCTCATAAACCGCTGCAATGTGAACCCAGCCTTAGTGACACTGGCGACGGGGGGTGATCACGGGGTTAAACCTTTATTGGGGGGGTTAGGGGGGTACCTTAGAACTAAAGGGGGCTAACCCTAACTGCCCTAACAGTTATTAGTCACAAATGACACCCGCCGGGTGATCAGGGGGTTAAACCTTTATTAGGTAATAAATGGCGGGTGCCCTGAAACTATAAAAAAAGAACTAACCAACCAGCGTCACCTGTAACAGTTATATGGTGATCACTGGTGAAAGGGTTAACTAGGGGGCAATCAGGGGGCTTTATGCGGTAGTATATGGGGGTCCCTGGCGCTATAAAAAGCTGCGGCGAACCTAAATACCTACCTGCCTAACTAGCGTCACCTGTGACACTAATACGGCGATCAGAAAAATGATCGCTTATTAGGCTGGGTTCACACTGGAGCGATGCGGAAACGCCGCGAATCCGCGGCGGGTTCCCGCATCGCATGCCTCCCGGCGGCAGTTCACACTGCCCTATGGGAACTGCTGGGAGTGTCAGTGAAATGTTACTGACACCCCCAGATCAGTTCGCATATCGCAGTGCGATCTGCAAACTCGGATCGCATGGTGTGAACACCCATGCGATCCGATTCTGCTGCGGGCCAAAAAAAGGGTCCCGTGCGAATTTGCGGCGGGTGCGGCGGGTGTGGCGGGTGCGGCGGGTGCGGCGAATGGCTGAACTCGAATCGCACAGAGATCGGATGTGATTTGCACTGCAGTGCGGTGCGAATCACATTCGTTCTCATAAACCGCTGCAATGTGAACCCAGCCTTAGTGACACTGGCGACGGGGGGTGATCACGGGGTTAAACCTTTATTGGGGGGGTTAGGGGGGTACATTAGAACTAAAGGGGGCTAACTCTAACTGCCCTAACAGTTATTACAGTCACAAATGACACCAATGCAAAAAAAAAAAAAAAAAATGACATTGGTGTCACTGTGACTGGGGGGCAGGGGTAATTGGGGGGGTGATCGGGGGGTAAAGGGGGGGTGTGAGTGTGCCTGGCATGTTCTACTGTGTGTGTGAGTGTTGGTGCAACTTACTGATCCGCTCTCCTCCGTGTCGGAACGAAAAATACCGACACGGAGGAGAGAATACATCACTTCCTCTCCTGTGTTTACATTACAGGAGAGGAAGTGATGTCACCGGGGATTTCTATTCGTCGGGAGCGATCGCGAGGGGGTGGCCATGAATGAATGGCCGTCCCCTCGTCCGGGATCGCTCCCGAACGAATACCGACCGCCGCAGGCACCGGGCGGGGGCCCGATCGGGCCCCCGACCCGCGGGAGGCAAGGGACGTACATGTATGTCCTTATGCCTGCCCGTGCCATTGTACCGACGTACATCGGCGTGCGGCGGTCGGCAACTGGTTAATGAGGGATGGAATTTCAGCTCCTTCTGGTGAGATGCATTTCCTCCTCCTGGGCCATGATGTATGTGGCAAGGGGTTGTTCCCTGGTCTGGCCTGGTGGGGCAAATTCTGTGTGCGCTTTGGACCTGTGGGCATCTGGGAGTGGCGCTTGGGAGAGCTACAGTATGAAGCCATGTGGCTGTTTTGATTCTGCTCAAACCATCCCAGGTGAGAACATGAGGGTGTGTGGTTGCCATTCTTCATAAGGTCTGGTGTAATGCATCTCTCCTTGTTTGTGCATTTTTGTTTTTTTGGAATTGTTTTTGTAGAAAGTTTCTTTATTTGTAATAACTCCCTGTGGCAGTTTACTTTTATTTTTATTTTTTTTCATCTTTGTAGGCCACAACAAACTTATTTTTAGGTGTTCTTTTTCTTTAACACACCTTTTTGAGGTGTTCCTTTTCTTGATGCGGGATACATAACAGGCATCCTTTTGAACTCGCTCAGTATACAACCACCCCATAGTTCTGGCTACAACTTAGGTCATTAACCACTTCAGCCCCAGAAGAATTTACCCCCTTCCTGACCAGAGCACTTTTTGCGATTCAGCACTGCGTCTCTTTAAAGAGGAAGTAAACCCTGATGAGTTTACTTCCTCTTTGTCTCCCTGCAAAGGTAAAGCATAATGGACTACTATGCATCGCATAGTAGTCCATTATGTGTCACTTACCTGACACAGGAGCCAGCGAAGTCACCGCTGTCCCCTGTAGTCCGGAGCATCCATCTTCTCGGTGGGTCTCACTGCTCCGCCGCTGTCATTCGGTGAAGCCGCGATGATGTCACTCCCGCGCATGCGCAGGGAGCTGCCACGCGCGGCATATCGCCATTGACGGCGGCGCGCTCAGTGCGTGTCTTTAGGCAAATATCTCCTAAACCGTGTAGGTTTAGGAGATGTTTCTTGGACCTACAGGTAAGCCTTAATCTAGGCTTACCCGTAGGTCAAAGTGTGTTGTAAGGGTTTACAACCACTTTAACTGACAATTGCGTGGCCGTGCGATGTGACTCCCAAACAAAATTGACGTCCTTTTTTCCCCACAAATAGACCTTTCTTTTGGTGGTATTAGATCACCTCTGCGGTTTTTATTTTTTTGCGCTATAAACACAAAAAGAGCAACGATTTTGAAAAAAAAAAACTTTTAACCTTTTGCTATAATAAATATCCCCAAAAAATATTTTAAAAAACTTTTTTCCCTCAGTTTAGGCCGATACATATTCTTCTAGATATTTTTGGTAAAAAAATAAATAAAAATAAAATAAAATTGCAATAATCGTTGATTGCTTTGCACAAAAGTAATAGCGTCTACAAAATAGGGGATAGTTTTATGGCATTTTTATTGATTTTTTTTTTTTTTTTACTAGTAATCACAGTGATCAGCGGTTTTTATCATGACTGTGACATTATGACGGACACATCGGACAATTTTGACACATTTTGGGACCATTGGCATTAATACAGCGGTCAATGCTAAAAAATTCCATGGATTACTGTAAAAATGTCACTGGCAGTGAATGGGTTAACCACTAGATGGCGCTGTAGGGGTTAAGTGTGTCCTAGGGAGTGATTCTAACTGTGGGGGGGAGGGGCTGTGTGTGACACATCACTGATCAGAGCCCCCCAATTACAGGGAGAGCTGATCAGTGACAGTGTCACTAGGCAGAACAGGGAGATGCTTGTTTAGCATCACCCTGTTCTTCCTCACCGTGAGACGATCGCGGGTATCCCCACGGACATCGCATCCGCGGGGCCCGTGATCACAGTCATGGAGCTCCTGGTGGCCCTTTTGCAGCAGTATATCTGCGTGAGGCGATCGGGAAGCGGTTAATACATTTTAATCTGTGAGTAGATCTACCCTATTTTGGGAAACATCATATGTGGTTTTATTTTTCAGTGTTGAAGCATGATTTTTGAATTTTATTGCAGAAGTTATGCGTTTGTATCCCCACACCCTCCCCTCAGGCCGGAGGAGACTGTCCGCTCTCACGATCCAGATGTTGGTATAACATTCTTGTTGGACAGGTGTGTGCTTTATTTCTTTTTTTTATTAGCAACATGCACAGTTTTTCTTCTTGGTTGTGAGAGATATAGATATATCTATACATACATACATACAAATTTGTTCTTTGGAACATTTTGCACTGCGCATGTCTTGGTAGCAATACCATGTTCTGTGCATTGATGTTTTTTGAATATGGTTTCCTTAGGCCGCGTACACACGGGCGGACTGTTCGCTCAACTTTGTCCGCTGAACAGTGTTTCAGCGGACAGTCCGCTCGTGTGTGGGGCTTCAGCGGACAGTTTCAGCGGACAGTTTGACGAACAAAGTTTTTCGGAAATTCCGAAAAACTGTCCGCTGAAACTTGGTTTGAGCGGACAGTCCGCCCGTGTGTAGGCCACTTTCGAAATGAGCAAACTGTTCCCGCTCGGAGGAAAGTCTGCTCATTTCGAGCGCGTCTCCAGGTAGGCGGGGCCCGCGAAGGAGACGTTGCGGGCCCCACCGCCTGGTATGGACTTAAAGGGGAACCCCAACGCCGAAAAAAATCGGCGTGGGGGTCCCCCTAAAGTCCACAACAGACCCTTGTCCGAGCACGCTACCCGGCCGGCCAGGAAAGGGGGGCGAGCGAGCGCGCCCCCCCTCCCGAGCCGCACCAGGCCGCGTGCCCTCAACATGGGGGGGGGCCTTGGGGAAGGGGGGGGCGCGCGCCCCCCCCACCCCAAAGCACCTTGTCCCCATGTTGATGAGGACAAGGGCCTCTTCCCGACAACCCTGGCCGTTGGTTGTCGGGGTCTGCGGGCGGGGGGCTTATCGGAATCCGGGAGCCCCCTTTAATAAGGGGGCCCCCGGATACCGGCCCCCCACCCTATGTGAATGAGTATGGGGTACAATGTACCCTTACCCATTCACCTGTAAAATAAAAGTACCCAAAAAAAAAACACAACACACGAGATAAAATATTTTATTGCACAGCTCCGGGGGTCTTCCGTCTTCGGGGGTCTTCTCGCCGGACTCCTCCGCTATCTTCTTGTAGCTCTTTTGCTAGCGGAGGAGTCCGGCTTTCTTCCTCCCCGCCGCCGGCCTCTTCTCCCGACTTCGGGGGTCTTGTCCCCCTCTTCGGTTCTTCTGCCGGGCCACCGCGCCTTCTTATAGCTCTTTTGCAGGCGGTGGCCCGGTCTTCTGTCGCCGCCGCCTTCCGTTCTTCTGCCGGGCCACCGCGCCTTCTTATAGCTCTTTTAGAGGCGGTGGCCCGGTCTTCTGTCGCCGCTGTCGCCTTCCGGTCGCCTTCCGTTCTTCTTCTTGTTCTTCTTCTTCTTCTCCAGGAGATGTTGACACGTCGCTCTCTCCGGCCGGAATGCCAGAGCCGCGCTGCGCGGCCACTTATATAGTGACAATGGGGCGGTGTCACATGGTATATGTCACATGGGTTGGTCACATGGGTTGATGTCACATGGGGACTATGACATCGTAAGGGGGCGGGGTCACCATGTGACCAACCCATGTGACATATACCATGTGACACCGCCCCATTGTCACTATATAAGTGGCCGCACAGCGCGGCTCTGGCATTCCGGCCGGAGAGAGCGACGTGTCAACATCTCCTGGAGAAGAAGAACAACAACAACAAGAAGAACGGAAGGCGACAGCGGCGACAGAAGACCGGGCCACCGCCTGCAAAAGAGCTATAAGAAGGCGCGGTGGCCCGGCAGAAGAACCGAAGAGGGGGACAAGACCCCCGAAGTCGGGAGAAGAGGCCGGCGGCGGGGAGGAAGAAAGCCGGACTCCTCCGCTAGCAAAAGAGCTACAAGAAGATAGCGGAGGAGTCTGGCGAGAAGACCCCCGAAGACGGAAGACCCCCGGAGCTGTGCAATAAAATATTTTATCTCGTGTGTTGTGTTTTTTTTTTGGGTACTTTTATTTTACAGGTGAATGGGTAGGGGTACATTGTACCCCATACTCATTCACATAGGGTGGGGGGCCGGTATCCGGGGGCCCCCTTATTAAATGGGGCTCCCGGATTCCGATAAGCCCCCCGCCCGCAGACCCCGACAACCAACAGCCAGGGTTGTCGGGAAGAGGCCCTTGTCCTCATCAACATGGGGACAAGGTGCTTTGGGGTGGGGGGGCCGCGCGCCCCCCCCTTCCCCAAGGCACCCCCCATGTTGAGGGCACGCGGCCTGGTACGGCTCGGGAGGGGGGGCGCGCTCGCTCGCCCCCCTTTCCTGGCCGGCCGGGTAGCGTGCTCGGACAAGGGTCTGTTGTGGACTTTGGGGGGACCCCCACGCCGATTTTTTTTCGGCGTTGGGGTTCCCCTTTAAGTCCATACCAGGCGGCAGGGCCCGCGACGTCTCCGTCGCGGGCCCCGCCTACCTGCACACGCGCTCGAAATGAGCGGACTGTTGCCTCGTGTGTGGGCGAGTCCGTTCAGTTCAAAAGTTGCGCGGACTTAGTACGACGAACAAAGTTTGCCGTATTTGTCCGCTCAAAAAGTGCCGTGTGTGGGCGTGTTCGTTCATTCAAAAGTTTGAGCGGACTGTTTGACGAACTTAGTTTCGGCAGACAGTCCCCGCGTGTGTACGCGGCCTTAGAGTTGTATCTAAGCATGTTGAACTTTGGTGCCTCTGTCCTGAGGAAGCAGTTCCAGCGAAATGCGTTGACAGTTGAATGCCAGGTGCTGGTACCTTCATTCTGTGTATGTTTTATACAACCGTGTTTTCTACCACCTCTGGTTTTTAACATTTTTATAATAAAGGATTTGGATGATTCTCTCCCCCGTCCTATCCTGACCTGGCCACCTCTGTCTACAACAGTTCATGCTCATCATCACTAGATGCACTTGCTCCTCTAACTACACGCAGAATCAGGCCCTGACCGTTACAACCCTGGCAAACTAACAAAACTAGAAATCTCAAGAGACACTGTCGTGCTCTTGAATGACTGTGGTGTAAAACCAAAGGCTTGCAAGACTTCACCCTCCATGCTGCCAAACAAGCCTACTTAGTTTCTCTTATTAATACCTTTTCATCCGGTCCCCGCAGGTTCTTCTCAACCTTTAAATCTCTGCTTCGTCCTCCACCCCCTCTACCCACTAACTCACTCACTGCCCAAGAGATTGCCAATCACTTCAAAGACAAGATTGATGCAATTCGTGAGGACAACTCCCCTGTGCGCACATCTTCCCCACCCAACATACCTTGCCTAAAAGCACATTCAACACTCTCCTCTTTTGAATTGGAGAGGTTACAAAACCTCTCAGATGCCCACCTAACCAATTGTTCCTTAAAATTCTGTTCCCTCACAACTACTACTGTCACCCTCTTCTTCTACCCTATGATCCCTCACTCACCTTTTCAATCTCTCCTCTCTAGTGGCACCTTCCCCTGCCCTCTAAAACATTATTATTATACACGATTTATATAGCGCCAACAGTTTACACATCGCTTTACAATGTATAAGCCCTTGTACACACGGTCGGACATTCAGAAGGAAAATGTCCGATCGAACCATGTTGTCGGATAATCCGACAGTGTATGGGCTCCATCGGACTGTTTCCATCGGAATATCCGACTGACAAAGTTTTAGAGCTGGGCTATAAAATTTTTCGACAACATGATCCGATCGGACTTTGTCTGATCGTTTGTAGAGAATTCCGATCGGACAAAGTGCCACGCATGTTCAGATCAAATTCCTAGACCAAAGCTATTGGCTACTAGCCTGAACGTAGTCCCGTCGTAACGAAATAACGTCATCACGTCGGATTTTCCGACAACTTTGTGCGACCTTGTGTATGCAACACCAGTTTCGGACAAAATCCATCAGACAAAATCCGACAGATTTTGTTGTCGGAATGTACGACCGTGTGTACAAGGGCTTAGGGGGACAACACAATTACAGTACAATACAAAAGGTACAGGAGGGCCCTGCTCGTAGAGCTTACGCGCAGATCACTCCCATACTTAAAAAGCCCTCACTGGACCCCACCAATCTAAACAACCTAAGACCCATGTCATTGCTTCCGTTCACCTCTAAACTTCTAGAACGCTTAGTCTACAACTGTCTTAGCTCCTACCTCAGTGACATCTTACAGTCTGGCTTTCGCTTGCAGCACTCCACGGAAACTGCCTTACTAAAACTCTCTAACGATTTAATAGCTGCTAAAGCCAACAGCCAGTACTACTACTGATACTGTTGACCACCCGCTCCTTCTCAATAAACTACATTCCCTTGGCCTCCAAGATTCTGCTCTATCCTGGTTCTCTGCCTATCTATCACAGCGCTCCTTCAGTGTTACCTACAACTCTATCTGCTCCTCTCCATTGCCCCTTTCTGTGGGGGTCCCCCAAGGCTCTGTTCTTGGACCCCTTCTCTTCTCTATCTACACCTCCTCCCTTGGTCACTCGAAAACCGACCATGGCTTCCAATACCACTTATACGCTGATGACTCCCAAATCTATCTGTCTACTCCACAACTCACTTCATCAGTCTCCTCTCACATTAATAACTTACTAACTGACATATCAGCATGGATGTCGTACCACTTCCTTAACCACTTAAGCCCCGGACCAATTGTCAGCCTAAGGACCAGAGGTCTTTTTACAATTTCGCACTGCACTGCTTTAACTGGTAATGGCGCGGTCATGCAATGTTGTACCCAAAAGAAATTTGCGTCCTTTTCTTCCTACAAATAGAGCTTTGTTTGATGGTATTTGATTGCCTCTGCGATTTTTATTTTTTACGATATAAAAAGGAAAAAGACTGAAAATTTTGAAAAAAAAAGATATTTTCTACTTTTTGTTATAAGAAAAATCAAATAAACTAAATTTTAGTCATACATTTAGACCAAAATGTATTCAGCCACATGTCTTTAGTAAAAAAAATGTCAATAAGCGTATATTTATTGGTTTGCGCAAAAGTTATAGCGTCTACAAACTAGAGTACATTTTCTGGAATTTACATAGCTTTTAATTTATGACTACCTATCTCATTTCTTGAGGTGCATGTTGAGCCCATTGAATATTTTTTTTTTGTCCCAAGTGATTGAATAATGACACAAAAAAAAAAAAGTTTACAAAAAGTTGTCACTAAATGATATATTGCTCACACATGCCATAGTTATATGTGGAATTGCATCCCAGAATATATTCTGCTACTTCTCCTGAGTACGGGGATACCACATATGTGGGACTTTTTGTGAGTCTAGTCGCGCACGGCACCCCGAAAACCAATCACTGCCTTCAGGATTTCTAAGGGTGCAAATTTTTGATTTCACTCCTCACTACCCATCACAGTTTCGAAGGCCATAAAATGCCAAAATAGCACAAAACCCCCCCAAATGACCCCATTTTGGAAAGTAGACACCCCAAGGAAATTGCTGAGGGGCATGTTAAGCCCATTGAATATATTTTTTTTTGTCCCAAGTGATTAAATAATGACACAAAAAAAAGTTTACAAAAAGTTGTCACTAAATGATATATTGCTCACACATGCCATAGTTATATGTGGAATTGCACGTCAAAATATATTCTGCTGCTTCTCCTGAGTACGGGGATACCACATATGTGGGACTTTTTGGGAGCCTAGCCGCGTACGGGACCCCGAAATCCAAGCACCGCCTTCAGGATTTAAATATAAAACGCTACCAAAAAAAACTGTTAGCGATCGCAGGGATCAGGCCTGACTCTGCGAATGCTGCAGTTATGCGTTTAGTGTTTTGTAAGTGACAGTGATCGATCAATACTGCACTTGGGTGGGCTGGGCGGAGGGGCAAAACGCAGGTGCTAACAGGTATCTGGGCTGATCCTGCTAACAATCCGTTTTTTTGGAACCCTAAACTGCTGGGGACGCTAGTATAGATCTGATCAGATCAGATATTGATCTGTTCAGATACTATACCACTACGGGAGGTGTGTGCTTTGCGCGTGGGTTTTAGTGGTACTGGCACTAACCTAGCGCTGCCTGGGGCGACGCAGACCCTGACCCTAAAACCTAATTGATATCACCCGCTGGGTGATCAGGGGGTTAAACCTTTATTGGGTAATAAATGGTGGGTGCCCTGATGCTATAAAAAGCAAACTAACTAACCAGAGTCACCCGTAACACTTATATGGTGATCACTGGTGAAAGGGTTAACTAGGGGCAATCAGGGGGTTAAAATCTTTATTAGGTAGTATATGGGGGTTCCAGACGCTATATAAAAACCTGACGGAGAACCTAAATAACTAACTGGCTAACCAGCGTCACCAGTGACACTTATACGGTGATCGCTGGTGAAAGGGTTAACTCTAGGGGCAATCAGGGGGTTAAAATCTTTATTAGGTAGTATATGGGGGTACCTAACGCTATAAAAACCTGGCGGTGAACATAAAAAATAACTAGCTACCTAGCGGCACCAGTGACACTAATGCAGCGATCAGAAAACGATTGCTTAGTGACACTGGCAAAAGGGGGTGAAAGGGTTAACTAGGGGCAATTAGGAGGTTAAAACCTTTATTAGGTAGTATATGGGGGGTCCCGGACGCTATATAAAAACCTGATGGGGAACCTAAATAACTAACTGGCTATCCAGCATCACCAGTGACACTTATACGGTGATCGCTGGTGAAAGGGTTAACTCTAGGGGCAATCAGGGGGTTAAAACGTTTATTGGGTAGTATATGGGGGTACCTAATGCTATAAAAACCTGGCGGTGAACCTAAAAAAATAACTAGCTACCTAGCAGCACCAGTGACACTAATGCAGCGATCAGAAAAACGATTGCTTAGTGACACTGGCAAAAGGGGGTGAAAGGGTTAACTAGGGGCAATTAGGAGGTTAAAACCTTTATTAGGTAGTATATGGGGGTCCCGGACGCTATATAAAAACCTGATGGGGAACCTAAATAACTAACTGGCTATCCAGCATCACCAGTGACACTTATATGGTGATCGCTGGTGAAAGGGTTAACTCTAGGGGCAATCAGGGGGTTAAAACCTTTATTGGGTAGTATATGGGGGTACCTAATGCTATAAAAACCTGGCGGTGAACCTAAAAAAAATAACTAGCTACCTAGCGGCACCAGTGACACTAATGCAGCGATCAGAAAAACGATTGCTTAGTGACACTGGCAAAAGGGGGTGAAAGGGTTAACTCTAGGGGCAATCAGGGGGTTAAACCTTTATTAGGGGGGGGGGCTACCCTGGACCTAACACTAACTGCCCTGACACTTTTTACTGTCACAACTGACACTAAATGCAGTGATCAGTAAATAAATAATCACTGCAATCAGTGACATTGTGACTGGGAGGGGGGGGGGGGGCGATTTGTGTGCCTATGTGTACCTACGTGTCAGTGTAGTGATTGGTGCACTTACTATGTGTTCTCCTCGCAGTCCGGTCAAAAAGATCCCCCCCCGAGGAGAGTCACATCACTTCCTCCCTGCCTGTGTTTACACTACACAGGCAGGGGAAGTTTCTCATTCGCCAGGAGCGATCGAGAGAGGATGGCCAGAAAACAACGGCCATCCCCTCATCCCGGATCGCTCCTGAAACGAAACGGACCGCCGCTGCCAACAGGAGGGGGTCCGATCGGACGTACCGGTACATGCTTGTGCCTGTCGGTGCCATTGTGCCGACGTAGATTTACATGCGGCGGTCCTTAAGTGGTTAAACTAAATCTCTCTAAAACTAAGCTATTAATATTCCCCCATGCACGGGCCCCCCTCCATGACTTTCCCATCAAAATCAGCAATACAACTGTCAGTCCTTCCCCTCACGTCAGGGTACTAGGTATAATCCCAGACTCTGACTTGTCATTTCAGCCTCAAGTCCAATCGTTGTCAAAAGTTTGTAGATTTCACCTCATTCACTCACTTGTTATCTCTCGCCTTGACTATTGCAACTCCCTTCTCATTGGCCTGCCTCTCTATAGGCTATCTCCTCTTCAGTCTATCATGACTGCTGCTGCCAGACTTATCCACCTTACCAACCGCTCAGCTTCTGCCAATCCTCTCCTCCATTCCCTACAATGGCTCCCAATCACCCAGCGAATTAAATTCAAAATACTAACCACAACATACAAAGTCATTCACAACTCTGCCCCAAGCTACATCACCAATCTTGTCTCCAAATATCACCCAAATTGTCCTCTCCGCTCTTCTCAAGACCTCCTACTCTCAAGCTCTCTCGCCTCCTCCTCTCATGCTCATCTCCAGGATTTCTCCAGAGCCTCTCCCACCTTCTGGAACTTGCTACCTCCACTGGTCCAGCTACTGTATCCCCTACTCTTGCTACCTTCAGGCGATCCCTGAAAACTCATCTCTTCAGGAAAGCCTATCACATCTCCAACTAATCTTTACCACTTCCATCAGCTCATTCGCCACAGTTACAACCTTTTGTACCACCAGGACTCGTCATCTGCCTCTTAAGGTAAGGGGGCCTCAGATGGATCTGTCCATCTCCTGTGGCTGGGGAGGGGGGGGGGGCTGGGTGGTTGTTTAATGAAAGCTGCCTTCCAGTCTGTCTCCCGCCGGGGGGAGTGCCATTGGTTTGCCACTCCCCAAAATATTGAGCACCAGCCGCCACTGATTAAATGTAATTTCTGTCTGTTGCCTCCTTCCTGTTACTGTATGAGCCACTTTTGACAAGTTTTCCTGAGTGTAAGTGTGAGAGTGTAACTGCAGCGCTCCGCTCCCTATTTTCTGAAAGCTCAGACAAGCTTTTTAAAATTCTGGACTTTGAACAGATGTAGAGAAGAGAAGACTGCAGATAAACAGGTACAACTTATCACCTGAGGCCAGGCACTTCACTGGGTATATGTAAGGGTTACAACCACTTTAACTGCTGCAGGGAAAAATAATGCCTCCTGCAGCCAAACAGATCTATGCTGTTTGGCAGAGGTGTGTGAATTTGAGAACAGAATGAACAGAAATAGAAATCATCTGACAGGCAAAAGTTTTTTTATATGCATTTCATCTATGTATTAAAGACATAAATGGGACACTGGGTGTCGTGCACCCTGGAGGATGAACGGTGAAAAGTGGCGGCGAGGAAAGGAGGAATAAATTATGATGTCTGCTGTCATGCGAAAAATACAGGTTCACTCTAAAGCTTTATTTTCCACATGCATCAAACAAAGTAAAAAACAATTATGACTTTGCTCTAAATGCCTGCTGGGCTTCGGTTTTTAGGAGGAATTGTCACAAAGTTTGATCTGCCCCTACAATAGTAAGAAAGGGACGTGCCCCTTGTGAATGAGCTGTGAATAGCAGAGCCTAGTGACACAGAATACAAACCTATCCAGGGTACATTGTACCAGCTGAGTCACACACTGGATTTCTCACTTTGGGTGTGGTGGAAAACCCTCACCTCCGCTAAACCGCATAATCACATGTTGCAATCTCAGCGTTAATTGTGCATTTTGTGCTAACAGAGAACACATAATGAAGTTTAATTTAGATATAAGAAACTGCAAACAGGTCTCCGTCTTTGAAGGACAATAAACTGTAGCTAAACCAAAAAACAAATGTAATATATTACACCTCACCGATCCTTGCATGTGATGGCTGCATTTGTTTTCTTTTTTTTCCTCCTGGTGATCTAGCCAATAACGCATTTCCTGTTGTATGGTGGCTCCACTATCTATAGAGGAGCAATGGAGACATCCTTCGGAAGGCACCAAATTCCCCTCCTGCCCAGACCAAATTTTCAGCTTTTAGCACTGTCACTCTTTGAACAACAATTGAGCAGCCACACAACACTATACCCAAATAAAAAAAATAATTTTTTTTTCCCCACAAATATAGTTTTATTTTGGTGGTATTTGATCACCTCTAGGTTGTTTTTTTTTTTTGGTTAAAAAATATTAAAAAAGACCAAAGTTGAAAAAAAATTAAAAAAAAGACAAAATCGTTTTATATTTTGTTAATAAATTTTGCAAACAGGTTATTTTTCTCCTTCATTGATGTACGCTGATGAGGCTGCACTGATGGGCACTAATAGGCTGCATTGATGGGCACTAATAGGCATCACTGATGGGCACTGATGAGGTGGCACTGATAGGTGGCACCGATGAGGCCCTCGTGGGCATTGATAGGTGTCACTGATTGCTGGCATTTATGCACTGTGTGGGCACTGGCAGGTGGCACTGGAACGCGGTATTGGTGGGTACAGATGAGGTGGCTTCACCTCTTCCTCTTTGGGACCGATGTCCCTTGCACTGAAGCCAGCGTCAGCGTCAGGAGAAAAAAAAACCTGATTACCGATCTTCTGTTTACATCACGTGATCAGCTGTCATTAGCTGACAGCTTATCACGTGGTAAGGGGCCAGGATCGGCCCCTTACTCCAATCTGTGATCAGCCGAGTCTCCAGGGGGCACGTGGGGAGCGTGCAAAGGGGAGGACGTCTATTGATGGCCTCCCGGCAAAGCAGATCTGCGCTGTAGCCGTCATTCGGCTATAGCGCGGATCTGAAGGAGGTAGAAATTACTTGCTAACCTCTTGCTAGATCTGCCAGGCTTTACACGTTTGTTACACAATTGCAGCAATTCTACATTGCATGACCAGTTCAACTTTCTTTGCAAACGTTCTGCAAGTTCTGTTGTGCTATAGTCATCCCACCACAGGGGTCGCTGTGGCTGAATTTTCATGCGGTAGACTTGCAAAGCTCTTGCAGTAGACTCCCCACTGCAACTTTACTCTCGTTATAGACTTGTCACGCAAATTTCCTGTGTCAACTAGAACTTGTGCTTCAAGTGCTCTGCAAGTCTACAACTTGCCAGTGAAAATCTGCAGCAAGTTAACAGACTTACAATTCAGCACTGCCATAAATTTGTAGCAAGTTATCCTTGCTATCTGGGCAGATTTTTGCTCTCCTTTTCTTAGTGCAGGTTTGGCGCAGCTTCAGGAAATGGGAACCCATTTATTAGCCTAAAGCAGCTATGTAGCTGTGTAAACCCCGGGGCTGGAAGGCAGTACTGTGCATCACAGCAGTATCAGCAGAGTGCTATTTTATACTCTCCCTCCTCACTTGGCTCGCCTGTGTCTGGAGACTGAAGGTCCATCACAATGAAATGTATTGGAGTATTCAGCTACATAGACGCCAGTGGCATTGCTAGGGGGGTGCGGTCAGCACCCGGGTGCCACCCACTACAGGGGTGACACCATCCCGAGGGTGACAGGAGCCCTGGCTCCCTTTTGCAGTTTTTTTTTCAGCCTGAAAACCCTCTTTCAGCACCGCGGCCATGCCTGGCCTGTGTTCTCCTACTCCTCCTCCCCTGTGTCTCTCACTACAGCGCTGCTACCCAAGCCTGTCATGGTAGATTCTCCACGCGGGCGGCACAGCTGCACACTGTCTTCTCCTCTCCAGCTGCTGCCCGGGTGTTCCGTGTATCTGAGCTGCCTGAGCTGGTGTGGTAACAGGGGGGGAGGTGGTGAGTGTTGGCTTGCAGTGGGGGGATTACTAATAGAGGGGGGTTCTTTGTCCTGGGGGGGTCTGTACTAATGGAGGGGGTGCTATGTCCTGGGGGGTCTGTACTAATGGAGGGGGTGCTATGTACTGAGGGTCTGTACTAATGGAAGGGGGTGCTATGTACTGGGGGTCTGTACTAATGGAAGGGGGTGCTATGTACTGGGGGTCTGTACTAATGGAAGGGGGTGCTATGTACTGGGGGTCTGTACTAATGGAAGGGGGTTCTTTGTCCTGGTGGGGTTTGTACTAATGGAAGGGGGTTCTTTGTCCTAGGGGGGAGATCTGTACTAATGGTGGGGGGTGCTTTATCCTGGCGGAGGTCTATACTTGGAAAGGGGTCTGTACTGATCGAGGGAGGTCTATACTGAGGGAGGACTATAATTGGTGAAGGGGGGGCTGTACTGATGGAGAGGGGTCTACTGAAGGAAGGGAGTCTGTACTAAGGGGCGACTATAGTTGGTAGGGGGGGTGACACAATGTTTTACTGCACCGGGTGACACCAACCCTAGTGACGCCACCGATAGATGCCTCTTGCTATGATTAACCCTTGGTAGCGTGGCTGGATTTATACCTAGGGTTTTGGGTCATTCATTTCATTTTGCAAACTGAGAAAAGTTTGCCACTTCTTGTTATAATGTATCACATTTACATTTTTTTATAGCGCCTCTGTCTGCATAAAATGTATTATAAACCTAGGAGATAGCAAATCTATTTCTGTGGATTAGCGGAGGTGAGGGTTTGATAGTCTGCAATAAGGTAGATTTAACCTCACATCCTGTCTCAAAGACAACTTGTCACTGGGACAGGAAGTGAGGGAAAATCTCCCCAATAAGGCACAGTCAAAAAAGAAAAAAAAAAAAAAAAAAAAGCTTCCCCACTATATCCACAATAATAAAAATAGGTTTGGGCTTTTATGTCAAATAATCTCAATAGATGTCATTTCTTTTGACTTTTAAGTCAACCTAATTAATACCTGATAATTGCTGGGGGTGGACAGTTAGAGAAGAACGTCAGTTGAGTTAAGGTACAATTGTAGCATTTATCATATGTAAACCCTAACACTTAACTTCTCATATGTGCTCCATTTCGGTATGGTAAATATACCATTTCAATTTTGTAATATATCTTTTCAATATTTGCAAATATAAATTTGCTGATCCTGCCAAAAATCTTGTCCTGTACCCTGAGAACTCTGCAGCATTATCAACCCTGCCCGGGTTACTTCTGCGGACTACAGAAAACCTCCCCACGTTATAGAGAAGGGGAGAGGGGAGGTGTTCTGTAGTCTGAATACACTTCCTGTCATTGCATGAAAACACTGCTCCTTCATTGAAACAATAGCCACACAGGGAGAGCATTGTTTTCACTGGGTAGGCCAATTCATAGACCTGTATGGTAAGAAGAGCGTTAAAGCACAACCATTGTGTAGGTTATAAAATAGGGTTTATAAGACACCAAAGAGGAACTCCAGGCTCCTTCAGAAAAAAGTTAAAAGTCAGCAGCTACAAATATTGTAGCTGCTGACTTTTAATACTGGGACATTTACCTGTCCAGAAATCCAGTGGTGTCCTAACCTGAACTGTTTTTTTCAATTGGCTATCGGGTGCTGCTGCCACTATCTCCACTAAGGGAAACCAGCAGTGAAGCCCTGTGGCTTTACAGCTGAATCCAGGGTGGATTTGTTTTAAATCAACTCGAATTTAAATCAGAATTTTTAAAGAGCAACTGTCATCTCTGTTCTGCAGCAGCTCCTCCTCTGACCCGCTGTTGACTCTCCAACAGTCCCATTCACTTTACTGGGAAAGCTGGTGATGTGGCAGTGACAAGGTGAGGGACGTGGCAGCAGCAGGGGAGTGAATGCCCACTAACAGGCGCTGCCATGATGGATCTGAAATGGCAGGCGTTCTTTAAATGTAAGGACTTATTCTTGCTGGTAGTTAGAATGTTTAATATTTGCAAACAAAATAAATGAAGGTTTCCTATTTAGAATAAGCTGTCAGGTTAGTAAAACAGTGATATCAGAACCGATTCAATCATACAGTTTGTAGTGTACATAGATTTGCAAAACAATGGGATAAAGGAATATTACTGAACTTTATTTTGTCTCATGGTTACTGTGAAATTGTGTGAATGAATCAATGCAGTGCATGTTATCTCAGCTTGCAGAGCTGGGATTCATTGAATGAGTTTATCAAAAATGTAAACATTGCAGAATATTCAGCCTCATGCTACACAACTAAGCTCCATTTCACGCTGAATAAACTAAACTATGAATGCATCTTAAATACAAAACTATCTTTCGATAGATTTTTTTACTCCAAAAGCATTTTTTATTAAAAAAACATTTGATAAAACTAAAGAAAAACAATAAAAAAAAAAAAAAAATCTGATTTAAATAAAATAAATAATACTTTTTTGGGATTTAAGAAAAAAAAAATCATTGATTTATATCCACCCTTGCTGGATCCCTAATGCGCAAAGTGCGCTGTGCTCTGTGAATGAGCCGGCTCAGCCGAAAGCGGGAGTGGGTATCTGTCAAAACCAAGTACCCGCTCCCCTCTCTCCTCCCAAAAAGGTGCCAAATGTGAAAGTGGGGGGGGGGGGGGGGGGGCAGACAAGTGGAGCTTCCTCTTTTGGGTGGAGCTCTGCTTTTACAAACACTGATACTCACAGCAAGCTGATCTCTTTGAAAACATATTAAAAATAAGAGACGTTCCCTTCAATCTGTTTTCTTGGCTTGAACTGTGTGTATCTGCAGTAGGCTAAACTAAGAAGTATAATGGACTGCTGCTAATGCAATGGATTCTACATAACAGTTAGAAAATCAATATTATTGATTGTAATGATGTAAAGTGCTTTCTTGGGCTCTTGACAAAAAGCCTTTCCTTATGTAATGAGCCTTGGCAACGTAAAGTTCAGACGGAGGCAAAACACAAACCTGCAGGACGTGCATGCACATACAGTATATATAAATCTGTTATATCAAATAAGATTTTACCTAGAATTGGATACACAAATGGTGAGAGGCGGTTTCAAGCAGAGGTGAGTGCTATCCAACTAGGACCAGCTACAGCTGCCTTCTGGCCAATACAAATGGGACTTGTTGATGTTATTGGTATACTCCGCTCCCTTGGCCTACAAGACTATGCTTTTTCCTGGCTCTCTTCCTGTCTAAGTGGTCCTTCAGTGTCACCTACAACTCAATGTCCTCCCCTGCTGCCTCCGTAGGGGTTCCTCGGACCCCTTCTATTCTCCATCTTCACCTCCTCCTTGGGTTAGCCAATATCCTCCCATGACTTCCAATACCATCTTTATGCTGGCAACACCCAAATCCTTCTCTCTACCCCTTCAGGCTCATCATACATCACCAATTTACTAATGGACATATCGCTATGGTTTTCACGCCACTTCCCAAACGCAATTTTCCCAAACCTGAGCGCATAATAATTCTGCCACCCGTGCCTGCTCCCCTACTTTTCTACTGAGATTAACAACACATCTATCCTTCCCTCCACTCCTGCCATGGTGCTAGGTGTAATCCTGCACACAGACTTGTCCTTTCAGTTCCACATCTATCACTATCCAAAATCATATCATCTTTACCTCAATATGACTCTTCTTGACCAATAACACCACCAGCTAATAATTTACTCTGTTATTTCTCACATTGACTATTGCAACTCCCTTCTCCTAGGCCAACCTCTACAGAGGCTACCCCCACACTTCTATCATCTATCATGAATTATGCTACCAGACCTTACCAAGAACTCGGTGTCCACCATCCCTCTGACTCCACTAGCTTACATTTACCCAACTAATAAAAAAACAACATACGAAACCACCCACAACTATGGCCCCAGCTACATCACCAATCTTGTCTCAAAAACTCACCCAAACCATCTTCATCACAATTAAAAAGACCTCTCTACCTTCCCGTCTCCTCGTACCATGTTCACCTCCAAGACTTTTCCATCTTTTGAAATTATCTACCCCAATCTGGCTGTCTCCTCCCCTGTTTTCTGTTAGGTGATCCCTTTAACCACTTGCAGACCGCTGCACGCCAATATACGTCGGCACAATGGCAGCAGTGGGCCAGTGGGCGTACTGGTACGTCCCCTTTAATTTGAGGGCTAGTGGGTGTGTACCCGCTGCACGACTGTGCCCACGGACTCGATGTCCGCCGGTGTCCCACGATCGTGTCACGGAGCGACAAAACGGGGGAGCTGCCTATATAAACAAGGCATTTCCCTGTTCTGCCTAGCAACATGACAGATCTACTGCCATCGGGAGCAGAGATCTCTGTCATGTTTCAGGGAGCCCATCCCCCCTTCAGTTAGAATCACTCCCCAGGACACACTTAACCCCTTAATCGCCCCCTAGTGTTGTTTAACCCCTTCCCTGCCAGTGTCATTTACACACTAATCAGTGCATTTTTATAGCACTGATCGCTGTATAAATGACAAAAATAAATAAAAAATTATATATATATATATATATATATATATATATATATATATATATATATATATATATATATATATATATATATATAAAATCAGATAGCCACCATTACTAATAAGGAAAAATTTATAATAAAAATGCCATAAAACTATCCCCTACTTTGTAGACGCTATATCTTTTGCACAAACCAATCAATAAAAGGTTATTGTGATTTTTTTACGAAAAATATGTAGAAGAATACATATTGGCCTAAACTGAGAAAAAAATAGTTTTTTTGGATTTTTTTGGGGGGATATTTATTGTAGCAAAAAGTAAAAAATATTGCTTTTTTTTTCAAAATTGTCATGATTTTTTGTTTATAGCGCAAAAAAATAAAAACCACAAAGGTGATAAAATATGACCAAAAGAAAGCTCTATTTGTGGGGAAAAAAAGGACGTCAATTTTGTTTTGGTGCAACGTCGCACCACCGCGCAATTGTCAGTTACAGTAACGCAGTGCCAAATCGCAAAAAGTGCTCTGGTCAGGAAGTTGGTAAATCCTTCTAGGGCTGAAGTGGTTAAAATAATTTCTTCAGGGAAGCCTAACCCGCCGCAAGAACTAAACTTTCTTTCTCCATCAGTACAACCCCAAACAGCGATTACCTTTTGGAATATAAATTTTCATGAGCAGGGCTTTCAAACACTCTTGTCTTGATCTTGATTGTATTGTAACTGTACTGTCTACCTTTATATTGTAAAACAATGCACAAAAACTGGTGGCATTATATAAATCCTATAAAATAAAAAATTATAAACAATACTGAAAAGACGCTTTATTGGATTGCACAGCACTTTAAATCTAACATGTTTAAGCAGGAGAGGGATGTGGTGACAGCTGATATACTTAGTTTTATGAGGAGAGATAGAAAAAAGGAAGGAATAAAAGAAGAAGAAGGAGAAGGAAAAGAAGAAGGAGAAGGAAAAGAAGAAGGAGAAGGAAAAGAAGAAGGAGAAGGAAAATAAGAAGGAGAAAGAAAATAAGAAGGAGAAGGAGGACAAGGACAAGGAGAAGAAGAAGAAATAAGAAGAAAGCAGAAAGAAGAAGACAGAAGAAAGAAGCAGAAGAAGAAGAAGAAAGAAAGAAGAAGGAAGAAGAAGGAGGAATAAAAGAAGAAGGAGGAATAAAAGAAGAAGGAGGAATAAAAGAAGAAGAAAGAAGAAGAAGAAAGAAGAAATAGAAGAAGAAAGGAAGGAGGAGGAATAAAAGAAGTAGAAAGGAAGGAGGAGGAATAAAAGAAGAATAAGAAGAAAGAAGGTGGAAGAAGGAAGGAAGGAGACAAGAAGGAAGAAAGAAAAGGAAAGAAGAAAGAAGACTCAGCATTAAGGGTAATATTAATTCTTTGTCCAATTACTGTGCTGGATATGGGGAAGTGACAAAAACTAACATTTCTGGCATCACCCACTTGTCTATATTGGGAGGCAGGGGCATGTAAAGCACAAGACCAGCTGAATAGAATCACAAAATTAGTTGGTAGGTAAAATAATTGACCTATGGAGGTTTCATAGCTGTTTAACTGCAATCCCACTTCATGTAGTATAATTATAAGAAGACAGAATATACACCATCTGGATTCCCTGGAAAAGGTGAGTGAATGGTGCTCTGGATGATGGTGTCTTCCTAACACCCAAGTACATAATAGGATCAAGATTTATAACTGGCAACACATCATGCAAAGCAAATGTATTTATTAATACAGGTGGAATACAGTATACAACAACTTCAGAGTTTCAGCTACATAGCCTTAGTCATAAATAGTACAATTAAAATATATATATATAAATGGTATCTACAAATCATTTTTGCCATGCTGCTTAGTTGGTACTTGTAGTATTTCTATGGTTAGAAGACTGCAGAGCACCTAACCCTCAGATCAATGTACTACTGTTTTACAAACTATTTCAAGTATTCCTTACCAATACAAAACTTTTTGGCTAGTTAGTCGGCCAGTGTATTGTTACAGAGAGAGTACTTTAAATAGAACTCCAACCAAAAATAAAAAGATAAAATTGAATAGCCAATTAAAAGATAAAATAACAAAACCAGCTTTTTCTTCTATATTTGCCTTCAATCCAGAGACCTCCATCCCCCAAAAGTACTTTATTTTTGCCTCTAGGTGTCCTCAATCTCATGGCCAGCCTCATTTAAGCCCCTTTATCTGATCCCAGGTTGGCATGGACCTGTCCCAGCCTGTAACTAGACAGTGAAAGGAGACGTAGCACAGCGATGAACTCATCTATATGTCCCTCTGATCTCTGCTCCTATCTGTATAGTTCTTGTCAGCAAATGAACTGATTGGCTCCTTGTGCTGCTTTTTTCTATCACACCCCAGACCTGCTGTACCAGAGGCTGATCGGGTTCTTGCACTTTTTGCATTAAAAATCCAATAATTGATGCATTATTGATTACAAAACTGCATTACCTATTTCATCACTCTGTATACGATACTGATTATAATACATGGTTACAGACAACATGCCTGATCACCAAACATCATAAGGTAAAGTCATTGAAACTGTTTGGATCTTGGCACCCTGTAACAGGAAATCACATTTTTAATATTCTTCCTGTCACCGTATCAGCTTCCTGTGACAAACCAAGTATTTAAACAGATACTTTTTATAAACCAACTTGTCAACTGAGTAAGCACTGTTCCGTGCATGGGCAACTTAAAGCATTTGTTACCCCAACACTTCATATTCCTGATCTGTGCCTGCTGTACCATATGCTTGTATGAGAAAATATCTGTTCTCTTTGAATTGCTTCATTTGTGTGAAATCCCTGGTGTTCCTGACAGTCCCTCGGCTTTCCTATTAAAAACTGACCACACCAAGCATGAGAGCACAGTGTGGCTTGTTCTCTAGCTCTGTTGGGGACTCAGAGTACGCTCCCCCAATGATCAGACTTGTCCTGATATGCCCCCACTGTACAGCCATTCACTGTGAAGATCGGTGTGCTGCTACTTCTCCTTCCCGCAGCTCTTATGCAGCTGAGAACAGAGGGAATTTATACAAGGAAAAAGGGTGTTTAAAATGTTTTTTTCTATATCTATGCAAAAATATTTTGACTATCATTTATATTTTAAACTCAATGGGTTGTTTTACAAGGTGATCGTTTATAATCACTTTAAAAGGGTTAAATCAACCAAAAAACTGAAGCTTTGATGTGAAGATAAAAGTAGCTTAAAATATTAACCCTTCAAACCTAAGGGTAAAACAAATCTTAATGCCTAAACCCAATTTTCCAACTTTAACATGCGTTAGTTAAACTGTACATATCATCGCAACTACTTTGTGTATCCAGGTGGATTATACCTGTTTTTTTCCAAGACAAAATGGGCTTTCATTTGGTGGTAAATGGTACTCGATATCTCATATTTTTTTATCTAAGGAAAACTGGCCAAAATTGTAAAAAAAAAAAAAAAAAAAATTATATATATATAATTATTTTTTTTATAGGTTATTTATTTTATATATATTTTTTTTTTAATGTGACTGTATATTTCTTGCTACTAACCTACCACCAAAAAATCCAAAATATTTTCTCCACCTCCTCGATTGCAGTGATACCACACATGTGAATTTAGTTGTTGTTTGTACCCATAGTACAGACCAGAAACAATAGTATGCATATTGCTAAAAATTAAGTGTGCAAAATCTGGTGCAGCTCTGCATAGAAACCAATCATCTTCCATTTTATTTTTCAAAGTTTAATTGAACAAGCTGAATTTAGAAGCCGATTGGCTATCATGGACAGCTGCACCAGATTCTGAGTGCTCCAGTTTTAGTAAATCTCCCCCTATGTATCTGTCTCATCCAATCACAGAGAAAGAAGGCACGGGGGCTTGCTTCTCAGTGACTGATCACTGTCATAGCCAATCAGAGGCCATCACAGCGATCAGGTGACCTGGAATCGGATGTTCCAGGTCCTGATCGCTAGAAGTGGACTCAGGACTCTTGGTGGGACCCTGGTCTCTGTGCTGAGAGCTCGCCATGCGGTGCGCTCCCAGCACAAAGGGAGATACGCAAATATGTGGCCCCACAGAAAGAAGCCCAGTCCAGCGAGGCCACATATTTACAGATGGTCGGTGTGATAGGGTTAAAGTCCAACTCCAGCCAAAACTTTTATTTTAGTTTATGATGGAAATTGGGAGGGTTAGTGTTCCTATAGAAGATAACACTCGGTTCTTCTTGCTCTGTCCCCAAGAAAGAAAGTGAAGAGAAATCTCTCATCATGCATGCATTGGATAAATATTGATTTGGCAAGTCTGAAATTGATTGAACAAAGATTGTAATGTGTCTGGTGACCCTAATGAGGGCACACACAGGTCCAGGCAAATCCAGACAAAATTTGCCACTTTGAGGTGAACTCAATGGGGTAAATTCGCTACAATCAAATCACTCAGTGAATCTGGATCTCATCTGGCTTGAGAACATCCAGCTCCATCCATTGCCCTTTCCTTCCCAGTCAGTCTGTCCCTGGCCTGCACCTTTCTTTCATTGGATTTTAGTTCTTTTAAGCGTCAAATACTAAGTTCCCCTTCGTGATAAATAAATATAATAATTCCACATATTTTTGCAGGGAAAAAAAAAGTTAATTTATAATTTTCTACAGGATCCTGCAGAGCATTGCACCCGCAGTCAGTAGATCACAGGTGCAATGGCAGGCTCCTGCACACACTGCCTAAAGCTATCTTGCCTGTATCTCTTTACAGACTTTCAGCTACAGAGTTGAAGGCAGTGTGAATGGACTAGGAGCGTGCTTATCTGCCACAGTGGAAGACGGGACTTATAGTTCATCCATTCGCAGTTTGTTGTGAATGAATGACATGGCTGTATGGGTGGAACCACACAAAGCCGTGCCATTTTCAAAATGGGACAGCGGGTAAGGGGAGAGGAACCCCTGTCCACTGACACAGGGAGGGGGGGCTCTGGTGGTGGGTGAATAGGAGCATGTTACATACAGTTTTACACTCTAAATATGGGTGTAAAATCTAACATGCTCCTAAGATGAACCTATTTTTAAAAACTTTTCATTACAGAAAATGCGCCAGGAATTGTAGACACCAGAGAAAGTACAGAGAAGGGCAACTAAACTGATAAGAGGTATGGAGGAGCTCAGCCATGAGGAAAGATTAGAGGAACTGAATTTATTCTCTCCTGAGAAGGAGATTAAGGGGGGATATGGCCAACATTTACAAATAAATAATTGGTCCATGTAGTGAACTTGGTGTACAGTTATTCACAATAAGGTCATCACAGAGGGCAGGGGGCACTCTTTACGTTTGGAGAAAAAGATTTAATCTCCAAACATGGAAAGGTTTCTTCACAGTAAGAGCTCAATAGATTGCTTTAAAAAAGGCTTGGATTATTTTCTAAATGTACAGACTATAACTGGATACTGATACTTATAGGTAAAGTTGATCAAGGGAATATTTGATTGTCTCTCAGGGGATCGGGAAGGAATTTTTTCTCCTGCAGAAGCAAATTGGATCATGCCTTATTGTTTTTTTTTTTGCCTTCCTCTGGATGAACTGTGGGTATAGGATTGTATAATTTTTTTTTCCACTTTCATTGCTTGAACAAGATGGACTTTTTTTTTTTTTTTTTAAACAAAACATGTAACTTTTTGATTGGTTTTGTAAAGCTTATACCATACAAGAACGGTACCGACATTTGGTAATGGCCATGGCAAAGTGTGTTGGGCCAAACATTTTTCATATCCACATCTTACCTAGAGCTCCTTGACAAATGTCTGTCCGAGTTGCTCCTCCTGAGATGAACTGAGGGCTGGAACACAACTCCTAAAAGGCAAATCAGGAAATACTATTAACAAAGTGTAGAGCATTTAAATTGAATTTTAATGAAAGGTCCTCCTCCCCTTTACCTCTATACATAACATTTTATGTCACTGCTGGGATGAGGAGAGAGGATAAACTATAGAGTGTCACTTGAGTCTACTGGGGCTGCTGACATCACTTACAAGATGGCGGCGCCCAGCAGCAGTCTCAGAGTTTTTGGAGGTCTACATCAGGGAGGCTTTTACAGGTAAATAACATGCCTAAAATATGTTAAATGCACATACCATATAATCTTATAGGAAGATTTTGGTTGTAATAAATGGACTTCCGAAAGGGTCACTTTAAATTTGAACTCCTAAAAAAAAGGTATAACAATTTTTATTCCCCCACCCCCCCTTCCCATGCAGATAATGACAGGGTGCTCATCTTTGGCCTGACATAAACAATCTAAAAATATATACAGAATAAAAAAAAGCAGTCCACAAGCTTGAGCCAATGTTGCTCTCTTTATCTTATTCGTTCAGTTAATGGAATTCTCCATAATGGGCCCTGCTGACTCTTCATTTTCTGAGAGGCAGACAGAAGTCAGATTGCACTTCCCACATTTAGTCAAAATAAAGAGCGAACAGTGATGGCTATTAATGTCAGTAATGCCAAAACCTGGAAGAGGGGTTATTGAAGATAGAGGAGGCTGTACATCCATGTTAGCCGGATTTCTGGAGCTGCCAAGTCCTGGTCAGGCATAATGCACTGCAGGCGGCCTCAACCCAGAACTAGCACCCCTACCTTGAGTCAGGCGCCGCCCCCCCAGGCAGTCCAAAAAATTATTTAAACATATCCCTTTAAAAAAAAAAAAATTGAAATGTCCTTGTGTGGACTGTGTCCCGGCACCGGGCGCAGTGCAATATTGGAAGAACCACATCTATGCAATCACAAGATTGCAGTCGAGGCGCTTCAGTTGCCCCAAAAAAACTCGCTCTGTGGCGGGGTGGATCGCGCCACGGCTCCTGGCACGCTGGACTGGCCGGGCGAGATTCATTGAGCTGCGCTACCGACGTCACTCCAGGAAGTGACATTGGGACTCCTCTGCTCAGTCCAGCGCCCCCCCCCCCCCCCGACTAGATCACAGACTCAATTCATTCATTTCTTCCCCGGCAGCACCCCCCCCATCCCTCCCCCCCCCCCCCCCCCCCCCCCGCTTATCAACTGAAAAACTGAAAGTAATAGAAGTCATGAAGTCATGGTAAGTAATGATCATTATATCTTAGTGAATGGTACTTATTCTCTGTGGGCTGCTAAAGGAGATAAAACCTGCCACTTAACAATAGGAAAGTTTTCTTTCATGTAATCCTGACAGAGCCTTTGTTATTTGGCTGTTTTATGACTGTTATCAGCACTTAGGTAAGGCAGGAGGTAAAAGAGACTCCATGGGGCTATCAGCCAACACTGAGCTGACACCTTTACTCTGAAAGGGAGACAATGCAGCACAAACAGGAATCCCTTAACAATGAAGGTGTGCAGCTCTAATACTTTACCAATAGAGATTTAGGCAGGGTCCAAAAAAATTCGTTTACAAAGTAAAAACTCCATTTTTTTTTTTTTTATCTTGATAAATCCCAGCCTAGGCCAGAATGATGTAGCAGGACCTGATACATGTGCAGGCACTTCACATGACTCTTGTGCATGTTTGACATAGACATCCATAACCAGTTTGTATGAAAATTCATATGTTCACGTGCCACAGAGTCTATGATATTGAAATGGCAGAGACCTGTGATGTGTCTGCGCATACGTGGGGATTTGTTGCATGCGTACAGGGCTAGTGCTAGCCTATTTTCCACCCTAGGCAAGACCAGGTGCTTGCACTTGGGGAGGGGAGAAGGTGGGCTAAGCTGTGGCCCATGATCGT
Organism: Lithobates pipiens; assembly: GCF_037356315.1. NCBI lineage: Eukaryota > Metazoa > Chordata > Amphibia > Anura > Ranidae > Lithobates > Lithobates pipiens. Next base: position 78,738,137 of record NW_027507758.1, on the reverse strand, counting down.
AGTATGATCTCATACTACTACACAGAATGTGCAGCCTGGTATATGATGTACAGGGCCCTGTGTATAATGTGCAGAGCCCGGTGTATAATGTGCAGCCTGGTATATGATGTGCAGAGCCCTGTGTATAATGTGCAGCCTGGTATATGATGTAGAGAGCCCTGTGTATAATGTGCAGCCTGATATATGATGTGCAGAGCCCTGTGTATAATGTGCAGAGCCCTGTGTATAATGTGCAGAGCCCTGTGTATAATGTGCAGAGCCCTGTGTATAATGTGCAGAGCCCTGTGTATAATGTGCAGAGCCCTGTGTATAATGTGCAGAGCCCTGTGTATAATGTACAGCCTGGTATATGATGTGCAGAGCCCTGTATATAATGTGCAGCCTGATATATGATGTGCAGAGCCCTGTGTATAATGTGCAGCCTCGTATATGATGTGAATTCTATAAGGGGTGTGGCTTACAAGAAGTGGGAGGGACCAAACATGGAGGGTGGGGTCTTGCACCCCCCCATCCTAAAACTTCACCAACCGCCAGTGAATATACTGTATTTTTATAATCTGGCCGAAGCTCATCTGTAAACTGGCAATACATACAGATTTTTTTGTTTATGTTTTTGGTAGATTATCATGAGGGGGGGGGGGATAAATATTTTGCAGAAATTAAATTTTTTTGAGCTACAACACAAACTAGTTTGAAATGTTATGTTTTTTCTCGTGTTTATGTGTTCCATATTTGCATGAAACTAAAATTTTTTATAAATTTACAACATATTCCACCATGGCCAATTTAATCAATTGACATTGGTGGACAATGAGGAATGCAGGCTGTGCATAGACTGTGATTTTCAAACATTCCTAAATATGAAAACACTGGGTTAAAATAATGAAGAAATTCAATGATATACTATGATAAAAATGGACCCACACCCTCTAGTGCTGGTCATGATGGGAAAATTATGTGTTTGTAAATTTCAATATATGGTTTATGAAAACCCAAAATATTGGAGCATTTGCCCAAAGCCAAATTAGGTTTCAGACAAAGAAAAAATAATTTGACTGGTTGCAGTAGTTAACTGATTTCTTTTTTCTAAAGTATACCCCAAAACCAAAAATGTGGTGGTTACAGTAGTTTTGTCATGTCAAGCCTGGTATGTTTCAGCCTCCCCCTCCGCACCTCTTGCTCACCCCCCTCCCCTTTCCTGCATGCTCGGATAAGGGTTTGGTATGGATTTTGGGGGGACCCTATGCCCTTTTTTTTTTATTTCAATTTTGGCATGGGGTTCCCCTTAAAATTCATACCAGACCCAAAGGGCCTGGTATGGATTGGAGGGACCCCCATGGAGTTTTTTTTTTTTTTAAACATTTTTCTATTGCCGGCAATGGTATTGTATTTCCGGCAAATTTAAATATCATTTTTTTTTCTTTATAAAATGTGCCACTTTACAGGAAGACAAGGGGGGCCCCAGGCACTATATTTTAAAAGGAACATTTCATTTTTATTGTTTCAAATTTAAGTATCATTAAAATCACCACTCCTGCAAAAACAATCTTTTTAAAAACATTATTTTGCATTGGTGCATGTCCCCAAGGGCAGTACCTGGGCCCCATACCTTTTTATGGTCAATAACTTGCATATAAGCCTTTAAAACGGGCGCTTTTGATTTATCCAGTTCTGGGGGGAGGTGTTCAGCACAACTCTAGTTGTGCAAATATAATGGGACTATGACCTTTTTATTCTACATGGCCTCTGCTTTCAGAAAATATATCATGTTCTGGGGGTTTAAACAATTTTATGGCCAAACATTAAAAATTTTAACACGTATGCGAACAATTAAAAAAATTGATCTTGAGCCAAACTGAATATATACTGTAGATATAACTATATAGTGGGAAACCATAATTAACACCAGCCCCCTAAAACCAGCCTACAGTTCTCCACAAATTTACGGCAATAATGTATTTTGAAAACAAAAAAGTTTCTGTCGAGAAAAGTGACTCACTGAGCATTCATAAGAGCAGAATTATAAGCCTGGAGGTCCAAACAGTAGAGCTTCCCAGATGTGTATTTCGACTTCCCAGTGGTAGAATAACTTTCAAGTCCACAAAAAAGAAGCATAGCAACGGTGCAGAAGGAAGTTAAAAAAAGACAGTAAAACAGGAAAGGCAAAGAGAATGTCACACAGTTTTGCCGTTTACAAAGATCCATTCAGGAGGTAGAGCGGTTACATGTCTGCTGACATCTGCCGATATCCGATCTGATCCTTTAAGTTAGCCAATAAGGTCTATTTTGCACGGGTGGTCCAATCAGATCTGCCTGCCAGTTTTTCAGGCAGACCTGATCGGAAGGTCCATGCAAACTGAAGGAGAGGCGAGCGGAAAAAGGACTTGTGTCCATTTCCACCCACCATCTCTGGGTTTGATTCAGTCCACAAAAAGAAGAATAAGAAAAAAAAAAGGAAGGAGGAAACATAAGGTGATCTCTCCTTTTCCATTTAGGAGTATATCATACCTCCCAACTTTTTGATATGGGAATGAGGGACACCTATTTGCAAAAATATGTTAGGATAAGACACACCTTAAAAATAAGAATTATAAAAAAATAAAATAAATATGGATTAAACCCAAAGGGGGGGGGGGGGAGAAGAACCTCCATTTCTGAGCTATGCGGCGGTCGCAACAGAAGTGGGAAGCGGGTACCTTTTCAAAAAATGTATTTCCAGTACTTATATAGCGCCGTCAATTTACGCTGCGCTTTACATATACATTCACATTAGTCCCTACGCTCAAGGAGCTTACAATCTCAGGTCCCTAACTCACATTCATACATACACATACTAGGGACAATTTAGACAGCATCCAATTAACCTACCAGCATTTCTTTGGAGTGTGGGAGGAAACCGGAGAACCCGGAGGAAACCTATGCAGGCACAGGGAGAGCATGCAAATTATAATAAACTTCCATATGTATGACCAGCATGAGCACTTCATGACAACTGCATACTGTTTGGACATGCTGGAACTAGCAATCACCAGGAAAAGAAACATTCAGGACCTGACAGTATCTACAAATAAACTGAGACGTTGGATGTCAGGATCCCCCCAACCTTTCTCTAGGGAACCTCTCAGTACAGAAAGATGGGACCTCCCACTGCTGACTTATTTTATAGGGGTACGAGTTCCAAGGCTATCATTCTGCCCCATGTCCAAGTTTGATATTGACTCGGAAGTGCTGCGAATCCAGACAAGCTGGAACTCCCCACCCGCATACTTGTTCTGCATGTGTGATTAGCCAAGTAGTGAAATGAGGTTGAAGATGACAGCCCAGTGACGTGTACTTACAAAAGCACATTGGTAGCTCTCATATTATTATTTATTACAGGTACTTATATAGCGTCATCAATGTAGCGCTTTACATATATATTGCACATTCACATAAGTCCCTGCCCTCAAGGCGCTTACACAAAAGGTGTAAAACTTACCCGATTGCCTTGAGAATTTCAGTTTCACAGCAACAACCTATGAATAGTAATCTTTCAGAATAAGGATGAGCTCCAGCGGGTTCGCGCACTCCACATGCAGAGCCCACCAGGAAGTCGGCACTGCGCTAATCACAGGCAGTGAGATATTTTCCCGATGTGCGGCTCCAGAGATCAGGGACAATGTATAAATGCCTGTGATTAGCGCAGCGCTGCAACGACTTCCTGGCGGGCTCTGCATCTGGAGTGTGCGAACGCGCCAGAGCTCATCCCTATTTCAGTAGATCAGCCCATGCTGGAATTTGTAGTTCCACAGCTGGTAATCCCAGATTCTACAACTCTCATACATCATGCACCTTCCTGAGGCTGGTGACTTACCGTAGGTCTTTTCCACACCACCCCCTGCACTTTGGAGGAGTTGGCGCCCAGTTCATTGAACCCCAGCGAGGAATGGATGGCTGGAAAATAGGAATCCTTAAACAAAGTCCCAGACTGGAGGCATTCATTCCTTAGGGTCTCATAGTCCTGGTTGAGGTATTTCAGGGCTTTCTCATTGGTGCCATAGCCATTGGCCAGAGCCCGGTCATGAACCAACTTGGCTGCTGAACCAATCATCGTCCTTGGACTGTGATCACAGGAAGGTAGCCGGTGGGCACAAGGGTGGCCAAATGAGGGTGGCAGGAGGCATGCACAGAGAAATCACTGCAGAGCAGTCCTTGTACTGACACTCCAGGACAGACAGATGCTGGCAGATATTCTATATATTAAAGCAGAGGGAGGAAAGGTGCAGGCATCCCTTGGTGTGTGCAGGGGAGAGGGGACTGCACAGTGCTGGATGGAGCAAATGCAGATCATACTGAGGAACGTCATCAAGGAGGTTTCCCATTACAGCTGCAGGAAGAGGCAGCCCAGCCTGTCAGATGATAGTTGCAGGGTGTGCCTTGTCTGAACAGGCAGCTGCCAGCCTCCGGCTGCTCCTTCCAAATTGTGCAGAGCACCTGGAACGCTGCGTGCCGCAAATCTGCAATTTCTTTAACAGCGCAATTAAAAAAATACAAACTCTCATGAGCAGGGCTCTCCTAACCCCCTTAATTGAAAGTGTGTTGCCACTGTACTCTCCTTTTATTTCAAGTGCTGTGCAAACTGTTGCCCCCCTATAAATCATCTATAATTATAATAATGATCCTTTGTATGCAGCAAATATTAAACATCAGTGTAGCTGAATTGGGCAATATTTCACTGTAGACAATTTTTTTTCTGTGATCATTTGTCTGTCTTTTAGACTGTAATTTGAAGCCAGGAAGGAAGTCCAGTCATGCAATTTAAAGTGGACCTGTCAGTAAGGCCAGCCATACACAGAGCAACCCAAGAAATTGGCTAGATTCCCCCATCAATACAGACAGTGTTGATGCGGGAATGCCTCCTGCCAGACCATTGTCTTCCCCCCGGTGAGGGGACGGGGGAAGCCATCCCTGCTGGGAGAAGACAGCGATTATCGCTAACGGTTTTAGCAAGCGCTAGAGATAATCACAAGAAAATCCCGCAGGCTGCTTGTACTCAATCGATCGATCAACTTGGTACATTCAGCTTGCCCATTAACATTTCGAATCTCGGCCGGCCGAGATTGGAACCGTGTATGGCCGTACTAATTTACATATCTGCATGAATAAATTATTGACATGTCACTCACAATATACTGCAACAATAACAGCAACCTGTACCTTTTATCATTAACAATCAGTCCTTGAGCTCCAGTCCACCAGAGACTTTGCCTAGGCTCAGATGATGTCTTCAGAAGGAAGCATTTCCTCAGTCTCCTCTCCACCAGCCTGTACATTACATCTCTGTAGCAAAGCGAGAGGCTGCAGCCAGGGCTGATCTTTGTAAGACTTTTGAGAACATGGCCAAGAACTGCGCAGTCATAAATAACCTGAAAGTGTAGAACATAATTTACTTATGCATGCATGCATTAATATAACAAAAATATATTTGAATACATAAGTTCACAGAAAAGTGATATCCTGGTTATAGATGGAGCTGTGGGGGGTGGGGGGCATCTTTATATTTCCTTTGGGCTATGAGACAGGAAGTGATTCTAAAGGTTTGCTTTTTTAATTAAAGGAGAAGTCTAAAACTCGTTTGGCTGAACTTCTGTGGATCTCATCTTCTGGGGTCCTCCCTGCATTGTATAACCCCCTAGGAGAGGTGCCCTCCCAGGGCATTACCTTGCAGGCTTGCTCCTGAGTCCAGTATTTGCGTCCATAGACACAGAATGCCAGACTTGGCCCCCCATCATTACAACCCCTTTAAGCCCTTGTACACACGATCGGAGATTCTGTCGGAATGTGTCCGATCGGAGCGTTTTGTCTGATATTCCAACTGTGTGTGGTCTGCATCGGACTGTTTCCGTCGGAATATCCGTTGGACCAAATTTTCCAACTTGCCGGAAATATTTTCCGACAAACTGCTCTGATCGGACATACTCCAATCATGTGTAGAGAATTCTGATCGGAGAAAGTGCCACGCATGCTCAGATCAAATTCCTACATCAAAGCTATTGGCTACTAGCCTGAATGTAGTCCCATCGTAACGAAATTACGTCATCACGTTCTGCACGATCGGATTTTCCGACAACTTTGTCCGACCGTGTGTATGCAACAGTTTCGGATGAAATCCGTCGGACAAAATCCGTCGGACAAAATCCAACGGATTTGGTTGTCAGAATGTCCAACCGTGTGTACAAGGGCTAAGAGTTTCAATTTGTATGCAATCAGGCAGGTCCCTTGCACTACATGGAAGACAAAAAATCTGCAGAAAATCTAATAGTGTATATGGGGTCTAAGTATGATTCCTAAAAAAAAAAAAAAAAAAAATCCCAAACTTCTCTTTTAACACTTCAGTCCCGGAAGGATTTACCCCCTTAATGACCAGGCACTGCATCGATTTAACTGACAATTGCACGGTCGTGTGACCTTGTACCCAAACAAAATTAAAGCCCTTTTTCCCCCAATAATAGAGCTTTCTTTTGGTGGTATTTGATCACCTTTGTGTTTTTTATTTTTTGCACTATACGCAAAAAAAGGCCGACAATTTTCAAAAAAATCTAATTTTTTTAAAGTTTTTGCTATAATACATATCCAATAAAAAAAAACAAATTTATTCATCAGTTTAGGCCGATATATATTCTGCTACATATTTTTGGTAAAAAAAATAATTGCAATACGTGTATATTGATTGGTTTGTGCAAAAGTTATAGCTTTTACAAAATAGGGGATAGATTTATGGCATTTTTATTATTATTATTTTTATGTAGTCGCGTGCACAGACACACACAGCACGGCTCAACCTCACCCTCACACTTTCCTCATTGGATGTGATTGACAGCAGTGGTAGCCAATGGCTTCCACTGCTACTAATCTGTTCTTTCCAGGGAGAAACAGTAGTTGGGGAGGATAGAAAACATTTAGTAAAATGTTTTTAACTTTAATGCAGGTAATGAATTAGGTAAACCTTGTGACTTTAGAACCTCTTGTAAGTAATTGTCTCCCCAATGGGACGCAGATAGCAAAAAACAAAAACAAAAAAACCTTACAGGGGTTATAACCCTCCCTTACTCAATCCAAAATGGAAAAAATGTTCTAAGTTTAGTTCTACTTTAAGGAGCACACAGACATTAGAGAATGTTTACCCAACTTGCCTGTCGGTATTAACGTCCCTTTGTTTGCAATTTTACACCATATGGTTAAAGTTCAAAGTATTTCCATCTTAATATAGTTGAATATTTACAATAGCTATTGATTTTCAATAAACAGCCACCACCCAGCCCTCTCCTCTCAGCCTCTGTGACTGTACTGAACTCTGGGATAAGTATATATTGTCTAAATACGGTACCAGTGTTACATGTATTCTTATTGAATCTCGGGGTGCTTCGTGTATTTCTTCCTGATCTGTGCAATAATCCAGTGTGACAATTTAGAGAGATAGAGATATAGATATATAAAAGTGCATCGCGAAAAATAAATATACAATACTAAAACTACTAAAAATCCAAATTAAGTAATTAAATACGTGAATATTTAGATACCTAAGATGTTTATTTCTTCAAGTTAAGTAAAGTGCAATTCATCAACTGAATAAAATAAAGCCCATACATCTACATATAAATATAAAAAAAATCCACCAACTCATAAAAGATATGTGTATGAAACCTCCAACCGCTTTTATGTGACCCAACAAATAACTACATGATAATGGTTGCATGATGTTCACTTATGTGCAAAAAAAATCATCAAAAAAATAAAATAAAAATACAGTCCATTCCACCAGTTCATAAAAGCTGTGTACAGACCTTTCTTACTATTATGTAGGCCAACACTCCGCACGTATCAGAGGGCATGGCTGCATAACCCTTTCATGACTAAGCCTATTTCTGACATTTGGTGTTTACAAGTTAACCACTTACAGACCGGACCATTTTGCTGGTCAAAGACCAGACCACTTTTTGCGATTCGGCACTGCGTCGCTTCAACTGACAATTGCGCGGTCGTGCGACGTGGCTCCCAAACAAAATTGATGTCCTTTTTTTTCCCACAAATAGAGCTTTCTTTTGGGGGTATTTGATCACCCCTGCGGTTTTTATTTTTTGCGCTATAAACAAAAATAGAGCGACAATTTTGAAAAAAACGCATTATTTTTTACTTTTTGTTATAATAAATATCCCCCAAAAATATATAAAAAAACATTTTTTTCCCTCAGTTTAGGCCGATACATATTCTTCTACATATTTTTGGTTAAAAAAAATCGCAATAAGCGATTATTGATTGGTTTGCGCAAAAGTTATAGCATTTACAAAATAGGGTTAGTTTTATAGCATTTTTATTAATAATTTTTTATTATTTTTTTTTTTACTAGTAATGGCGGCGATCAACGATTTTTATTGTGACTGCGACATTGTGGGGGACCCATCGGACATTTTTGGGACCATTATCATTTATACAGTAATCACTGCTATATAAATGCAGTGATTCCTGTGTAAATGACACTGGCTGTGAAGGGGTTAACCAGTGGGTGGCTGTGTAGGGGTAAGTGTTCCTAGGGGTTTGTTACTAACTGTGGGGGGGTTGGGCTTTCATTTAGTGAACACTGAGCTCTGCTCCAATCACATGGAGCAGAGATCAGCGTCACTAGTTGCTAGGCAGAATGGAGAAATGCTTTTTACACGGCATTTCCTCCATTCAGCCGTCCCGTGAGACGATCGTGGGTATGCCCGCGGCGATCGAGTCCGCAGGTCCTGCGACCGGACTCACAGGGGTCCCGACCAGCGCGGGAGCGCGCCGGCTCGCTCCCGATGGCAGGGCGGCATTGAAGATTGGACGTACCTGTACGCCAATATGCCTGCCCGTGCCATTCTGTCGACGTACATCGTCGTGCGCTGGTCAGGAACCGGTTAAAATCGATACTTTTTGCTAGAAAATTACTTAGAGCCCCTAAACATTATATACCGGTATATGTTTTTAGCAGAGAATCTAGAGAATAAAATGGCGATTGTTGCAATATTTTATGTCACACGGTATTTATGCAGTGGTGTTTTAGCGCAACTTTTTGGGAAATGGGACACTTTCGTGAATTTAAAAAAAAAAAAACAGTAAAGTTAGCCCAATTTTTTTTATATAATGTGAAAGATGATGTTACGCCGAGTAAATAGATACCAAACATGTCAATAATTGCACGCACTTGTGGAATGGCGACAAACTACGGTACCTAAAAATCTCCAAATTTACGGTTACCAGGTTAGAGTTACAGAGGAGGTCTAGTACTAAAATTATTTCTCTCGCTCTGATGATTGCGTCGATACCTCACATGTGTGATTTGAACACCGTTTACCTACGCGACTTCCACATGCGTTTTCTTTCCTGCGCGAGCTCACGGGGTCGGGGGCGCTTTGAAAAAAAAAATCGTATTTATTTTTATATTATTAAGTTGTGTTTTAAAAAAAAATATATTTTTGATCACTTTTATTGCTTTCACAAGGAATATAAACATCCCTTCCGTGTTTACAATCAGGAGACTGTAACAGAGCCATTTCCGGCTTTGTTCCAAAGCCGATCGCCCGCTCTAAACAACGGTACCGGGATGATGCCCTCGGGGCTTTCACACTGGAGAAACATCAACGGCTGTTTCAGGTCAGTTTACAGGGGCACAATAGTGCCTGCAAAATGACCCAGTGTGAAAGGGGTCTAAAGGCTGTGCAGTTTGCAAGTTTAGTTGTATTCTTCAAGGGAATCTGCTCCAGAGCTTAGTAGATGAGGAGAAGCTCTTCTGACTTCCATCATCCAACGTGCAAGAAAAAATTCAGTTTCTTTTTAATTTTCCTTGCACGTGATTGGGTATTCCTTGCAAAGTGAAGCTTTCCCTAATTTACTAAGCTCTGGAGCAATTTCCCTTGCAGAATATAACTGCACTTGCAAAGTGCAAAGTCTATTTGCTTTTAGTAAATCAACCTCACAGTGTCCCCTGTATCTTGGAGTTGGATGGTGGGTGGGTTCACCTCTAGCAGCCCTGTCAATGCATCCTGTGTCTTCTCTCTCTTCCATCTCCTCACTGTGACTGAGGAGATGACTTAGGAGATGACTGAGGAGATGACAGAGGAGATGACAGAGGAGGTGACTGAGGAGATGACAGAGGAGGTGACTGAGGAGATGACAGAGGAGAAGACTGAGGAGATGACAGAGGAGGTGACAGAGGCGACAGAGGAGGTGACTGAGGAGATGACAGAGGAGGTGACAGAGGAGGTGACAGAGGAGATGACAGAGGAGGTGACTGAGGACATGACAGAGGAGAAGACTGAGGAGATGACAGAGGAGATGACTGAGGAGAAGACTGAGGAGATGACAGAGGAGAAGACTGAGGAGATGACAGAGGAGAAGACTGAGGAGATGACAGAGGAGGTGACAGAGGAGATGACTGAGGAGATGACTGAGGAGATGACTGAGGAGAAGACTGAGGAGATGACAGAGGAGAAGACTGAGGAGATGAGAGAGGAGGTGACTGAGGAGATGACAGAGGAGAAGACTGAGGAGATGACAGAGGAGGTGACTGAGGAGATGACAGAGGAGAAGACTGAGGAGATGACAGAGGAGGTGACTGAGGAGATGACAGAGGAGAAGACTGAGGAGATGACAGAGGAGGTGACTGAGGAGATGACAGAGGAGAAGACTGAGGAGATGACAGAGGAGGTGACTGAGGAGATGACAGAGGAGATGACTGAGGAGAAGACTGAGGAGATGACAGAGGAGGTGACTGAGGAGATGACAGAGGAGAAGACTGAGGAGATGACAGAGGAGGTGACTGAGGAGATGACAGAGGAGAAGACTGAGGAGATGACAGAGGAGGTGACTGAGGAGATGACAGAGGAGATGACTGAGGAGAAGACTGAGGAGATGACAGAGGAGAAGACTGAGGAGATGACAGAGGAGGTGACTGAGGAGATGACAGAGGAGAAGACTGAGGAGATGACAGAGGAGGTGACAGAGGAGATGACAGAGGAGATGGAGGGAAACCTGTGTGTGAGCGGCTGCAGGACAAGCCTGTCACATCGAGTACATATCAGGAAGTCTGAAGGGGTTAACACATATTTTAATAGATTTTTTTTAGCTCAACATTGAATAATATATAGATAACATTGATAATGTGCTATCACAGTAAAGAGTTATGCTTGACTTTGCTAAATGAAAAGACAGGTTCTCTTTAAGGTGGGTGAGACATTAGGAAGTGACCACCTAAGCACATGTGGGTTCCATTCATGTTTTCCACATGAGTCATGCCTGTTCTTCATTATGCCAAACCTGCAAGCCAGAGAGAGGAAACTGGGTGCAGAACGATCGCTCTGCAATATTATCAGGGCGGAAGTGCCTTCTGTGCTACAAAAGAGACACATCACCGTTTATTTTATCCATAAATTATTTATTTTAAGACACAATACAGATTAGTGTCCCATAAAAAAACAAAATGTAAACTGAGACACAGGAAGATATTTTTAGATTTCGACTGTTTAGCTCCTGTAAATGGCCAAAGCAGCCCTGTAATAAAATATTAAGATCTTAGAGACCATAGAGAGAGAAAACATTAAAGTGGTTGTAAACCCTTACAACACACTTTGACCTACAGGTAAGCCTAGATTAAGGCTTACCTGTAGGTCCAAGAAATATCTCCTAAACCTACAAGGTTTAGGAGATATTTGCCGAAAGACAGGCACTGCTGTCTACGGCACATGCGCCGTAGACAGCGGCGCGCAGGCGCACTGAGCGCGGCACCGTCAACAGCGAATATGCCACGCGTGGCGGCTCCCGTGCGGGAGTGACGTCATCGCCGCTTCGCCGAATGACAGCGGCGGAGCAGCGAGACCCACCGAGAAGATGGATGCGCCGGACTACAGGGGACAGCGGTGACTTCGCTGGCTCCTGTGTCAGGTAAGTGACACATAACGGACTACTATGCGATGCATAGTAGTCCATTATGCTTTGCCTTTGCAGGGAATGAAAGAGGAAGTAAACTCATCAGGGTTTACTTCCTCTTTAAAATACCGTAGCTGCTGACTTTTAATAATAGGTAGACATGTGCAGAGTGAAATATTTTGTTTCGGAATTTCATTTTCGTCCGAAAAATACATTTATTTAGTTACTCCCGAAATTCGTTTTTATCTATTTCGGTTTTCGTTCAAAAATTGCATTCATCCGAAAATCCACATGAATTACAGTCGAATCTGTCTTTGAAGGCTTATGGTGTTTGTCAAATGTATAAAGAAGATTAGACAGAGCTGCTAAACTCTATATAGCCTATAGGTAGAGCATTTGACTCCGGAAATGTACGATTGCAGCGTCGTACAGTTTCGATGCTCCGTCGAATACTATTATAAACGTGTGTGTTTTTCGTTGCTTTGTTGAATCTCCGTCGTTCATGTTGAATGAATGGTCTAAGTCTCACCATGTCAGGTGTCAGATAGTGAGTGACTGATAATAACGAATATGGCAGCAACCCATTGTGAGAGTGATATGGAGGCATTGGAGGACGTTCCTGGGCCATCGACAAGTGTTTCTGTATATATATTATATACTCGTTCAAACAGAAACTGGTGGACTGCTGATAGCGATCACTGATCAGACAGGTAACAAGATTCTATAATAATAAATCCCCCCCACAACACAGGCAGCCTCTGAGGCTATTACAACAACACTAGCAGCAACACTAGTATCACTATAAGGTTCTCACACTAACACAATAGCAGCAGAATTTTTAGGAAAAAGCTAAGTTAAACTATTGCTTGATTCACTATTGTTTTGCTGCTGTGCTTATGCTTAATAATAATAATTTGGGTTCTCTGACAAGTGACAATTCAAACGGACCAGATAAGACTGACTGTCTTCTGAAATGATTCAGTGTGTGTCTCTCTCTGCTAGCAATCGTAAGTAAAAGTAAGTTGGCTGTACGTGTGTACTTAGTTCTAGCTATTTTACTGCTCCTCCTCTTTGGTTACAATCAGCCAATAACATTCATCATCATCATTATTTTTATTTTACTTCCCCCACCCAATTCCAGAATCTTTTCTCTCTGTCGAATCTTTTCTCTCTGTCGAATATTTTGTCTCTGTCGAATCTTTTTATCAATATAATCTTAGACTAATAGAGGTAAGGTTAGGCACATCTGATCACAGGTTCAATAGACACAGATTGTTATTGCCAGAGTCACGTCATATCTCCTATTGTATATCGAACTGTTGTAACAACGAAAACGAAAATAAAGCATTTATTTATGTCGGATCTTTTGTTTTTCGGATTCTGCACTTTCGTTATTGTTTGTCAAAACGAAAACTAAAATACCTGAAATTCGGACGAAAATGCATTCGGACGAAAACGAATGCACATGTCTAATAATAGGACACTTTCCTGTCTAGGGATCCAATGCTATCCTCACCCGGGTTCTTCACAAGTCTGCAGGTCCTCGGCACCAGCATGTTTACATACCTCCCAACTTTTTGAGATTAAAATGAGGGACACCTACTAGTAAATGTATGTAGGCATAGGACAACCCCCTCTCCCCTCCCCCCCCCCCCCCGCGACATCTCCTTAAAGGAAAATTAACCAAAAAAAGGTTAATTAACCATTCAAGTCCTGGACAATTTGCCTGACCAAAGACCAGAGCACTTTTTGTGATTCGTCACTGCATTGCTTTAACTGACAATTGCGTGGTCGTGCAATGTGATTTCCAAACAAAATCAACGTCCTTTTTCCCCACAAATAGAGCTTTTTTTTGGTTGATCACCTCTGCGTTTTTTAATTTTTTGCACTATAAACATTTTTTTCCTCAGTTTAGGCTAATACGTATTCTTCTACAGATTTTTGGTTAAAAAAAAATCGTAATAAGTGTATATTGATTGGTTTGCGCAAAAGTTATAGCGTCTACAAAATAGGGCATAGTCTTATGGCATTTTTATAAATTTTTCTTTTTTTTACTAGTAATGGCGGAGATTAGATATTTTGATCAGGACTGCGACATTATGGCGGACACGTTGGACAATTTTGACACATTTATGGGACCACTGGTATTAATACAGCGTTCAGTGCGATTAAAAATGCACTGATTACTGTAAAAATGTCACTGGCAGTGAACGGGTTAACACTAGGTGGCAGTGAAGGGGTTAATGTGTGTCCTAGTTTGTGTTCTAACTGAAAGGAGATGGGGACTGTGCAGGGAAGATAACAGATCGATCTGTCAGTTCTAAGGATGAGCTCCTGGGTGTTTAGCCCACGTGCAGAGCCCGCTAGGAAGTTGGCACTGCGCTGCGCTAATCACAGGCAGTGAGACATTCCCGATCTCTGCCGCTGCACATCAGGACAATGTCTCACTGCCTGTGATTAGTGCAGCGCAGTGCCAACTTCCTGGCGGGCTCCGCGCGTGGGCTGTGCGAACATCCTTAGTCAGTTCTCCCCTCAGAGAACCGGAAACTGTGTGTTTACACACACAGTTCTGGGTTCTCCGTGTGCAATCGTGGGAGCCCGCCGAACACTCGCATCGGCTCGGGGGCAAGTGGGGGCATACGCACCTCCTAGTGGCCACAGGGCGAAGCGACGTTAAATAACTTTGTTTCGCCCAGCTGAGCCATTCTGCCGCAATACAATTGCGGCGGCTGGTCGGCATTTGGTTAAATCTACAAGGGCTTTTTTTTTTACCACTACTATTCCTTTATATTGACTTTTACAAATGCAGAAATTTAGAATTTGGATGAAAGGTTTAGCACTGGGAAACACTTTTTGAAAGATAAAAAGTGCATTTTATATACAACTATATGGATCAGACCAAAATGAGGGACAAGTGAGGGGGAAAAAGGGACAGAGGGGCATTGCTTCAAATCAGGAACAGTCCCTCGAAATCAGGGAAAGTTGGGAGCTATGTGTTTACTGTTTATTTCACCTGTCTTGGCATGTTTAGTGTGGGAAGCCAGCTTTGACTCCTTGCAACTTCACAGCCGGGGCCCCTACTGCACGCCCTGTGCTCTTTTACTGGCCTGGCACCAGGGGAAGGAGGAGGGAGGGAGGAGCGGGAATTCTGACATACCTTCCCGCGGCAACCAAAATGAGGACAGTATCTGTCAAAAACAGGTAACCACTCCCCCCTCCCCCCAAAAGGTGCCAAAGGGGGGAATCAGATACGCGGAAGTTCCACTTTTGGGTGGAACTCCACTTTAAAGGAGTTGGGCAGAAGGTTTTTTATCTTAACCATTTACAGACCGAGCCCCTTGTTGACACTTGTTGTTTCCAAGTTCTTGATGCTAGAAAACTACTTAGAACCCCCAAACATTATATATTTTTTTTTCAGACACCCTCGAGAATAAAATGGTGGTCGTTGCAATACTTTATGTCACACCGTATTTGCGCAGTGGTCTTACAAGCTCAATTTTTTGGGAAAAAATACACTTTTTTAAATTAAAAAATAAGACAACAGTAAAGTTAGCCCATTTTTTTATATTGTGAAAGATAATGCTATGCCAAGTAAATTGATACCCAACATATCTTGCTTTAAAATTGGGCCCACTCCTGGATTGGCGACAAACTTTGACTTAAAAATCTCCATAGGCACCTTTTAGAAATGCCTGCGGGTTACCAGTTTTGAGTTACAGAGGTGGTCTTTTTTTCTAAAATTATTACTCTTGCTCTAATGATCGCAGCGATACCTCACGTTTTCATGTGTGGACGCGACTTACATATGCGTACGCTTGTGCGCATGAGTTTGGCGGGACGGGGTGCTTTACATTTTTTTCTTATATATTTTACTTTTTATTTTTTTATTTTTACACTGTCTTTTAAAAAAACAAAATTTTGGGTCACTTTTTTTCTGTTACAAGTAATTTAAACATCCCTTGTAATAGAAAAAAAAGCATGACAGGACCCCTTAAATGTGAGATCTGGGTTCAAAAAGAACTCAGATCTCACATTTACACTTAAATGCAATAAAAAATTTTTTATAAAAATGAAATGTCATTTTTTTGGGCAAAATAAAAAATTCCCCTTTAAGACCATTGGGCAGAAGTGACATTTGAGGTCGATTTCAACATCTAATGTTATGGAGCTGAGTGGGGGCCATATTTCCTTCACTCAGCTCCAGGCCTGTCAGGGGAGAGGATGCCTCTCCCAGCACCCGATAAAAGTGATCTTGCGGCAATCCACCACGGAGACTACTTTTCTCTTTATCGCCGTTTCAAATTCTGGGCTGAATTTGGACCTAAAACAGACCAAAAGACGCACAGTGTTTTTGTGCAAATCGCACTGGACCCGCTGCGGAGATATGTGAACAGGCTCCATAGAGAGGTGGTCAAAATCTCCTGCTATTGCGAATTGGATGTGCAATGGTGTGAACCCAGCTTAATAAAGAAATAATCAGTGTTATTCATATGTCAGTGATTTTTATGTTATGGCTGATTGGTGTATAATTTCTGAAAGTCAGACCATGGAGAAAAAAACGGCCAAACCTTTGAAACAGTGACAAACTTCACTACCCAAAAATGTTCATAGGCGATGCTTAAAATTTTTTTTTACTGGTCATGCGTGTAAGGTTAAAGTGACACTAAACCTTTGTGGATTTTTTTGTTTTTTTAATAACAAACATATCATACTTACCTCCACTGTGCAGTATGTTTTGCACAGTGTGACCCCGAACCTCGTCTTCTGGGATCCCCCGGCGGCACTCGCGAATCCTCCTCGCACCGGTCTGCAGGTCCTCGGCGCTCTCCCAGGCGGTTACCTTGCGGGCACACTCCCGATTCCAGCATTTGCATCTATAGACACATAATGCCGGACTCGGCCCCGTCCCCGGAGCCCACATCATTGGATTTGATTGACAACAGTGGGAGCCAATGGTTGTGCTGCTATCAATCTATCCAATCAAGACCTGAGAACTCCAGGCACAGAGGAAGAGCACGTCTCCGCCGAGGGGACGAAGGGCTCAGGTGAGTAAAACAGGGGGCTGGGGGGCTGGTCAGTGTCAGAAGTTTTTTTCACCTTAATTCATAGGATGCACGAGGGTTTACAACCCCTTTAACTATTATCTGTTCAAGGATCCCGCTATGTTCTCACCCAGCCAGGATTTTACCAGTCTTGGGGTACTGGCATGTTTAGTGTGGGAGGCCAGGCTGTGACTCCTTGCGGTTTTGCAGCTGGCTTTCCACTACATATGCATGAGCCACACTAAGATGTGTAAATGGTCCCACAGCCTCCTGGAAATTGTGATGTGTCCCAAGAGGTTGCGGGCAGACGGGAAGGGGGGGGGGAGGGTTGGTGGGTTTGGTTTGTCAAACTTCCAGTGAAATCACCTAGGCAATCCAGTATGGAAAAGGAAGTGAGTACCTATCAAATCTTGGTACCTACTCCCCTCCCCCTTAAAAAAAGAAGAGGAGGACATAAAGCAGAACTTCCCTTTAAGGGTTAAGTTCCACTCATTACATGGGACACAACAAGTCCACTGTAAGCCCTTGTACACACGGTCGGAGATTCCGACGGAATGTATCCGATCGGACCGTTTTGTCTACATCGAACTGTTTCCGTCTGAATATCCGACGGACCAAGTTTTCCAACATGTCGGTAAAATTTTCCGACAAAATGCTTTCATCGGACATACTCCGATCATGTGTAGAGAATTCAGATCGGACAAAGTGCCACGCATGCTCAGATCAAATTCCTACACCAAAGCTATTGGCTACTAGCGCGAACGTAGTCCTGTCGTAACAAAATAACGTCATCACGCCGGATTTTCCGACAACTTTGTCCGACCGTGTGTATACAACAGTTTCGGACAAAATGCGTCAGACAAAATCCGCTGGATAAAATCAGACGGATTTGGTTGTCGGAATCTCCGACCGTGTGTACAAGGGCTAAGGGAACCTTTGTAACCCGCTGAAGCTGATCAAGCACAGATCGTGCTTGATTAACTTCTTCACTGGCCACTGCTGGGAAATGATAGAGTTGAAGTGATGAATAGAGTAAGGAAGCAGTAAGCCACCATAAGTTTATTTTTTGCTGCCTGTGTTCTAAGCTCCTAGAATTTTAAAGCATTACTATTATTATTATTAGCATTTTATTTCCGCTCCTAGAAGCTAAATATTATCCTATGTGTCCATGCACACTACTTTAGGCTATTAGCATTTTTTGAGCTTCAGAGAGCATAAAAAGAGTTTCTCGTAGCGTTTACCCAGCAGAAAAATATGCTGAATGCTTCGAACCAGTAACGTCGCTAGGGGGTAGCTTCTGGGGCTATAGCCCTGAATCTGGGGCCCATAGCCCTGAGTCTCTGTAGAGGTCCCCAACCACTGGGCCCCAGCCTCTCTGCAGCCGGGCCATGAGTGCAGCGGGCCGCATGACAGAGCCAGAGAGCTGGCGAGCAGAACGGGAGAACTGGAGATCGGGCGAGCAGCACAGGAGAGCTGGTCAGCTAGAGAGCAGAGATTACATCATTTCTTACCACCCGCCCTGCATCACCGCTGTTCCGCCCTCACTGTGCAGCTGTGGCCAACAGAGAGATTACATCATCTCTCACTGCCCACCCTCTCTCTGGACCCTGATGTAAGGGGGGGGGGGCTCTCTGGGGACCCTGATGTAACTAGGGAGGCTCTCTTGGGACCCTGATGTAACTAGGGAGGCTCTCTTGGGACCATAATGTAACTAGGGAGGCTCTCTTGGGACCGTAATGTAACTAGGGAGGCTCTCTTGGGACTGTAATGTAACTAGGGAGGCTCTCTTGGGACCGTAATGTAACTAGGGAGGCTCTCTGGGGACCCTGATGTAAGGAGGGATCACTGGGGACCCTGCTGTAATGAGGGGGCACTATTCCTCCCATTGACTCCACTGACAGGGTACTATTCCTCAAACTGACACCAATGACGGGACACTATTCCTTCCACCAAGACCAATGATGGGGTGCTGTTACCGATGACAGGACAAATTCTACTCCCACTGGCCACAGTGCTTCTCTCCTAAATTCTGAAGGATATTAAACTGGCCCATTATTTAGAATGTTTGGAGAGCCCTGCTTTAGAATTTGCTTTGGGTTCTAAGCTACACTCTTATGATATGACCCCTGGCCACTACACAATAATACGGTATCTACATCTTTGTGCTTTAGAACTAAAGAGCCACTCCTGTAAGAACACACTTAGGAACCTGTTACACGGGATCTGAAGTTGTTGGGCTGGGAAATCCCAGGTTTGCATCACTGCACACCCAAAGAAACAATTTCATCTTCTGCTGCAAAAAAAAAAGATTCTATATTTATTGTAATGTCAAGTCTAAAACCTATATCTGTATTAAATAACTTTGCCCAAACAGAAGCTTCTGTTGAAGTAAGGCAGTCTGAGCGTTTGGTTTTTTAACTGATATATTTATTTATTTTTTGGGGAGGGTCTCTAGATCATGCAGCTCTGCCGCAACAGATAACTTTAAATAGTGATCTATTGCTGGCTACAATCAGTCAGAAGTAGATCAGTATTGCAGTTACCCCCTCTTGCACAGGGGATTCAGAATAGCATCCATCTGCATTAAAAATAAAATAGTTAATATCCAAGTGTCCTTTTAAAGCAGCACCTTGGGCCTAAAGCCCAACTCAAGTTTATTGCTTTTTAATTAGTATCCCCCACTGTCCTAAAGAGAAAAAAGTGGGTACTTTTGAGGTATGGTACCAGTGAGAATAGCAAACTGTCCTGGGAGCCTCCTCTCAATGCTTCAGGGCCTGCGGGCAAGAAGGAACCACCGTCGTTCATACCTGATAGACATGTTGGAAAGTGTAGAGGTTTTGGATTTGAGTGTTCAATTTTATCTACTCACTCACACAAGTGAATGTGGTCAAATATCTCCAGCAGGCTCTGTTAGGACACTCACCTATGGGATTACTGGGACACACTAGGCGACTAATCACATTCATTTTTGTGGCTGCCAGAATTTCTATTGCTAGATCTTGGAAATCTCCCACGATCCCATTTGAATTATTGACTTCCCAGTTATCTTGAATTATGGTTAACAAAAGGCTCTCGGCACTGTTCAATGATAAGTTGGATTTCTTTGACAAAATGTGGGATCCTTGGATGTATTAACCTTTCTTTGAGATTGGAACGGTGGTTACTCTATTGCCTGGGTCCTCTTTTTTTCTTCCTCTTCTTCTTGCTCTTTGTCATTTCTCACTTTCTTTTCTCTTCCTTGATTTTGGTTATAGGGTCATAAGGTAATTTAAAATGGTCTATCAAGAAACTGATGGGGGAATTTGAGATTCAGATGGTACTTGAGTTCCACTTACCAAATTGCTACCCACCACTGTTTTGAATTGGAGGGTGGGAAACTGTTTGCGTTTGAAAACGCTTGTATATGATATGTTTTAGGCTATTTGTTTGCTTTTTTTCCTCTTATAATTTTGTATATTTTTGTACTTTATTGAAAACAATAAAAATTAATGCAAATGAAAAATAAAAAAGCAGTTATCGCTGAAATACTCACTATCGCATAGATTCTGTTAGGGTTGCCACCTTTGTTTTGGCAATATGGGACAGAATGTGTGTGGTCTGAGCAGAGTAGGGGGTGAAGCATGGATGTGGCTAATTACTGTGCATGTAGCACACTGTATTGAATGGTGGGGGTGGCCAAATTGTATACTCCATAGCTCAGTGCATGCCCTGCATATGTTTAGCCCCTGAGCAACCCTGAGGCCTTGGTTGTCATAGTGCAGCCTAGAAACCAGTAACGATGTGTGGGCCAGCTGCCAGTGTCCTGACAACCAATGAGCTGGCCACCAGCATCTGCCCATGGCACGGTCAATAAAACAATGGAGGCCATCAGAGATTTCAACTGTTGTCCTTCTAACTATACAGGACAAACAGGACAGCCATCAAAAATGTTTGGGCCCTTTACACAGCTTTAGGCCTGGACCCCCCCCCCCCCCCGAATCCCGACACTGGCCACCTCATCTGTACGCACTCAGCCCCCCCTCAATCCTGTGTATATATATCAGCCCCCCATCAAATACAGCCACTGTGCCCACCAAATGTTGCCACTGTGCCCATCGAATGCTGCCACGGTGCCCATTTAAAAGTTAACACTGTGACCCCCGCCTGCTCGCTGTCTACTTGGCACTTACCCTATCTCGGTGGGGCAACGGGTGACGGCGGTGAGCTGTGTCCGCCATGTGTCTCCTCTCCTCCTCCTGATAGGCGTCTAATCACAGCGTCTGTCATTTTAGCCAATCAGGTGATGGGTAACACACCCGTGCTTCCTGATTGGTGGAGAGGTGGTTCAGTGTTAGAAAAGCAAATATTAATTTGCTGTTCTAACACACCTTGGTGAACTGCGAGTGCCTTTGCCTCTAATCAGGTGCTTCAAAAATACACGCCCGCTGCTGTAATTTAGGCAGCTGGTGCCCAAAAAGTGGCTGAATGCCTGAATAGGGGGTGGCTACAGCGGCCATGGATAGATTCATGCAATGCATGAATCTATTCATGATACATAGAGGTCGGTGACTAGAGAGAGGGGGCGGCACCCATGCGCCCTTAATGGGATTACCACCACTGCCTATATATATGCCAGCCCAGCCCCCCGCACACACGTATAAATATATATCAGCCCTACACAAATCTGTAAACCCACAAGGCTCTGGCCCCTCCCTGTACACAAACAGCCCCCCTCCCATTCCTTCACAGGGCATATTCATAAAGAATTTCTTGCTACCTGGTCCCAGCTCGTTTTCAGAAAGCTAACATGTTGCTGACACAGAAAAGCCCAGTACACGAGGGGTGCACATGCACATAGTAGCCAGAGGTGGCAGTAAAGAGCTTGATGTCTGAGCTCAATGCCACAGAGAGGACATGCTCTGAGATTGTTTCTGTAATTTACAGCACGGTTCCCCTTCACCCGTCCTGCCTTCTTCTGGCCCAGACGGGCCCCTCGGGCCCCTTACAGTTGTAACGGCTGTACCCCCCTGATGGCGCCCCCTGAGGACAAAATACGTATTGAATCTAAGACATCCAGGATTATAAGGACCTATCCTATCTGCAGAGTGTCCCTGGGTATGCTGGGAATAGAGGGTTCCCTGCAGAGGTTACTAAGGTATGCTAAGATTCTAGGTTCCCCCGAAAAAGTGTGTCCCAGGGCAGGAGTGGAGGAGGCACAGGGCTGGAGATCTTATGCCCCTCTCCCTTGCATGCGCTCTTACCACCCCCTCAGATCAGTGCGCTGTCTGTCACTGTCCCTTCACCCCTCTGTGCCTGTCAGTCTCACTTAGCCACTTGCCTACTGGTTACTTTTACCCCCTTCCTGCCCAGGACAATTTTCAGCTTTCAGTGCTGTCGGACTTTGAATGAATTACCTTTTTTATTTTTTTATTTATTGAGGCAGATAGAGCTTTCTTTTTGTGGTATTTAATCATCACTGTTTTTTTTTTTTTTTTTAAACGAGCAAAAAAATAATGAAAAATTAGAAAGAAAAATGTTTTTCTTAGTTTCTGTTATAAAATTTAGCAAATAAGTAATTTTTCTCCACTGATGTGGGCTGGTGAGACTGTACTGATGTTTACTGATGTGCACTGATGAGGCTGCACCGATGGGGCTGCACTGATAAGCTGCTCTGATAGGCACTGAAGAGACAGCACTGATGGGCACTGATTGGGATTGATGGTGCTGCACTGATAATTAGGGCACTAATGATCAGTGCACTGTTTATCAGTGTAGATGTGCTCTGTCAAACTTTCTGGTTATTGGCCATCCTTTCCTCACGCTGTGACAGTGTGTAAGGAAAGAAATGCTGACAAATGACAAGTTTGTTTACATGTGATCAGCTGTGATTGGACACAGCTGAGCAAATGGTAAAGGAATGCTGTGAAAGGCCACAGCGGTCATAGAACGCATCCTTTGTACGCCCTAAGAGGGCACATTGCAGGGATTTTCTGGGAAGAGGTCCATGAAAGCCCTTCCAGAACAACAGAGCCATGCTGTAGCTGTTTTTTTGGCTATGGCGCGGCATTGAAGTGGTTAAAGCATAACTAAAAGGCAAGTTTTTTTTTTTTTGGATATAGTAGAGGAGGGATTAGAACACCTATAAGATGTTTACAGCTGTCTATGTCCCTGCTAGTGAGATTCACCCTCTCTATTTACCCTGTTTACCATTATCATTAAGAGTGTAAGTAAAAGAAAACAGGAAAAGAGGGGAATCTTCCCATGGGGACACTTGTAGGCAGGTGCAGTTTATATTCTCCACTGCAGGTAGCGCTTGACTGCAGCAGCAATGCAGATGAGGAGGAAGTTGGGAGGAACTTGGTTTCCCTACCTATGATTTTCTAAGTCACATGGGGGCAGCTATCTGGTTGGATGCTGGTGCCCCATGTGACTTTGGTGGCCATATTCAGTCAGGCCGAGTCTATTTAACCACTTGCAGACCAGCACACGCTGATGTACGTCGGCAGAATGGCACAGACAGGCAAATGGGTGTACAGGTACGTCCCTTTAAATTTGCCGCCATGCCATTGCATCATTGGATGACAGCTGATCACGTGGTAAAGGGCCTGCTGTGATTGTCCCTTTACCCTGTTCTGTGATCAGCCGAGTCCAAAGTACTCAGTGATCACAGATGAGATGAAATGGAAAAACTCTGGACAGCCGCACTGATTTCAGTGTGAAACGCATCAGCATTTTGTTCTGTATCACGTTTACTGTGGATTGTGTTATGTGATCTTTATTTTACAATAAAAGGCACAAGAAAATAGATCCTTTTCCGAGTGCGGCTGTTCAGAGTTTTTCCATTTCCTCTCATCTGTGCATGCACTAGCCAGCACCTGGGGCTCTCTGCCTTATAGTGGAGTGATTATCCTGGTGGCTCGACCTGGAGAGGTGGTATTCTTTTCTCTTACTCAGTGATCACAGTGTGCGCCGGCCGTGCACCCCCTGCGCAATCACAGGAGGACTTCTATTGACACCCTCTTGGCACTGGAAGCCCACACTGTAGCCGTCATTCGGCTGTAGTGTGGGCAGAAAGTGGCTGCAAAGACTCTGGCTCCTGGGCTTGGCACGCTTTATGCAAGTGGCTAGTATAGGGATAGCTTCCCCGTATGTCAGATACAGTACTTAGAAATAGGGGAAGGCTCTGGAGGCCTAGGGAGAGTGCAGGGACTAAGTCTACCTCTTCTAGGAAGCATCCCCATTGGGTGGGGACCAGGCTGGCCGTATTTTGCTCCCCGTGGCAGATGCTGTTGCCATCCGCTAGTCTTCAGACTTCTGTTCCACCACCGTTACAGTTTGTAAGTGTTTCCAGATGACTTGCTGAACTTTTCTTCAATATATTGTTATGGCCAAACTTGGACTCTGCACAATGCTGTTCCTAGCCCACACACTAGATGTGGTGACAATGAGGGATTTTCCTTACTTTGGAGGGATTTCCTCTCACTTCCTGTTCTGGCTATGGGACAGGAAGTGAACAGCAATCTCCCCCATCTCCCAGATGGCAAAAAAAATGACAGAGGGTTAAACCCTCCCTTACACTATCCAAAATGGTAAAAATAAGTTTTACTTTTAGTTCACCTTTAATTAGCAGTCTGGTTGGACAGTGATGTGGAGGGGGTGGGGGCAAGTTGTTGACCACACTAGCTAAGCAATTAAGCCACAGATCGGAACAGGACCAAGTGCCCCCTGCACTAATTCCCCTGGGGAAGAGATGTTCATTTTTCATTTAAAGGAATATAAAACATAAGAAAAGATGTACGGTAAATACTGTGTAGCACATTCTAACAAGTTCAACACATGTACAACCACATGAGAAAAACACACTGAAGCACATGCAGTTTAAAATATAAGGCTGGATTCACACCTATGCATTTTTAGTGCTTTTTGCATTTTGCAGATTTGTACGACAGTCCATTTAACATGGTTTTCTATTGAACACGTTCTGTAGTTCAAATCTGCAAAATGCAAAAAGTACTAAAAATGCATAGATGTGAATCCAGCCTAAATGGGACCTGAGCATACCTCCCAACTTTTTGAGATGGGAATGAGGGACACCTATCAGCAAGAGTATGCAGACATAGGACCCACCCCCTTGCCACGTCCCCTTAAAGGAGAATTATACACAAAAACAAGATTAGTTAAACCCACAAGTCCTTTTTTTTACCACTACTATTCCTTTATACTGGCTTTTGGAAATTAGGCCGCGTACACACGCGCGGACTGTTCGCCCAACTCTGTCCGTCCAACAGTTTCGGCAAACAGTCCGCTCAAACTTAGCATGGACGGACATGGCCACACACGACGGACGAACAGTTTGCTGAAACCGTGCGCGATGACGTGAACGGCACGTACGACGGGACGAAAAATACGACGTCCTATACACTGCATTATAGCTTTCGGCGTGAAAATCCTTTCTGAGCATGCGCGCAACTTTGTTTGACGAACAAGCCTACACACGAGGGGACTGTTCGCTGAAACAAGGTTTCAGCGGACAGTTTTACGGAATTTCCAAAAAACCTTGTCCGTCCAACTGTCCGCTGAAACTGTCCGCTGAAAGCCCACACACGAGCGGACTGTCCGCCCAAACACTGTTCAGCGGACAAAGTTGGACGAACAGTCCGCCCGTGTGTACGCGGCCTTACAGATGCAGCTACAGTGCCTTGCGAAAGTATTCGGCCCCCTTGAACTTTTCAACCTTTTGCCACATTTCAGGCTTCAAACATAAAGATAACATTTTTATTTTTTGTGAAGAATCACCAACAAGTGGGACACAATTATGAAGTGGAACGAAATCTATTGGATTTTTGAAACTTTTTTAACTAATAAAAAAATGAAAAGTGGGGCTTGCAAAATTATTCGGCCCCCTTGCGTTAATAATTTGTAGAGCCACCTTTTGCTGCGATTACAGCTGCAAGTCGCTTGGGGTATGTCTCTATCAGTTTTGCACATCGAGAGACTGAAATTCTTGCCCATTCTTCCTTGCAAAACAGCTCGAGCTCAGTGAGGTTGGATGGAGAGCGTTTGTGAACAGCAGTTTTCAGCTCTTTCCACAGATTCTCGATTGAATTCAGATCTGGACTTTGACTTAGCCATTCTAACACCTGGATACGTTTATTTGTGAACCATTCCTTTGTAGATTTTGCTGTATGTTTGGGATCATTGTTGGAAGATAAATCTCTGTCCCAGTTTCAGGTCTTTTGCAGACTCCAACAGGTTTTCATCCAGAATGGTCCTGTATTTGGCTACATCCATCTTCCCCTCAATTTTAACCATCTTCCCTGTCCCTGCTGAAGAAAAGCAGGCCCAAACCATGATACTGCCACCACCATGTTTGACAGATGAGCTGTGTTGCTTTTACGCCAAACATATCGTTTTGCATTGTGGGCAAAAAGTTAGATTTTGGTTTCATCTGACCAGAGCACCTTCTTCCACATGTTTGGTGTGTCTCCCAGGTGGCTTGTGGCAAACTTTAGACAAGACTTTTTATGGATATCTTTGAGAAACTCTTCCATAAAGGCCAGATTTGTGCAGTGTACGACTGATTGTTGTCCTATGGACAGACTCTCCCACCTCAGCTGTAGTTCTCTGCAGTTCATCCAGAGTGATCATGGGCCTCTTGGCTGCATCTCTGATCAGTCTTCTCCTTGTCTGAGCTGAAAGTTTAGAGGGACGGCCAGGTCTTGGTAGATTTGCAGTGGTCTGATACTCCTTCCATTTCAAAATGATCGCTTGCACAGTGCTCCTTGGGATGTTTAAAGCTTGGGAAATCTTTTTGTATCCAAATCCGGCTTTAAACTTCTCCACAACAGTATTACGGACCTGCCTGGTGTGTTCCTTGGTCTTCATGATGCTCTCTGCGCTTTCAACAGAACCCTGAGACTATCACAGAGCAGGTGCATTTATACAGAGACTTGATTACACACAGGTGGATTCTATTTATCACCATCAGTCATTTAGGACAACATTGGATCATTCAGAGATCCTCGCTGAACTTCTGGAGTGAGTTTGCTGCACTGAAAGTAAAGGGGACTAATCATTTTGCACGCACCACTTTTCAGTTTTTTATTTGCTAAAAAAGTTTAAAATATCCAATAGATTTCGTTCCACTTCACAATTGTGTCCCACTTGTTGGTGATTCTTCACAAAAAATTTAAATTTTATATCTTTATGTTTGAAGCCTGAAATGTGGCAAAAGGTTGAAAAGTTCAAGGGGGCCGAATACTTTCGCAAGGCATTGTATGTAGAAATCAGATGAAAGGTTTAGGACTGAAAAACCCTTTTTGATAGATAAAAATGCATTTTATATACATCTATATAGATCAGACCAAAATGAGGGACAAATGAGGAGGAATGAGGGACAGAGGGACATTGCTCCAAATTAGGGACAGTCCCTCAAAATCAGGGACAGTTGGGAATTATGCCTGAGCGTATCTATGGTCAAAATGTAAAATCACATATTTGTGTCCACATTATATTTCAATTATATCTAGACTACTCCAATTAATCTGAATGGTCTAGAAGTCTCTAAACTTACTTTGTGAAGATCTCCACACTTTGACTTCCTTGTATTCTGTCACCCGCAGTCACTATGTCCTGTGAGTAGGCACCACTGTGTCACACATTTCACAGAGCCTGCCTTTTGGACTACAGAGGTGCTGAGAGGAGGAGTTTCAGGAGGTGGAGTCAGCACAGAAATCACTGCTTGTAGTCCTTACAAATGAAAAGTTAAAGGGGAGTTCCAGGCTTTTTATGTTTATTAAACATCAGCAGCTACAAAAAGTGTAGTTACTGGCTTTTAATAAACAGACACTTACCTGTTCCACGGTCCAGTGATGCAGCCGAACGGGGTGTGGTTCCTCTCCCCCTCCTCTCCGCTGGCACCTCCATTGCCACTCTGGGCACCCAGCCGTGACAGCTTTCGGCTTCATGGCCGGGCACGCACGGCGCATTCCCGAGTCGTGCTGCACTCCCGGAGTGGACATGCGATCTCCTGGGACCTGTCACATGTCCCAGGAGATCGCCTAGAGGGAGGGGCCGCCTAAGGCGAAAGGAGGAGTCGCCTAGGCGGTCCCTGAGCGGAAGGAGTAAGACCACAAAAATGACATGCCAAATGTGGCATGTAAGGGGGCGAGGAGTGCTTAAAGCGGAAGTTCCATTTTTGAGTGTAACTCCGCTTTAACAGCAGAAGAGAAGATGCAAAGCATGCAGGGAATTCAAAAAGTTGTGGAAAGAGATGACCAGCAGACAGACCGCACTCACAACATGAAAGGAGATTTTTCAAGTAAGCTTATACTGGATTGTCAAATATAACTATTGTTTGTGTTGTTATTACAATGGCAATGTTATAAATTAAAAGTGTATGGTGTGACCATAAATCTTTGTGTTTGTAGCACCTACATTGTTTTCTACGTAACGAGAATTTTTTGTTATTCAGGAAAAATATACAATTTGAGACCCTCCTTTTCACGATGAGTGTTTGGAATGCGATTCTCAGTTGCTATGGTTATCAGAAAACGCACTCTACAAGTTTGTGTATTGAGTCACAGACATCGGTGAGTCATTATACAGGAAGAACCCTAGTTTCCCTTTATTTCAATGTTTAGAGAGGTTGCCAAGAGCCGTCACTGTTTTGGCACATTAAAAAAAAAATGTAAACTCATTTGTTAAAAAAAAAAAAAAAGAGTGTATGACATAAATAATTGAATAGTGGTACAAGGGCTTGAATTAGTGTGTATTCATAAGAAAACTTTTTTTTTATGTTTTGGATAGAGTAGGGAATGGTTAAAATTCCGTCAGATTTTTATGTTTAATCTCTGCGTCTGTGCCCCCTTGGGTGGATTTCCCTTCCCTTCCTGTTCTGGAGACACCAGAGGCTGTGAAAGCAAAGAGGGTAATATCATCTTAAAGCCCCTTTCACATGGACGGCTGTTCTGCCGCAGTTTAGCATGTTTATTTTTTTCTGTGAAATTCAAGACTCCAGGCACAGCGATCAGCTGCATTTGTACAGTGCAATTACCTGCGTTTATGTGCGTTTCTGTGCAGTTGCGTTCAGCTGCATCTAATCTTATCTAATATAGTCATTCCCATACCAACCCCTTTTTTTTTTCTTTTAATCCCTTCTCACGCTGCTATATGCAGTTGACACAAAAGACTACGATTACCTGCGGTTATGTGCATATAGCTGCGCTACATCACACCTGGACGCATTCAATTCTATTTTTTCTATTCGCACCGAACCGCATGTAACATAACCGCAGCTAAACGCTGTGTGTGAATGGGGCCATAGGAAAGCATTGTGTGCTTTTAGCTGCGGTAGAAAACTAGAAATGCCGCAGCTAAAAGTACCATTCTATCAGTCCGTGTGAAAGGGGCCTAAAGCTGAACACCAGCCTTACCTTCAGTCTTGTACGGTTGTACAGACACTTATTCTGTACTCTGATTTCATCACACAGTGTGACCTTCTCACAGCGTGCATTAAAGAGGAAGTAAACCCTGATGAGTTTACTTCCTCTTTTTTTCCCTGCAAAGGTAAAGCATAATGGACTACTATGCATCGCATAGTAGCCCATTATGTGTCACTTACCTGACACAGGAGCCAGCGAAGTCGCCGCTGTCCCCTGTAGTCCGCCGCATCCATCTTGCTGGTGGCGTCTCGCAGCTCCGCTGCTGTCATTCGGCGAAGCCGTCACTCCCGCGCATGCGCACGGGAGTCGACAAATGCGGCAGCTCCATTTTTGGAACTGCCGCGCTCAGTGCGCCTGCGCGCCGCTGTCTACGGCGCATGCGCCGTAGACAGCGGTGCCCGTTTTCGGGCAAATATCTCCTAAACCATATAGGTTTAGGAGATATTGCTTGGACCTACAGGTAAGCCTTAATCTAAGCTTACCTGTAGGTCAAAGTGGTTTGTAAGGGTTTACAACCACTTTAAAAGCTACAGTAAGTCAGACAGAGCCCACCACATTTCCTGGCTGGAGGACATCCAGCATCATCTAGTCCTTTGATTGTCCCTGACCCGCCCCTTTCAATCATTAGATTTCAGATCTTGGAGGCTCAGAACCAGCTCTTGGTGTGCTGGCAATTATATTGTTTATAGCTTTGCCTCCATTTAATGACCATGCTGACTACCTTTAGGTGTTGTAAGGAATTTGTGTGCGGGCTGAAATGCAGAGACGTTCTGGAATTTCCACTTTATCCAAAGCTAACAAATATACATTGCTACATTGTATATTGTTCTTAGGTTGATCTGTTACAAATGTTATGTTTTTTGTAATCCTTTTATTGCAGATTTGATACACAATACAGAAATACTGAGACAGAGCGATGGAGTTTGGGACAATTCAGATCAGTTTTGCAACCATTTTTTTCAGTTACAGCATCCTTTAACCCTTTCGCTGTCAGGGTTTCTTTTGTGTTTTTTGGTAAAAATAAATACATTTAGGCCTGAAGATTACATAAAACCCCCAAAACATATTTTTTGAATGAAGACATCCTAGAGAAAAAATAGTTGTAGTCCTAATTTTTTAATGTTATTTGTTAAGAAATGCAAGTTGAGGGCAAACAAATACAATACATTACCCAATTTTTAGTAAACTTTAAAAGATGAGGTTGCGGTGGGTAAATAGATACCAAACATGTCAAACCTTAAAATTGCATGCGCCCGTGAAATGGCAAGAAACTTCAAAACCATATACATTCCATAGACAACGCTTTTAAAGTGGTTGTAAACCCTTACAAACCACTTTGACCTACAGGTAAGCCAGATTAAGGCTTACCTGTAGGTCCAAGAAATATCTCCTAGACCTATACGGTTTAGGAGATATTTACCTGAAGACAGCCACAGCTGTCTACGGCGCATGCGCCATAGACAGCGGCGCACAGGCGCACTGGGCAAGCCGCAGATCGCGGCAATATGTGTGAGTGTCGGCTCCCGTGCGCATGCGCGGGAGTGACATCATCACTGCTCCGGCGAATCACAGCGCCGGAGCAGCGAGACCCACCAAGAAGATGGACGCTCGGAACTACAGGGGACAGCAGTGACTTCGCTGGCTCCTGTGTCAGGTAAGGGACACATAATGGACTACAATGCGATGCATAGTAGCCCATTATGCTTTACCTTTGCAGGGAGACAAAGAGGAAGTAAACCCATCAGGGTTTACTTCCTCTTTAAAGATTTACAGGTCAAAAGTTTAGAGTTAAATAATGGACCTATAATTATTGCCCTCACTCCAGCGTGTGTGGTGATATATAATATGTGTAGTGTAATCAACGTTATTGCCCGTAAGTGCCCCTGACACATGCATTTACGCTCGTACATTGGTGCATATAGGGGTGGGGACCCCTGATATCCCACCTATCCTCCAATGAAACGAATGGAGTGCAGGTCACAGTCCATTCGTTTCTTCCCCATTCCTTCTGATTGGGGACAGTGTGACAGTGTTTTTGTTTCAAAACTACTTCTGATTTTTCAAACATTTTGTGGGGTGAATGAGAATATAAAAGTATAAACGACTCTATACTGTCATCATGTGGTCAGTTTAGATATTACAGTGCCATGTGAATTTAATCTGTCCCAAGTCAGTGACTCAAAGCACACTGAAATAAAGGACAGCCAGACAAGTGGCATTCTTGAAAAGAATGAGGAAAATAAGCCCCTGTATTTATCTCCTTTAAAATGTTTTCCTGCTTAGGTCGCTGGGATTTTACACTACACAGGAAAAAAGTAGAACATATCTGAACTCTTATGGTCATGTAATTGTTGACCAGCATATACTAATCTTCCTTAATACACAGGTTTCTACTGTGAGGTGTTCCTAATATTTATTATTATTATTTTTTTTTTTTTAAATGTCTCCTGCGGACTACATTTCCCATAGTCCCAGGTGGTTCACAGCTGTCCTCTTTCCTCCCAGAATGCACAACAGGCAGTTACAGTGATCTATGCAACCTGGAGTGGTGGGCAGACTCTCCTCTGGCTCCCAGGGACTGCAGCACAGAATAACCTGTGTCCACTCTCTGTACTCTTCTCACTGGCAGCCAAGGAGAGGGAGAGCAGCTGCAGTGCTGACTGTTAATATGGCATTACAGTGACAGCCCAGTCTGTGCAGTGGTGGACTGGCATGCTGGGGACCAGGGCTACCTTGTTACCAGGGGCGGACTGACAACTCATGGGGCCCCCAGGCAATATGAGATTATGGGGCCCCCAGGCAATCAGAGATTATGGGGCCACACAGTATACACAATATACAATCACACAGTATACACAGACATGTTTCTATTGGCTGAGAAGGTACTGGAGAGGTGGGGCAGCTATAATCTCTGGATTTTTAGACCAAAAGGATGTCAGTAAGGGACATTTCAGAGACAGATGTAAAAAAACCCACAAAATTTTACATCTGTCCCTGGTTTTACTGAGGCTGGCAACCCTGATGGCATGGGGCCCTCGGGCAGTGTTCCTTTTGAAATACACTTTATATTTTTACAGATGTAATATTACTACTGGATATGAAAAGTTTTGTTACATATATAACAATGGCAGTGGTACTACAAGCATCTCAGGAGCAATACCCAGGCAATGGTGGCTGTTTGCTTTTACCACCCTGATGAAGGGAGTGAGAATAAACAGAGAGCCCTTCAAGTATAACTAAGGGCAAAACTTTTTTTAGTTTTGGCTTGAATGGTGAAGGATTAGAACACGTGTGATTTTTATTTCTTTCTGTGTAGCTGCCTATTTATCATAATCACTGAAACTAAAATAAAATTCCAAATTTTGGGTTGTTACTATAACAGAAAAAGAGGACATTTTTCAGTGGGAAGACTGGTTCTGGTGAACTTGGGGACAACGAGGGATTTCCTCACTTTGGGTGTATTTCCTCTTGTAACAAATGCGGGTTAAACCACTGCCCTTTTCACCAACTTGTGACAAATGACTGGTCAACCTCACACTGCATTGTCACTGATACATAGTAATGGCACTCTCAGCCTCACCCTGCACAAAGACTTTCCAGCTTGCGGGAAAACAAAACAAAAAAGGAAGGCGCACTGACCTAGTGCATTACCATAAATAGAGCTTTATTAAAAACAGAACATATAGCAAAATGGCTACTCACAAACGAGTATTGATAAAAGGCATAATCAATACAATTGGATCCATCACACCGAACATCAACACGTCCAGATCTGATGTCAGATGAATCGACAAATACCCCAACACAAACGGCTGACGCGTTTCAATGGAGAACCCCTTTCCTCAGAGCCAAGACAGGCAATGGTTTCTCGCTGGAGGCTAACGTTATATATATATGGAGGTCTCTGAAAGCATGTGGCCAGAGGATCATGGAGCTCCACCCACACTAAATATTTGTAAATCCCAAAGATTGCCTCCATATCCTGCTCGTACGCTCTGTTCAGGTTCTGGTGGATAAGGCCAAATCACTGTGTCAATATGCAGAAAAAGCCATCACATAATTGATGTCTTCAGGGCAACTGTAGGGGAATAAAGCCATGAACCTAAGAAAAGTCTTCCAACCCATGGTTTACACCGTCAGTGTATTTCTGGATAAAGAACTATTAGCCAGATTTATCACTTGTGTCCAGAATGTGACTAATCCATAACCAGCAGGGATTAAGGAGGAACTGGCTTGCCCAATAGCTCCGCTTCTGGGTGCTGTAAGAAAAATTGAGGGAGATTAAGTCGAGATAATGGATCGGCTGCGCCATTATGAATCCCACTGATGAACTCTCCCAGGAAGTGAAACTTGGACATCAGGCCTAACCATGTCAACCTATAAATGAAGGACATGACGAGAAGGGACCTGATCTTCCTTTATTAATAATTTTGGATGTGGCCAAATTACCCATAAAGAAAATCACTGAGTTCTCTTGCCAAACTGGTACCCATGTGACTGCTGCCATCAGTATTGGATAGATTTCGAACAATGCTTAATAATGGGCAAACTTGGGCAGACGAAATACTTCCACTGGCCAACCATTCATGACAAAAATGGGTGCAAACTGACTGAAGAAGCAGCGTCTGAAAACACTCCGGGAGACCTGCTCGTGGGTTGTGGAATGAACATAGAGATGTCATTCAGAGGCGGCTCTCTAATTAGGCAAATTAGGCTGCCGCCTAAGGCCTCGCCCAATTTGCCTAATTTAAGAGCCTCCTCTGCTGAGAACAATGCCGCTGCGCACCGGCAAGCAGAGGGTTAATGCCTGTGAGCTCTGTGGAGAGAGAGGATGGTGCAGGCGCTGCGTCTTGTAGAGAAGGTGGTACAAGCACTTTGTTGCCCGGGGGAGGAGATTCATTCCAGCAGCGGGAGCACAATAGTACACACAAATATTCCCGCTGCTCCAGAGTCACAGCTCACCCCCCCTCCCCCCACTGGAATGCTGCGCTGAGCGATCCCTGCACACCCGGAGGAGGCGTCCGGCGACTGACTGGTATGCAGAGGGGAAGAGGAGGGTCCCGCTGGGGAGGAAGCCTCGACAGGGCTGTATGGAGCAAATGGAAGGGGGAGGTAGAAGAGAAGAGTTGAAGAGGTGTCCAGGTTGCCTCTCTGGGGCTTTCAATCAAGGAGGGGGGTTCCAGCTGAAGGGTGAGGCACAGCACAGCTACCATGCCACAATCCCTTTCTGCAGCAAGTGACCACCAGCATGAGAAAGAGCCAGGTCCCTCATCCCTGCTCCTCGAGCATCCCACTGCCACTGAACTTTATAGCCAGTGGCTTTATAACCAGTGGCCAAAAGAGGTGCTTCTCAATTAGAAAAAAATAAATAAAAATGTGCAAATGTGCTTTACAATATATTAATTCATCCTAAAGTTGTGTTTTGGCAATAAAACATTCAAAAACCATTTGCCCTGGAGCCATTAACCGGTTCCCGACCAGCACACGCCAATGTACGTCGGCAGAATGGCACGGGCAGGCATATTGGCGTACAGATACGTCCAATCTCTAATGCCGCCCTGCCATCGCTCGCATGCTGGTCGGGACCCCCATGATCATCTCACCCACGATCGTCTCACGGGGCGGCTGAACGGAGAGATGCCGTTGTAAACAGCATCTCACCGTTCTGCCTAGCAACTAGTGACGCTGATCTCTGCTCCATGTGATTGGAGCAGAGATCAGTGTTCACTAAATGAAAGCCCAGCCCCCAACAGTTAGTAACACACCCCTAGGAACACTTAACCCCTACACTGCCACCCACTGGTTAACCCCTTCACTGCCAGTGTCATTTACACAGGAATCACTGCATTTATGTAGCAGTGATTGCTGTATAAATGACAATGGTCCCAAAAATGTGTCAAAAATGTCCGATGTGTCCGCCATAATGTCGCAGTCACAATAAAAATCACTGATCGCTGCCATTACTAGTAAAAAAAAATTATTAATAAAAATGCCATAAAACTATCCTCTATTTTGTAAACGCTATAACTTTTGTGCAAACCAATCAATAATCACTTATTGTGATTTTTTTTTTAACCAAAAATATGTAGAAGAATACGTATCGGCCTAAACTGAGGGAAAAAAATGTTTTTTTATATATTTTTGGGGGATATTTATTATAACAAAAAGTAAAAAATAATGCGTTTTTCCCCAAATTGTGGCTCTATTTT
The DNA here is from genome assembly GCF_037356315.1 of Lithobates pipiens. NCBI lineage: Eukaryota > Metazoa > Chordata > Amphibia > Anura > Ranidae > Lithobates > Lithobates pipiens. The sequence goes on along the minus strand of NW_027507758.1, from coordinate 78,702,536 downwards.
TGTTTATAGCGCAAAAAATAAAAACCGCAGGGGTGATCAAATACCACCAAAAGAAAGCTCCAATTGTGGGAAAAAAAGGACGTGAATTTTGTTTGGGAGCCACGCCGCATGAACACGCAATTGTCAGTTAAAGCGACGCAGTGCCGAATCGCAAAAAGTGGTCTGGTCTTTGACCAGCAAGATGGTCCGGGACTGAAGTGGTTAAGGAGGAGAGTGACTGCATGGTTGTCCATTGATGCACCATCTGACCCTTGGGGGTCTTCCTTGAAGGCGAGAGGCTGGCACAACTGGGGGAATAGTAGCATTTTAGATTGGACTCCCTTATCCATCCTTGTCCCCCTCATCTCTACTTGCCTACATAGAAATTAAGAGACTGAACATTTCTTTGAATCACCAAACTATTTTCTGGATGCACTTTTTGATGGGGAAATTTTTAGTCCATTCTTTCCTGCTCAGACTCCGATATCCCCTCCTCGAGCCGGGGAGTGCTAGATGGCTGAGCAATCCCTGGAGTGGTGGCTGGTAGGCCCATCAGTCTTCCCCTTTCTCCTCCCCCTGGCCACGCATCTCCTTCCTCCTCCTTTCAGCCAATGGGGAAACGGGCCTCATGACCCGCTTCCTGATTGTCTGGGAGGAGAATCAGTGTGAGAATAGCAAATATTCAACTGGGTCGGGCTTGGAGCGCAGTGCTCTGCTCCTCGAGCCCACACTTTTTTTAAGCCTATTAGAGCATCTAGTTCTAATTACGAGCTTAAAAATAAAAACACCCACCCACTGGAATCCATGGTCCGGCGCCCTGTATGTAGATCAGGGGACCAGACGCATAAATGGGGGGGCGGTGCCCGTGCGCCCCTAATGGATGGGCCGCCACTGCATTTGAGACTGTAAAAGTGGGATTTATTATCTCCTTTCTGTCAGAAGAACCATAGTCCAGGGCACATCACCTACTTGAGACTTGAGCCCAGTTCTCAATTCTGTTTTGGCATTCTTCAAAGTGTTGGCACAATATTATGACAACCCAATGATTATTACTGCTGAGGCTCCCCTCCACGCACTGCACCAAAGTCGACGGCCTGTGGAAGACTATACAGTTGAATTTTGTAAGTGGTCACCAGTGATATTGGTTGGAATGATGCTGCTCTAAAATACCAGTTCCATCTTGGTCTGTCTGAGGCACTCAAGGATGAGCTAGCCAAGGTCGATGCTCTTAATTCTTTAGAAGACCTCATTTAGCTGGCCATTCAGCTAGACCAACGTCTGCAAGAATGACAGTCAAAACTGACTTTTGTCCTACCTGGATGTTGCCCAAGGTGTCCTCTGCTATGATGTCTGTTCCTACTACACCACCAGCTGGGGGGGAACCCAATGCAAATTGGCCTTGTTCTGCCCTGACTCCAGAAGAAAGGATGGATCGCTGTTCAGCCAACCTCTGCCTTTACTGTGGAGAAGCTGGCCACTTCCTAATCAGATGTTCATTTAGGCCAAGTAAGCCCACTACACCTATTTTCAAGTTTCCGGGACTCCACACGTCATTCTTGCTATCTTGTTACAGGTGGCTGTTGGGGAGATCATGCTTCAGGCAATCGTTCACAGCATGCAGCTGCTTTTTGGATATTGCCCTTGCAAAAATCCGTCAGACTTTAGAAATAGAACATGTTTCAAATTTTTCTGCCGGAACTCCCCCGGACCCAGTTCCTACCGAGAAATCCGCTCGTGTGTATGCTAGTCCGACAAAAACCGACGTGAGGGCAGCTATTGGCTACTGGCTATGAGCTTCCTTATTCTAGTCCGGTCGTACGTCATCACGTTCAAATCCGTCGGACTTTGGTGTGATCCGTTCATTTGGAAAGTCCGTCAGAACTCCGCCGAAAGTCCGTCGGACTTAGTCCCTCGAAAAGTCCGGTCGTGTGTACGTGGCATTACTGTTCATCTGGCTGATGGGACAATTTCAAGGTCAGACTCAGGACACATCATACAAGAGACTATTCCTATTTTTGCTGTGACTTATTCTGGTCACCAAGAATTCCTCTGTTTTTGATGTGTTCATTTCCACTATGTTCCCACTATAATTCTTGTAAATCCTTGGCTGCAGGCCCATAATCCTCAAATTGATTGGTCCAAGGGGAAGATAACATTTACATCAATCTACTGCTTTGTTTCCAAAACCACAGATTCTCCAATTTTTACCAGTCAGATCATTCCATCCGTCTATCATGATTTCCTGGACATTTTTGATAAAAAGGCCCATACGCTACCACCCCACTACCACTGTCTAATTGAGCTACTTCCCAGCGCAGAGATCTTTTTTGGATGAATCTTCCCTCTGTCTGAGATCAAACTATAAACCCTACAGCAATATATTGATTCAAATCTAGAAAAAGGATTTATTCACCTCTCAGATCTTCTTGATTGAAAAAAGGGCCATTCACTAGCCATTAAGTCCATGTTTGAGGAATCGTTCAATGGTCCTTTTGGTGGCCTAGTCTGAGTCAAGATTGTAAGGACTATGTGGGATCCTGTGCAGCCTGCTTCCATAGCAAAAGCAATAACGCTAAGGCATGGGGTTTGCTAAGGCCACTATCAGTGCTGGGACAAGGTAATTTAGAGCCCAGGGTGAAGATGCCAAACTGTGCCCCCCCCCCCCAAAAGCATCATGTGTTATTCCCCCCCCCCCCCCCCCCAAGATAAAGAAAAAAGCACAAAAGCACTTATTGGCATACTTAGCCCTAAGCATTAATTCCCTTTGCAAGCCAAAAAGCCAAAATTCTCCCCAAATTCTCCCCCCAAATTTTTTCCCCTTCCTCCCGATACAAATTTCTCTCTGCTGACCCCCCTCCCAGCACAAATCTTTTTCCCCACCCTCTAAGCTCAAATCCTCTCTCTTCCCTGCCAGCACAACTATCCCTCCCCAAAAAAGCACCCTCCAAATTCCCCCTCCCAGCAAAAATCCTCCCCTCTCCCAAATGTCCCCTCTTAGCACAAATACCTCTGAGTCATCCCAACTAGCATAAGTCCTCCCCGCTCTTAGCACAAATACCCATCAATCATCCCTACTAGCACAAATCTCCCCCCCCCAAATAATTTCCCCTTCTTGCACAAATACCCCCTCCTAGCACCAATCCTCTTCCCCCCCCCCCCAGCACAATCTCCCCACCAAATCACCCCTCAAATTTCCCCTCCTAGCACAAATCCTCCCCCCAAATTTACCTTCCATCATCCTTACTAGCATAAATTCTCAAATTCTCCCCCCAATACCCATTTCTAACAGCCCCAACATTTCCTATCCTAGCACAAATCCCCTCCATCACCTTTTCTAGTACAACCCCCCTCCCCCAAACCTCCCTCCTAGCACAAATCCCCCCCCCCATCCCCATGGCACAAATCCTCCCTCCTGGCACAAATAACCCCCATCTCCATTTCTGCAATAATAACACCCAACATTGGTGCTAGTTTCTCCAATGATCCACAGTATTGGCGCAGTGGCTGCAATAATAACCCCCAGCAAAGGTGGTCAGTGTTGATATGCTATTTTAACTGACACCACTAATGCAGCCCAAAGTTGTTAATTACACTGCCACCTGTCACTCCTGCATTAAGCCCCATACACACTATTAGATTTTCTGCAGTTTTTTGTCTTCAGATTTACCAAAACCATGCAGTGCAAGGGCCTGCCTGATTGCATACAAATTGAAACTCTTAAGGTTTAACCTCATATTATATGGTTTTGGTAAATCTGAAGACAAAATCTGCAGAAAATACAATTTTCTTGTTCAATTTCCTTTAGTTGTACCTTCAACTGTGTAGTGCAAGAGCCTGCCTGATTGCATACAAATTAAGTGTTTAGGTTTGACCTCATATTATATGGTTTTGGTAAATCTAAAGGAAAATTGTACAAGAAAATTGGATAATGTATGGCTAGCCTTGGTGATCCATGTCAATGTTAATTAACCCATTTGTATTGCAGCATGAATGGGTTAATTAACCAATGGACTTGTTAATGCCTTGAGGCGTGTGGTGGGTTTTGTAATTGGGGTTGAAGGGGTTAGTTAACTAACACTGCCATTATCCAGTATGTTGCAGCATGAAGGGGTTAATGTACTGTCACTGATGCAGTAGTGACCAGTGGCAGTTAATTAACCACTTTGTGTATTAATGGCCAGTGTTAATTAAGCCATTCATGCTGCAATACAAAGGGGGTGAACTAACCCCCTCACTCCCAATTACAAAACCCAACACACTCCTCAAGGAGGTAACATGTCCAGTTCACCGCCCTTGGCTGAGTCACTGCAGCATTACACTATCACTGTTATGCAATTCTCCTCTGTCTGCGCACTTATCTTATCCAATCAGGCATGCACTCTCAGACTCCCCCTTGGGGTGCCTCTCTCTCTTCCTGTCCTGGCCTCAGAATGACATGTCAGAGATTAAAATTATGTTTACAATGGATGTTTACTAGTGAGGGGAGCATTCCAGCACTCAACAACCAGCTGCAGCTCTGCAAGAGCACTGTGCAGGGTCTCTTCTCCTGGATTTCGGAGGTGATCTGTGCACCGCTGTGCATGCTGAACTGCCCTCAGGTAGACTTTGGGCAGCATTGTCTGCGCTCTGTCATCCTCCTCTTGTTCTGGTGTCACATCACATTCGGCTACTCATCACATTTTGCTACCCGCTGGAGTGTGCATGCGCGATGCCGCCATATGCGTTCCAACAGAGGGCCCCTCACGGGCTTGATTCGCTCGCTGCACTTCAGGCACGGCCTCGCTTCACTTGGCATAAATATAATCAATCTCTATATCCATTTGGATAGTGGGGCTTGAATTTGGACTCAGAGGTGGAACACATACGGCGGCAATGCTCATACGCAGTTCAGCGGTTAGCTAAGTGTGATGGGTTGCCATATGTGACGAAACACCCGGACTGGTGTCACTTGGGTGTTGACTCCCCCCCCCCCCCCCGCACCTCCATAGGGACACCACTCATGGGCGTCCGCAGAACTTTTTTCAGGGGGGGGCATAATTTTATGGACACCCACACTCAGCCCCTTTTCGGCAATGTCATGAAGGGGACGGGCTTAGTCATTATCACATAAAGCTTAGGCAGGCAGGCAAAGGTTTGAGAAATTTGATGCAAAAGCTTAATAGAAGGATCAAGCCATTGCCTGATTAGCAATTTCGAATCTGTTTTTTTCTTTACACTATTGAATGCACCAAATTATTCATACACACATGATCAAGGCACTACAAGTGAGTTATAAAAAGAAAACACATGTAGAATCTGCATTTGGTGTTAACAAAGGACAAATAAAATATATAAATGTATTTATTTTGGAATGCATTAACTTAAATATATACACACACACACATATATATATATATATATATATATATATATATATATATATATATATATATTTAGAACTAAATAACTGTTATCCAAATTGGAAAATAAAACATATAAACTTTAATAGCAAATATCTGCACTCTTGATTAAATTTAGCGTATTTGAGTATTTTTTTTGTACAATTTTTGTTCACTGGTTAGTGATCTCGAAAAAGAAACTGTAAACGTCTGTGGTCCATTGCAAATTTATCAATGACTTTGTCAATCAACTGTTGTTTGTTTTCAGCAATTTTTGCTCTATGTATGCTCATCATGCACAAACCAGATAAGCGATCATCTGCCATTGTCGATCTCAGCCAGGTTTTGACCCTTCTCATTGTGCTGAAAGACCTTTCCACTGTACAAGTGGTCACAGGTAATGTGAGAGCAATGAGAATTGCTTGCTGGACTGACGGAAAAAAATCTGTGTGGTTTAGCAAATCCAGAAATCCATTGTCAAACTGCTCATCCTTCGTTGACCAGATCTCAAACCATGTGACTGCTTCAGCTTCCAGGTTTTCAATGCCGTAAATTTCTTTGATGTCTGCAATATGGCATTTGTATTGCTCAAGTGTCATTTTTGCCATTTGTTTTGGGTAAAGTGAGAACAGACTGAAATTTTTCTTGTTTTCATTGCCAAACCGGCTTTCTAATGATGCAATGATTGAGTCCATGTATGGCACATAGATAGACTGGCGATAGTATTCTTCCACAGAAGAGGAACCAAAACTAGAACGAAATACTTGCCTGCCACACTGTCTGGGAACGCAAAGTTCAATGCTCAATTTTTCTGCCATTGTTTGAACATTTGAAAAAATTTCCTTAAATTGTTCTTCTGCATTTTCTCTGTGATCGCGGAACACAGTGAGAAGATCTTGAACATGATTACACACTTTGAGGATATTAAGCTGAACAGCTTGGAGAGCCTGGCTTACTGATTCCAGTCTTGATGAGTAATTTGAAATGATGGTCAAGCAAAAGAGGAAGCTCACTGTGCTTGAAGAACATTGCAATTGATATGCATCCTGACGTGTTTTCCCTGATGCTGTATTGACCAGTAAGCTTAATTGATTAAAAATATCTTCAAAGTTTGAGCTAAAAATTCGAATGCTTTTGTATTTGGCTGTCCACCTCGTTTCACTCAGCAATGGCACATTAGGAATGAGATCTTCTTTTTGGACTCTCACGGAAAAACTTGATGATGGCTTTCACTGTGCCAATAGAATTCCATATATCAGGAACAGCATTCAGATCATTAACAACCAAATTGAGTTTATGTGCAGCACAGTGAGCAAAAGCAGCTTTAGGATATTTTCTTTTTATTATGGCTTGAACGCCACCTTCTTTTCCTGTCATTGTCGAGCATCCATCATATCCTTGGCCATAGAGTTTTTCTAAATTTAATCCAAATTTAGAACATGTATTCATAATCATATTTGCAATTGAGATGGCATCCATTTCTTTTAAGGTTGCAAAACCAAGGAATTCTTCTCTGATGACAGCTACGGTGCTGCTTGTGTCTACAAAACGTACTCCAAGTGACATCTGTTCTTTGCCAGAAATGTCAGCACTTTCATCAGCAATGATCGAAAACCCATTTGAGATGTTGACTAAGGATACCAGATCTTCTCGTAACGTTTCTTCACATAATCGAATCAATTCATTTTCAACACGAACTGATGTATAACGTGCATTAACTGGTGCATTTTCAAGATGGTTCTTTAGGATCATATCTCCTGCTTCAATGCGAAATTGGTACAGACTTTGCACGTTTCCAGTTGTACTTTGTTTCCCACGTAAAGCAATGTCATGTGTTCCACAAAATATGATAGTAGACAAAATTGGAAATAACTTTTTCCGATTTTCTTCAACTTGCCTTTTCACAGCGCTATTTGGCAAACAATACTTGTTTCAGGTTTCTTTCTGATCTCCAAAAAATTAGTTGCATCCACTTGTGCATTTTTATGCCAAGACGTTAAAACATGGTTCCGTGCACCTTCATGGAAATCTTTATATTTTGTGAAAGGCCTAGTTATGAATGCTCCTTGTATCCGGCGATGAACTGGCTGTGTAAAAACTGTACAATACGCCCTCTTTCCGCCATACTGCAGACCCGGCACCATGGTGCGCATGAACGTGCTTGCCGATGCTCTTAAAAGCATCAACAATGCCGAGAAACGTGGTAAGCGCCAGGTTCTCATCAGGCCGTGCTCAAAAGTGATTGTGCGATTCCTTACAGTGATGATGAAGCATGGCTACATTGGTGAGTTTGAAATAATTGATGATCACAGGGCCGGAAAAATTGTTGTCAATCTTACAGGGAGACTTAATAAGTGTGGTGTCATCAGCCCCAGATTTGATGTGCAGTTAAAGGATCTGGAAAAGTGGCAGAACAATCTCCTGCCTTCACGTCAGTTTGGGTATATTGTACTTACAACTTCCGCTGGCATCATGGACCACGAGGAAGCAAGGCGAAAACACACAGGAGGCAAAATCCTGGGATTCTTTTTCTAAATGTTAAAGCAGACAGAACAATTAAACTGTTATCAAAAAAAAACAAAAAAAAAAAAAAACTGTACAATACTTGCAAATCGCACCTTTCAGTTGTGGAGAGTAGCTAAGCCAAGGTGAATATTGATTAATCCACACCTGACGGAAAAAGTGTGGTCCGGTTGAATCTTTCTTGAAGTCATAATTTTCTGGTGGGTTATATGTATTTATTAGCAGATTGTATTTAAGATCATCTGTTAGTTTTTTTGATGAATTTAAATACAATCCAATGTCATTTACAGGAGCATCAACAGGAGCATCAACAAGAGCATCAACATGGCTACATTCTATTGGAGCTGGAACTGGACCTGCAGAACTGCTAGTGCTTGATTCTGCCTCTTGTTCACCATGTCTAGATTCTTGTGTTGCTCCCTTATCAGATTCTACATCATCCAATTTGCGTTTTGAAAAGAATTTGCGGATATCCATTTCTAAAAAGAAATGGGGATCATTAAGTACTCTGCTCATCACCTGGCTATATCACTTGATTGCACCCAAAAGACTTGCCACAGCACCAGCTCTATAGATATAACCCCACGGCACCAGATCCACAGCACATGAAATAACCCTACAGCACCAGATATAGATTCACTGCACTGCAAGATCCAGAGCACCAGAAAAACAGCATCACCAGCTATAAAACCACAGTACAAGATATAAACCCACAGCACAAGATATAAACTCAGAATTCAGGGTTCAGGAGTGCATTGTGCTCAGAATGCAGGGATCAAGAGTGCATTGTGCTACGAATGCAGAAATCAGGACTGCATTGCGCTCAGAATGCAGAAATCAGGACTGCATTGCGCTCAGAATGCAGGAATCAGCACTGCATTGCGCTCAGAATGCAGGAATCAGCACTGCATTGCGCTCAGAATGCAGGAATCAGGACTGCATTGCGCTCAGAATGCAGGAATCAGGACTGCATTGCGCTCAGAATGCAAGGATCAGGACTGCATTGCGCTCAGAATGCAAGGATCAGGACTGCATTGCGCTCAGAATGCAGGAATCAGGACTGCATTGCGCTCAGAATGCAGGAATCAGGAGTGCATTGCGCTCAGAATGCAGGAACCAGGAGTGCATTGCGCTCAGAATGCAGGAACTAGGACTGCATTGTGCTCAGAATGCAGGGATCAGGACTGCATTGCGCTCAAAATGCAGGAACCAGGACTGCATTGTGCTCAGAATGCAGGGATCAGGACTGCATTGCGCTCAGAATGCAGGGATCAGGAGTGGAATGCATTGCACTCAGAATGCAGGGATCAGGAGTGGAATACATTGCGCTCAGAATGCAGGAACCAGGACTGCATTGCGCTCAGAATGCAGGAACCAGGACTGCATTGCGCTCAGAATGCAGGAACCAGGACTGCATTGTGCTCAGAATGCAGGGATCAGGACTGCATTGCGCTCAGAATGCAGGAACCAGGACTGCATTGTGCTCAGAATGCAGGGATCGGGAGTGGAATGCATTGCACTCAGAATGCAGGGATCAGGAGTGGAATGCATTGCACTCAGAATGCAAGGATCAGTGCACTCAGAATGCAAGAATCAGTCTATATCGTTCTCAGAATGCAGGGATCAGGAGTGCATTGCGCTCAGAAAGCAGGAATTAATCTACATTGTGCTCAGAATGCAGGGATCAGGAGTGCATTGCGCTTAAAATGTAGGGATCAGGAGAGTGTTGCACTCAGAATGCAGGGATCAGGGGTGTGTAATGCCCCGTACACACGAGCGGACTTTTCGACATCCAAACTCCGACGGACTGAGTCCGTCAGACTATCCGATCGTGTGTGGGCTGCAACGGACTTTAGCTTCGCTAAAGTCTGACGGACTTTAGAAATGAAGCATGCTTCAAATTTTCCCGACGGAACTCCGCCGGACCCGGTCCCCTTCGAAAAATTCGCTCGTGTGTGTGCTACTCCGACGGACTAAAACCGACGCTAGGGCAGCTATTGGCTACTGGCTATGAACTTCCTTATTCGAGTCGGGTCGTACGTCATCACGTTCGAATCCGTCGGAGTTTAGTGTGATCGTGTGTGGCCAAGTCCGTTCGGCCGAAAAGTCTGTCAGAACTCCGTCGGAACTGCGGCAGAACTCCTTTGGAAGTCTGTCGGACATAAGTCCTCTCGTGTGTACGGGGCATTACACTCACATTGCAGAGTTTAGGAGTGGGTTGCGCTCAGAATGCAGGGATCAGGAGTGTGTTATGCTCAGATTGCAGAGTTTAGGAGTGGGTTGCGCTCAGAATGCAGGGATCGGAGGGAGGTGGGGGGTGATATAAAGGGTGCTACAGGACACTGCTATGGGGGTGACCCTGCCCATAGAAGTGTCCTCTACCCCGTTCACATCACCTCCCCCCCCACACACACACAGTGGTGTCTTCTGCCCCCCCTTTACCCTATAGCAGTAACCTCCCCCTTTCCCTCCCCTTCCATAGCACAGTGTCCTACCTGTTTCCACAGCAGAGACTGGGTGGCAGCACAGTTATGGACAGAGGGCAGGAGCTGGCAGCGTGACTTTTCATATTAGCAAGCCGGGGAATGGTTGCTTAGAACCACCCTGTGTGCTGAAAACCAATCACCAGCAGTTTAACATAAAAAGTTTGTTTCGCCAGCTTCTCTTCCCACCCTCCGTCCTGAGCTGCGCTTACTCCCGGTCTCTGCTGTTCACTGATGACAGTGGTGGAGGAGGATAGAGGCAGTAGGGCGAGAGAGAGACTGTGACATAGATGGCATGGTGGAGCCACCCACGGAGGAGGCTGGGATGGGAGACAAGGACTGGCACATAGAAAGTGGGGGTCAGCGGCGCAGAAACCTGTTTGCGGTGGACAGGTGGACTAAGATTGTCAGGTTACCGACCCCCATTATAGTCTTGTGAAGGAAACCTGGAGAATGGGCTGTAATAACAATTCAGATTTTTTTTAAAACACAAAAAAGTATAGGCTATATTTATATGGACTGGTACGACTGGCCTGAGCAACTTCCAATACAATGTGGAGCTGAATGATCTCTTATATAACACATATATCTTTCAAGCCTAGAGAAAGTACATCTTTTATATTGCAATACATCTGTTATGGCAGTGGTGCTGGTGCTCAAAGTTTTTGAGGGGGTCCAAAAAAGCTGAAAAAAAAATCATCACTGTGCCCATCAAATGTAGTCACTGTGCCAAACGCTGCCAGTGTGCCCATCATATGTTGCCAGTGTGCCCATCATGATTGGCGGAGAGGCGCTTTAGTGTTAGGAAAGCAAATAGTCATTCGCTTTTCTAACATAGCTGAGTAACCTGCGAGCGCCCAGCATGGTGCTTATAGGTCACCTTTTTTGATGCCTATTAGAGCCTATGGCTCTAATCAGGTGCTTAACCACTTGTCACCCAGGCCAATTCTGCCATTTCTCTCCTACATGTAAAAATCTTTTTCTTTTTTTTGCTAGAAAATTACATAGAACCCCCAAATATTATATATATGGTTTTTTTTTTGTTTCTTTTAGCAAAGACCCTAGAGAATACAATAGCGGTTGTTGCAACTTTTTATCTCGCACAGTATTTGCGCAGCAATTTTTCTAACTTGTTTTGTGGGAAAGAAACAGTTTTGTACTTAAAAAAAACAAAACAGTAGAGTTAGCCCAATGTTTTTGCATATTTTGAAAGATGAAGTTACGCCGAGTAAATAGATACCTAACATGTCACGCTTCAAAATTGCACACTCGTGGAATAGCGCCAAAGTTCGGTACTTAAAAATCCCCATAGCCGACGCTTGATTTTTTTTTTACTGGTTACATGTTTTGAGTTACAGAGGAGGTCTAGGGATAAAATATTTTCTCTCACTCTAACGTTCACGTCAATACCTCACATATGTGGTTTGAACACCATTGTCATATGTGAGCAGGACTTATGTATGCGTTCTGCGTGTGAGCACACGGGGACAGGGGCACTTTAAAAAAAGGTTCTCTTTTTTTATTATGACACTTTTTTGGTAAATTTTTTTATCACTTTTATTGTTATTACAAGGGATGCAAACATCCATTGTAATAGGAATATGACATGACAGGTCCTCTTTACAACCTCTGTCTGACTCACTGATCATAGAGGCGAGTTGCTATAAGCACCGGAGGGTGGCGGGAGGGGGGGACCTTTCCTCTCGCCTCCTGTAAGAATGATCAAGGGTGTAACAGCCGCTATGATCTTTCTTATGGTGTAGGAAATCGCCGGCTGAAAACAGCAATATCTGAATGATGAAATTATAAATCAAAAAAAACATCCTGTGTAAAGTTCAATCAAGGAAGAAAGAGTCTTTTGTAATAAGGGGCTCTCTGTTTCCAAGAAAAACCAATGAATAGAGAAATCGATCCTTTTTACAAATTCAGTGTAGTCTTCTTACAAATCCAAAGTTGAAAAAAGTTTGACTCTTACCACAATGGGTGGACTCCCAGTCAATGGAGTCGTTAGCGCGAGCAGACAGCCCTCTGCAGGGTTCTTTTGTGTGTAATCCGTTCCGGTGTGCTACTAGACGCATGGATAGATACGGATCGTTCGGAAGTAGCCAGCCTAGATTGCAACAATTCCGTACGTCCTCCTTCACTTCTCGGACACCGTAGATAGTGGCTATCCAATCTCTCTGTACGTCTGGAGTATGTTTATAGCTCCCAGCGAATCGTCCGATGTCAAGGTTTTTCAATACGCAAACCTGTAGTAAAACACAAGATACTCGGGCCTCCCGGCCACGAGTAAAGGGAAGGGGAAAACAAAGAAGGACTCCGATCGTGAACGTACCGTTAGGCAGTCGGCAATTTTATTAAAAAAATTTTTGCTAACATACAGCAGACCAAAAATATGACCGAATGGGTCCAATTCTAACAAGTGAAAATAAAAATATGCATAAAAAAACGGTTAAAAATAAGAACAAATATACACCCGTGCTAGGGAATATTCTAAGCGTGGTGGTATCAGCACAAACAGCCTGTTTGTGCTGATACCACCACGCTTAAAAAGGATCGATTTCTCTATTCATTGGTTTTTCTTGGAAACAGAGAGCCCCTTATTACAAAAGACTCTTTCTTCCTTGATTGAACTTTACACAGGATGTTTTTTTTTTTGATTTATAATTTCATCGATTTGTATTAGATTTCCTACTTCCATCTTTCATATAATTTTAGCGCAACTTTATATATACCATTTTTTCTGAGTTTTTCCATATCTTGATATTAGATGGTTTTTAGTTGCAGCTTTTAGGTTTACCCCAAGCGCGATATTTCTGTTTTTTGTTTTTTATAATATATGAATGATGTCTGTAGCTACACCCATCATTCAGATATACTCGCTCAAAGTCGGTCACCTCATATGACGGTGGGCATGAGGCGATTAAAACCCCCCCTGCCGCTGTAATTCAGGCGTCCTGCACCCAAAAAGGGTCCGGGCGCCTGAGTAGGGGGTGGCAGAAGCGGCCATAGATAGATTCATGCATTGCATGAATCTATCTAAAGGTGATAGAGGCGTGGCAGGAGAGAGGGGACGGCGCTCCTGTGCGCCCTTAATGCACGGGCCGCCATTGTGTTCTGCCCATATTTTGATCCTGATGAAAACAGGCTGGGTATGGACTGGTCTGGTAGCCTGGTCTGAGTGGTAACTTACAAAGTGAAGAAGACATGAACAACATATTAACATAATACACTAACTATCTTACCAGCAAATCTAGCAATAAATCAATAAAAATGCTTTTCCTCCTGGGAGTCCTGGGCTCCTGGCTGCTAATGCTAACTGCTGTTACCTGTGGTTTCTTGCTGTTCTTGTTGCTTAGGCATGCACAGGCACAGCACAGCAGGTAGCAGAATATAACTGGGCAGCTCACAGACTGCCAGTGTCAGCCCAGCATATAACTCAGCTCGTCGGCAGCTTGAGTGGGCGGATCCACAACAACAGGCAGCCAATCAATGAAGTGGAGGGCGGAAAGGCTGACCTGCGGAGCTGTGTACACTGCACAGTGTAAACAGCAGAGAGAAGCCAGTAGAGAAACAGTCACAGATGTAGAAAAAAAAGTCTGTGGCGGCCGCGATTGCAGCGCGGCTGCGGCGGACATTAAACACACACAGACAGGTGACACAGAGCAACAACACCCAATGATTCCAGGGGGGGGCAACCGCCCCACCTTGCCTGTATTTGCGGACGCCCATGACACCACTGTCAGGACTATATAGAGTTTGCTTACCCTCCCCCTGCACACATTGCTTGCTGGGAGGAGATGAGGAGGGGGGGGGGGCGGGTAAGCAAACTGTAAAGTCCTGATTTTACAGTCCCAATGAAAGAGCACTACAGTGAGTGTGAAGCTGGAGAGGAGAGGAAGAGCACAGCCCGCTCTCTCTTCCTCTCTATATTTTTCATATATCATACAATATTAAGCTGACAGAAGTAGTGATGCCTCTGTCACTACTTCTGTCAGCTAATAGTTGCAGAAACCCTCCTGGCAGCACCCTCCCATGTCACAGACACCCAGGGCAGCCGCCAATTCTGAAGTGGCCACTACCTCTTCCAGGCTGTCCAAGGGAAATTATAACCATGGAGTTCATAGTGGACTTACCTCTTTCTGAGGGGTTTACCACCATCCCGGTAGTAGTCAGGGCCGGTGCTACCACTAGGCAAACTAGGCAGCCGCCTAGTGCGCACTGCTGCCTAGGGGCACCCAGCCGCTGGTTTCCCTCCGCATCTGCATGCTCTGCAGGCTGCAGCATGTAACTAACAGTCTCAGGCAGCTGCTCCGTCTGAATGGTAGTGCAATTAGATGCGCAGCGCTGCACTGGAGACAGTGCTAGAGAAAGCAGAGCTGATGCTTCCTGTATAGCGATGCCTCCTGTTACATGGGTAGGGCAAAGGGGGTGGAGTCAGGGCTGAAGCCAATGGAGGTGGCAAAATGAGGTTTCGCCTAGGGTGTCAAAAATACTTGAATCAGCCCTGGTAGTTGTGGATTAATTGTCCAAAATTACCAATTTTTTCCAATGGTGGGTACAACCCAAAGGCTCTGCTTCATCTAGTAGCCTTTTGTTCTAAGAAATTAAGCCACGCTAAAAGGTATTATGATGTGGGGGATAGAGAACTTCTGGCAATCAAAGTAGCCTTTGAAGAATGGAAGGAAAGAACAGGGAGCGGGAGACACAGACCTGAGTGAAGTATTAAAATTATTACTTTAATAGAATAAGATTAAAAACATTTACAAGATTATAGAAGATGGAATCTTGTCAATCAGGGCTGTAGTGGTGAAAGGCTACACGCTCTTAGCTGGCTGCTCCTTCTATTGACCAATAGAAGGAGCAACCAGCTTCAAGCATGTAGTCTTTCAGCACTGCAGCCCTGATTGACAAAATTGCAACCCTGCCTTGGTTCAATCAGATGCCGGTGACATCACTTCCTGTTCCACTGTCCGTGCTGGTCAGTGTGGAGCTTCCTGGTTCCTTGTTCTTGGAGAAACACTGTGATCCATTCCAGCCAGCTGCTCAATCCTTTCTAGCTATCCGGAACAGCGTTGGGACCCACAGAGCCATGTGGAATGCCAGCGCTGCACTTTACTTTGATGAGCATGCATCTTCTATCATCTTATAAGTGTGTTTAATCTTATGCTATTAAACTCAGTTTAATACTACACTCAGGTCGGCGCCCCCCCCTCCTTGTTTTTTCCTTACATGTCTTGCAGACTTCCGGACACACTCTGAAGGATGGCTGCCTTCCTTTTTAACACTTAATACCCCTTTCTTCTCCAACCACCCAACCTATGGATACATCACCATCCAGCTATTACAGCCACAGAGTATACCCCGTAAGGATTACTCCATTTGGAGCACCAGAAAAACACAGAGTATGTTGCTATTTGAAGAATCAAGGTACATCTTGGAAGGTGCTAGCCACCCAATTATGATCTTCACAGATCATAAAAATCTGGAATATTTAAAATCATCAAAGCGCCTAAGACTCTGGCAGGCCAAATGCACCCTAGTCTTTTCCAGATTTGACTTCCACATAACCTGCCGCCCAGGATCCAAGAATGGGAAGGAGAATGCTGTATCCTTGAATCAGCCATGTTTGCTCCCCCAAGCACTATCTTTTCTGCCTATCTTTCATGACCATCTGGAGCTAGCTGCTGACTCTTCAAAAAAAGCCCTGCTAGTCCATAAAGAGTGGTATCGTTTGCACCTACACGATGGGGTGGTCTACTAAAGGGGCCCTTCAGACAAGTTGGAAGAGAGATGACAATCATTCCTCCGAGAGAGGCATAGGGGAACAGTGCTAAAGAAATTGAATGATGATCATGGGCATTTAGGGCTGGTTAGAACATTCCATTTATTCAGAGATTGGTTCTATTTGCATGCAGGCTAAAAATGAAAGCTACTGCCATACCTGCCTTCTCTGCATCCAGAAGAAAATTTTGCAATCCAGAGCTGCACCAATTTGCCACCTTCAGAGTCAAGGTCCTATGTATTTGGTGTGCATTGATTGCTTGAGTCTGGATCCTGACACAAGGGGCCAATGGAACATACTGGTAGTGATTGATCATTTCATTGGTTACGTCCAAGCCTATCCCATAAAGGAAAAAAGAGGTGTCACAGTTGTGAAAATTATATTTTAATTTTAATTACGGACTGCCTCAGCGAATCCATTCCTATCAAGGAAGAAACTTTGAAAGCAGGCTCAATAAACAAATGTTGAGAATTCACAAATCAAGAATGACTCCCTATCACCCAAAGGGGATCCACAGCCAGAAGGGTTTAATTGAACCCTGCTTGACATATTGGAGACCCTTTCTGAACAATGTAAGCAACATTGGAGCAGACACGTCTCCACTGTGGTACATGCTTACAGTAGTACAGAGAATAATGCAACTGGCTATTCCCCTTATAGGCTTATGTTCGGGATGGAAGCTCGTCCGCCAGTGATTTGGCCTTCGGCATCTCCATACATGGAATGTCCACTTCAACTCACAGAGGCCACGTGGAAAGTCTCTGTAAGAACCTAAAGATCGCCTGAGAGACATTTGAAAATGCTAGAGGACTGTGGAACAAGAAGACTTATTATTTGAGGGTTCAGGTTCATGATCTTCAGCCAGGAGACAAAGTGTTGCTGAGAAACCGGAGACAATCTGAAAAGAAAAAGATAGTTGACTGATGGAGTTCCCAGTAGTATGTCATCACAATTTCCTTGTCTTTCTGTTCACAAAACTCTGGCTTGCCCCCTGACATACCCAGGTGACCATATCAATCAGTGGCCTAAGGTAAAGGCAGCCTCTGTCCCTCTAACAAATGGTGTGAGCTTCTTTTACCAAGTTCCTGTTTGAATGTTATCCTTTTGTGTAACTGTTGTGGTAGTAAACCTTTTTTTTTTTACTTGGACCTACAGGCTATAATAAGGCTTACCTGAATGTACAGTGAAAATCTCCTAAATGCACCGTTTAGGAGATATTTAGAGTGTATGCAGCCAGTGACGTCACCGATGCATGCACTCTGAAGGTCCAGTATACCTTCAGAGCTGGTGCTGTAAACGAGGGCTCCTGCACGCATGCTTTGGCGTTATGTCATTGCGGCCATGGCCACTCATGTAGCTGGAGACCAGGAACACGGAAGGAGGACCGGGTGAAGATGGAAGCCTTCTCAGCAGTGACAGCATGGCTTTGTTTTAAGGTAAGTCTCACATAATGTGCTAGTATTCGATGTATACTAGCAAATTATGCATTTGTCTTACAGGCGAAAGTTCTTTATTTTTTTGCAGTGGTTTACTACCACTTTAACCTAATTTTGTCTCCAATTGTTCATTTCCAGTTATGCAACAAGTCATGGACAATCCCGTCTCTTCTGTGCCTGTGCAGAGACCAGGGTGCCATTGTTGAGCCTGTGCAGGGACCAGAAACAAACCACGGAAGATAAGAAAGCTGAGAGACTGAGCCCTTGTGGACTGAATTGAGTTCCTGGGGACAGCAGACTGCCAAGCGTTCAGAACAAGATTCGCTGTGTGCAAAGATTGGTGAGCAGAATCAACTGTGCTTACTTCACCACTGTTTAGCAGTTCATTTCCAGAGGAGCCCCAAGAGCCATTCACTGCATACAGCCTTAAAGAGACAGTAGTAATTGCACCTTAGTACAGATTGGACCCCAATGTTAGCTGTCTTAAGTTGTGGGTTAGGTGTCAGGTACTTTACAACTACTTTATCAGTAACTTAATAACTTTACCAGTGGTATGCCGCTCAGGAATATTCACATATACCTACATCCAGGGGAATATACACAGAGTGCGTTATAGGACACTCGTTTTTTCTATCAATTTTAATTGATATTTTATTCATTATTGTTGTCTAGGTTAATTGCCATATTATAGCCTAGTATTCTCATTAGTGTAGCACATTCAAACATATGCTTTGACCTGTTATCTTGCCTTGCGATAATATACTTACTTTAGCTAACATCAGGTGACTTGTGGCCTATTACCTGTATGCTAACATCAATTTTTATAACCAGGTGTGTCAGATTGTACGAGGCGGTTTACAGAGTCGTGGCAGAACAGAAAACACATCATCATAATAATCGACTTCTGCGGAGGTAAGTGCTACATATGATTTTACATTTTAACTATAGATACGCTTTAACACCTACATTCACACTTTAAATTGCATGTAGTTTCAGTGTCTTTTTCTCATGAACTTGCACTTGTTTAAATGTGCAATTGTAATACACAGTTTTTATGTCTTTTCTTGTGTTTTATTTCTTTCCCTTTAAAAAAAAGTTTTTGACATCTCTATTGTTTGGAATGCATTCCAAAAACACCCACTTGCATGCTCTGCAAGATTGACAGCTTGCCCACTCCTCCTTGCATGGCTCTCCGACCACACTGCTAACAAAGAAACACACAAATAAATGCCACCTCGCAGAGCTGTACACATGCCGCTACCGTGATGCTTTGCTTCTTGACAAAAATTAAATAGCTATAGAAATCGGCAGGCATACGACTGCCAAATGTGACTTGTTTAGTCCCATTACAAGTCGCTGATCACCGTCATTAGTAATATAAAAAAAAAAATCCAGTATATATACAAGCGTTTGTAGGCCAATCAATATACACTTATTGGGGAGTTTTCTTTTCATCAAAGACATGTAGAAGAATACGTTTATGCCAAAATTTATGAAATTAAAAAAAAAAATTATTGGATATGTATGAAAGTAAAAAATATTTTTTTTTGTTTTTGTTATTTAAATGTCAGCCTTTTTTCATTTATATCACAAAAAATAAAAAACCCAGTGGTGATCAAATACAACCATTAGGCCTCATTCACACGAGGCCGATCCGCTGCCACGGAGTCCGCCTCTGTCCACCAGCTCAGGTCCCACTCTGCTCACTGAGCGGGGAGGGGCTTGTCGAGCGCCGCTGGTTGCTATGGAGAGATCAGACGAAAACAGACAACATGTCAGTTTTCATCAGATCTCACCCGATCTCACCCGATCCGCCAGTGTGTGTGGGAACTCCCACCCAAGATCCACTCCCCCACCAAAAAAAAAGATACGCTCATATGCATATATATTTCACAGACAATACAGTGCAACATTTATTGTAAAGTGCCAGTTTACAAAAACAAAATAAGTTAACTTGTCAAACTAATAGAATAATCACCACAATGGGTGATGATCTTTCCCTCGCAAGGAATTTCACATTCCCCTTAGGGGTTATCACTCACCAGATATACCGTATTTATCGGCGTATAACACGCACCCCAAGTTTAGGAGGGAATTTAAAAGAAAAAAACTTTTAGGAGGGAAGTGTAAGGAAAAAACTTACATTTAAATGCCCATCAATACAGCCTTGTCAGTGTCAGTTGCAGCCTTATCAGTCATTTGCAGCCTTGTCAGTCATTTGCAGCCTTGCATTGCAGCCTTCCATTGCAGCCTTGTCAGTCATTTGCAGCCTTCCATTGCAGCCTTTTTAGTCATTTGCAGCCTTCTATTGCAGCCTTGCCAGTCATTTGCAGCCTCGTCAGTCATTTGCAGTCTTGTTAGTGTGTTTGCTGTTTAAAAATGGCGCCGCCGAGATACAGAGCGGATGTCCTGTGTATCTCAGCGGCGCTCTGTAGTTCTCGGCCGTTCTCGGCGGCCTTCGGGTATTTTCGGCCGCACTCGGCTGTTCTCGGCTATTTTCGGCCGCTCTCGGCTATTTGCGCCCACACTCGGCCGTCCTCGGCGGCTTTCCGAAAATAGCCCAGATCGGCCGAAGATAGCCGAAAATACCCGGAAACCGCAGACAGCGGCAGAAAGGGATAGAAACAGCGGGGGATCGGCGTATAACACGCACCCACGATTTCCCCCTGATTTTAGGGGGAAAAAAGTGCGTGTTATCCACGATAAATACGGTAAGCATAAAACAAGCCTTTAATATGCCCAGAAATACGTCATTCACATCTTGAGTTGGAACAGAACCGTAAAATACCTCTGCACATCTTGAGTTGGAACAGAACCGTAAAACACCCCCTCTGGCCATAGAGGATACTGGCCATCCTGGACTCTGTCATGACTGCTCATGAAGAACTTTGACAAGGGAATCTTAACATCCTTCCAGTATGGACCTCCACGTGTGTAGATGAAGTTATGATATAAATCATCCCACTGAAGTTAAAAATAGGTTTCA
This sequence comes from Lithobates pipiens, assembly GCF_037356315.1. Lineage (NCBI taxonomy): Eukaryota > Metazoa > Chordata > Amphibia > Anura > Ranidae > Lithobates > Lithobates pipiens. Next base: position 78,681,966 of record NW_027507758.1, on the reverse strand, counting down.
GACTGTATATTCACCATCCAGGGCCGTCCATGTCCTTGAATTTTCAGGTGCAGTGTATTAAAGTTGGACCAGTCATAGTTCCATTTATGTCCAAAAGCTCCCTCCACATGCATGGTTGAGTAATCGTTGAAATGTACTCCTGTTCTCCAATTGACTTGCTTCAATCCTGCGTATACCCCTGAAGGACCAAACAGCACTTCCGTTACAAATTGTGACATGTCATGCTTGTAACGAAACGTCCCACGCTCCGCTTGAGTGCATTTGTCATATACCGCTTCCTTCCAGTCTGAATATAGATATCAGATATCCCACCACTGCCATTAATGTAACAAAATGTCCCACACTCCGCTTGAGTGCTTTTGTCATATACCGCTTCCTCCCAGTCTGAATATAGGTATCAGATATTCCAACCGCTAACAATCACAAAATGAGACAATATTTTATATATATATATATATATATATATATATATATATATATATATATATATATATATATATATATATATATATATATATATACAGTGGTGTGAAAAAGTGTTTGCCCCCTTCCTCATTTCCTGTTCCTTTGCATGTTTGTCACACTTAAGTGTTTCGGAACATCAAACCAATTTAAACAATAGTCAAGGACAACACAAGTAAACACAAAATGCAATTTGTAAATGAAGGTGTTTATTATTAAAGGTGAAAAAAAATCCAAACCATCATGGCCCTGTGTGAAAAAGTGATTGCCCCCTAAACCTAATAACTGGTTGGGCCACCCTTAGCAGCAACAACTGCAACCAAGCGTTTGCGATAACGTGCAATGAGGCTTTTACAGCGTCCTGGAGGAATTTTGGCCCACTCATCTTTGCAGAATTGTCCTAATTCAGTTACATTAGAGGGTTTTCGAGCATGAACGGCCTTTTTAAGGTCATACCACAACATCTCAATAGGATTCAGGTCAGGACTTTGGCTAGGCCACTCCAAAGTCTTCATTTTGTTTTTCTTCAGCCATTCGGTGGTGGACTTGCTGGTGTGTTTAGGATCATTGTCCTGCTGCAGAACCCAAGTTCGTTTCAGCTTGAGTACACGAACAGATGGTCGGACATTCTCCTTCAGGATCTCTTGGTAGACAGCAGAATTCATAGTTCCTTTTATCACGGCAAGTCTTCCAGGTCCTGAAGCAGCAAAACAGCCCCAGACCATCACACTACCACCACCATATTTTACTGTTGGTATAATGTTCTTTTTATGAAATGCAGTGTTCCTTCTACGCCAGATATACTTGGACACACACCTTCCAAAGAGTTCCACTTTTGTCTCATCGGTCCACAGAATGTTGTCCCAAAAGTCTTGGGGATCATCAAGATGTGTTGTGGAGAAATTGAGACGAGCTTTGATGTTCTTTTTGCTCAGCAGTGGTTTTCTCCTTAGAACTCTGCCATGCAGGCCATTTTTGCCCAGTCTTTTCCTGATGGTGGAGGCATGAACGCTGACCTTAACTGAGGCAAGTGAGGCCTGCAGTTCCTTGGACATTGTTGTGGGGTCTTTTGTGACCTCTTGGATGAGTCGTCGCTGCGCTCTTGGGGTAATTTTGGGCGGCCGGCCACTCCTGGGAAGGTTCACCACTGTTCCATGTCTTCGCCATTTGTGGATAATGGCTCTCACTGTGGTTCGCTGGATTCCCAAAGCTTTGGAAATGGCTTTATAACCCTTTTCAGACTGATAGATCTCAATTACTTTCTTTCTCAATTGTTCCTGAATTTCTTTGGGTCTCGGCATGATGTGTAGCTTTTAAGGATCTTCTGGTGGACCTTACTGTGTCAAGCAGCTCCTATTTAAGTGATGCCTTGATTGTGAACAGGTGTGGCAATAATCAGGCCTGGGTGTGGCTAGAGAAATTGAACTCAGGTGTGGACAACCACAGTTATAGTATGTTTTAACAAGGGGGGCAATCACTTTTTCACACAGGGCCATGATGGTTTGGATTTTTTTTCACCTTTAATAATAAACACCTTCATTTACAAATTGCATTTTGTGTTTACTTGTGTTATCCTTGACTATTGTTTAAATTGGTTTGATGTTCCGAAACACTTAAGTGTGACAAACATGCAAAGGAACAGGAAATGAGGAAGGGGGCAAACACTTTTTCACACCACTGTATATATATATATGTATATATATGTATATATATATATATATATATATTATACACACACACATACAACATTCCAGTGTGGCTGTACAGTGATTCAGATTAGTACAGATCAGACTGGATTTCTTGGTCACCCTGTGCCCCTATTAGAGACACAGGGTGACTTAGACATAGGAGGTGCATGGGGAGCTGAAACAAGTTTTTCCCAACCACCCCAGGGCATTCTGGGTTCCATGGGTCCCCCGCCCAAAGTGACTCTGTCACACATTGTATCTTTCCTCTCCATTTACAGAAAGAGAAAAACACAGGGGCAGGCTTTACAGTGATTCATCACTGTGGTAGCCAATCAGAGGATACCACAGCAATCAGGTGACCGGGAATCGGGAGATCTGGGTACTAATCATTAGTACGGGGCCCAGACCCCGGTCTCTGTGGTGTGAGGTACGCTTCCAGCACAAATGGAGGTACGTATGTATGTGGCCCCACAGAAAAAAGCCAAGTGCAGTGGGGCCGCATATATGTGTTACATTGGCGGGAGGGGTGAAAGTAGCGTAGTGCTAAATAGCAAAAAATGGCCTGGTCGTGAAGGGATAAAATGTTCCAAAGCTGAAGTGGTTAATGTTCTTTTAAATCACTGACATGGAATAAACATTGAGCAAGTGAAGTCACAATTCCTAATCTGTATATTGTCAGTGACTCAAAGTGTTGAAACTCGAGGAGAGGTCGGCCCTAACAGCAGCTCACCACAAGTCACCGCACCTCAGCTCTGGCAGCATACAAATTTTAATATTTCATTTTGTGACACTTAGGCATTCTGTGCCAGAAACATGGGCAAAACCGTGCGCTTTCCTCTATGGTACTTCTATGGTTCACAGGAGTGCAGTTAGTTCTGCACTCCTGTGACCCGTTTCAGCAAACAGTGGGCTGAAGCCGGCTGTCGGCTGACATCGCAGAGCTGGTCCAGGCTCGATGCAAGATCATGACAATGAAGTCGGGATCCGCCCACATGCCTGGACCACCACCTGGCTCAGCCTCTCAGCAAGTCGCTGAGAGCCTGAGCTGGCCGCTCCCACCCCCTCCACAGCCCAGTGCTCCAATGAGGAGCACCGGGCAGAGCAGAGAGCTGGTGACTGACAGCTGTGAGAACAGAGTGATCGGTGGTATTCGATCACTCCGTTTTCAGTGTTAGCCGGCGGGGGGACAGATGCAGCATTGGATTGATCGGATATTTTAATAGCAAATCCCCCCCCCCCCCCACACACACACACACACACACACACATCTGCAGACGCTTGCATTTTCCCAAACACCATGCAGTTGGGTGCTTTATAGAATGGGCCAGGGACTTATTTCCCTGTGTTTCTCACAGGTAGGGCAGCCCATTGAAATGAATGAGATGCCCTATACATGATGCCTGGGGCTGCACGTTGAACGCATGGGTGCATGTGTACACGTAATAGTGTGAACCAAAGCTTAAAGTATAACTAAAGGCAAAACTTTTTACTTTCGTTTTGGATAGAGTGGAGAGGGATTAGAATGCTTGTAATTTTTTTTTGCCTCTCTGTTCCCCATTTCACCCTCTCCATTTGTCCTGTTTACCATTATCATTGAAAGTGAACGTAAAGGAAATCACAAATTTTGAGTTGTTCCCAGAAAAGTAATAGAGGGAAAATCTTCCAATGGGGACACTAGTTCTGGTGACCCGGGGGTCCCAAATGTTTTTTTTTTCAATTTACATTTCCTCTCACTTCCTGTTTGGCTATGGGACAGGAAGAGAAGGGAAATCTCCGCAATGGGACACATATCTTTATAACCCTCTCTTACTTTATCGAAAAGAAAAAAAAAGTTTGGCTTATAGTTCTACTTTAAAAAATTGTGAACAGTGCAATGCATTAAAACAATGCATCCCACCGCCCTATGAATCAAACGCCTTGCCACACACAAAAAGTTTCAATTCCAATGATAATGGTAAACAGGACAAACAGAGTGAGTGGATCTCCCTATCAGGGGCACAGTCATCAATAAAAACCCTGACAGGGGTTCTAAGCCTTATAGATCTAAAACTAAAAAAAGAAAGGTTTTGTTGTTAGTTACACCTTAATGTGTATTTCTAGGTAAACATTTTTATTATTAGCTTTGGATAGAGTGGTGGAATGATTAAGCTCACCAAATACATTACAATCTAATTGTACAATCTTCATTAGATCTACCAACAAGCTTGTAGTGGAAGGGCCTGCCTAATTGGATAGATTAGGTAGGTCCTCATATTAGATAGGTTTGGTAGATCTAAAGTTGATTGTATGGTAATATGGTATAGCGTATGGTGAGTCCTAGACTCTCTGTCTAGTTTTTATCACTTTCATTGTCCCCACTGAGGAGATTCACCCCTTTATGCATCTTGGTGACCAATGTAATTGAGAAAGTGAGGGGAAATCCACAATTTTAGAGTTGTCCCCAGAACAAGAAGTGAGGTGGGTTGGTCTAATGGTGTCCCCTGGAAGATTTCCTCTAGCTTCCTGTTGTGTCTCAGGTACAGGACATGAAGGGAAATGTCCCCAGTGGTACACAGACAGCAATGCATAAATTGGCAGGTGGTTTTAACCCTTCTCTACAGCATCCAAAACCAAAACTTTTTAATTCTTCTTACGCGAACATTCTCCCTGCTATGCAAACAGTCTCTGCTGTTTTATCAATCATTCCCAATGACTTACAAAGTATGGAAGCCACTGGATCAACATAACAGCCATGATAGTGCATCTCAGGAGGTGAGGACAGCCATAACATTACATCTTAGGAGGTGAGGATAGACATGACAGTACATCTTAGGAGGTAAGGACAAACATGGCAGTACATCTCAGGAGGTGAGGACAGACATGACAGTAAATTTCTGGAGGTGGGGACCAGTGAAGTAAGTAATTCAGTTAAAATAAACTGAGTTACGTAACACATTTACTTTAGAGGGTAAAGAGTAATCTAACTGATTACTCTTCCCCTCATGGTAACGCCGTTCCCATTACTTGGGCGGCGTTACCGCAATTACATCTACTGCCTGGGACCAGGTAAACAGGACTATCGAAGGAGGTGAATGTCGTCGCCTCCATCGGCGAGATTGACACCTCGCTAGCCCCGTCGCCTGGTATGGATTTAAAGGGGAACCCCGACGGTGAAAAAATGGCGTGGGGGTCCCCCCAAGTTCATACCAGACCCTTATCCGAGCATGCAGCCCAGCCGGTCAGGAAAGGGGGTGGGGACGAGCCCTCAAAATGGGCGGGTGCTTTGGGGAAGGGGGGCCCTGCGGCCCCCCCATACCAAAGCACCTTGTCCCCATGTTGATGAGGACAAGGGCCTCTTCCCGACAACCCTGGCCATTGGTTGTCGGGGTCTGTGGGCGGGGGGCTTATCAGAATCTGGGAGCTTCCTTTAATAAGGGGGCCCCCAGATTCCGGCCCCCTACCCTATGTGAAAGAGTATGGGGTACATCGTACCCATTCACCTGGGGAAAAAAGTGTACATAAAAAAACACAACACAGGTTTTTAAAGTAATTTATTAATCAGCTCCGGGGTCTTCTTCCGTCTTCGGGGGTCTTCTTCCGACTTCTCCACTCTGTTTGGCCTCTTCTCCCGGTGTCCGGCCTCTTCTCCTGCTCTCCAGCGTCTTCTCCCGCTCTTTCCGGTTCTTCTCCTGGGCTCCTCCCCTATCTTCTTGTAGCTCTTTTACTAGTGGAGGAGCCCGGTCTCCTCCGTCCTTCTTCCCTAGTCCCTTCTCTGGTCGCCGGGTGATGTCACACGGTGGCCCCGTCCCTTATGATGACAGGTCCCGAGGCATGCTGGGACTGTGACGTCATAAGGGGCAGGGTCACCATGTGACATCACCCAGTGACCATGCCCAATTCATACAGTATATAAGTGATCGCGCAGCCCTCACATGGCATTACAGTGGGAGAAAGCATCGAGTCAACATCGGAAGAAGAAAGAAGAGAGAAGAAGGATGGAGGAGACCGGGCTCCTCCGCTAGTAAGGCGATACCAGGCGATGGGGCTAGTGAGGTGTCATTCTCGCTAATCGAGGCAGCGACATTCACTTCCCTCGCTAGTCCCGTCTATAGAATATTAAAAAAAAGTAAAAAAAAGTCAGTTACTTTGCTGAGTAACTAATTACTTTTCCAATGTAGTAATTCCAATGGAGTTACTAACGCAATTACTTTTAGGGAGAAGTCATTTGTTACTTTAACGAATTACTTTTTTAAAGTAAGATGATCAACACTGGTGGTGACAGACATGACAATACATCTCAGGAGGTGAGGACAGACATGACGGTACATCTCAGGAGGTGAGGACAGACATGACAGTAAATTTCAGGAGCTGGGGACAGACATGACAGTGAATTTCAGTAGGTGGGGACAGACATGACAATACATCTCGGGAGGTGAGGACAGACATGACGGTACATCTCAGGAGGTGAGGAGAGACATGACGGTACAATTCAGGAGGTGAGGAGAGACATGACGGTACATCTAATGAGGTGAGGACAGACATGACGGTACATCTCAGGAGGTGAGGACAGACATGACGGTACATCTCAGTAGGTGAAGACAGACATGACGGTACATCTCAGGAGGTGAGGACAGACATGACGGTACAGCTCAGTAGGTGAGGACAGACATGACGGTACAGCTCAGTAGGTGAGGACAGACATGACGGTACATCTCAGGAGGTGAGGACAGACATGACGGTACATCTCAGGAGGTGAGGACAGACATGACGGTACAGCTCAGTAGGTGAGGACAGACATGACGGTACATCTCAGGAGGTGAGGACAGACATGACGGTACATCTCAGGAGGTGAGGACAGACATGACGGTACATCTCAGGAGGTGAGGACAGACATCACGGTGCATCTTAGGAGGTGAGGACAGCAATGACGGTACATCTCAGGAGGTGAGGACAGACATGACGGTACAGCTCAGGAGGTGAGGACAGACATGACGGTACATCTCAGGATTGCAGGGCAGTTGCAGGCTGTGTGTTAAATCCCCACTCCCTCCCTTCTCCTCCCTCCTGGCAGTAGCTGTAGAGAGCATTTCAGGAGGAGACTGGATAACAAAACAGCCGCATGGAACACTGGGATGTGTACTCTGGAATGCAGCAAAAAAGTTTCAACACCCACAAATTCTAGTAAACAGGGAAGGAGAGCAGAGAGCGCCAGAGGGACTGCCAAACAACCAAGCATCCAGAGCAAGGTCTTCTGCACTGCCAGGACAGGTGAGCCACTGCCGTATGTGATCCTTACTGCTGACAGCCTATCAGGAAGGAGACTAATCACTTCTAGACACCTTAACGTGCAGGAAACATAATTCAAGTGGTTGTAAACCTCTGAAATATGAACAAAGCATATTCCTCTATTTTGTGTATTTGTCTCAGTCCAGAACAGATAGGGATTGATTTGCTAAAGGCAAAGAGACTGTGCACTCTGCAAAAGTAGTTGCTCCAGAGCTTAGTAAATGAGGTTAAGGTTCCCATTGCAAAGAAATTCTAATCATGTGCAAGGAAAATAAGCAAAAAACAGCATTTTTGCTTGCACGTGATTGAATGATGGAAGTCAGCAGAGCTTCTCCTCATTTACTAAGCTCTGGAGCAACTGCGCATATAGAGTGCAACTGTACTTTTCAAACTGCACAGTCTACATGCCTTTAGTAAATCAACCCCGAAGAGTCTGACTGCAGATATTGGGGGAGATTTACTAAAACTGTTGCAGCTGTGCATTGTAACCAATCAGTTTTTAACTTCAGCTTGTTCAGTTAGGCCCCTTTCACACATGCTGATGGTATGTCCGTATTTCATCCATCCGTTTGCGGATGAATTACGGACATCCATTCATCCCTATGGGATAGCGGGTGTCTGCGGATGAGCATCCGCAGACACCCGCTATTGTCCGCCTCCGCAACAGTCCGATTCTGCAGACGGAGGAAAATCCTATTTTTCTATCCGTCTGCAGAGCGGATCGGACGAACACGGACACACGGTCCGTGCTCGTCCGATCCCCATAGAGGAGAGCGGAGAGCTGACAGGGCGGTCCCTGCACATTGTGCGGAGACTGCCCTGTCCGCAGCCGGCTCAGCGGGGACAACGGAGCGATCCCCGCTGAGCGAGCGGATCTTCACGGGGCGGATCATTACTGATCCGCCCCGTGTGAAAGAGGCCTTAAGCTTTGACAATAAAACCTGGAAGCTGATTTCTATGCAGAGATGCACCAGATTTTGCATCATGCTGTTTTAGTAAATCAACCCCTCTGTCTTAAAGTCACTTTAAGGCCGGGTTCACACCGGAGCGATGCGGGAACGCTGCGAATCCGCTGCGTTTTCCCGCATCGCATGCCTCCCGCCGGCAGTTCACACTGCCCTATGCGGACTGCTGGAAGTGTCAGTGAAATGTTAATGGCACCCCCAGATCAGTTCGCATATCGCAGTGCGATCTGCAAACTCGGACAGGAATCGGATCGCATGGTGTGAACACCCATGCGATCCGATTCTGCTGCGGACCAAAAAAAGGGTCCCGTGCGAGTTTGCGGCAGGTGCGATGCGAATTCAGCCATACTATCTGTATGGCTGAACTCGCATCGCACAGAGATCGGATGTGATTTGCACTGCAGTGCGGTGCGAATCACATCCGGTTCTCGCTTCCGCAGCAGTGTGAACCCAGCCTTAAAGGGTGGATCTATGGATCTATAAATGGGATATACTTTACAAGGCAAGCTCAGTTTTTTTTTACTTGTTTCATACTATTGTTACATATAAACAACGTTTACCAACCATTCTACCTCCAAAAGTCAATTGCCTCATTCATAGTCCCACACTCCTTTCTTATTTACCTGAATCAGGGATGGAGGTACATTATGTGTGCCTCATTTAAAGTCCCAACCCCCCCCCCCCCCCTTCTTATTGATTATCAGTAGCAAAGCACTCTGCTTGGTTGTAGTCGATGCAATCACCCAGAACAGGAACTGCCTAGCAGGGAGCAAAGGGTAACTCAGTTCTACAACCTGCAGGCAGGGATCACAATGGCAGAGGAGTGATGGCAGTCTACAGCAGGGGTGCCCAACCATTGGTCCACAGGCCAAACCTCTGATGTGGACTTACCTAGGTGGATGCAGCATTGGTCTGATGCTGCATCTGTCCCCCTGGTGTTTCTAAGACTGAGAAGCAAGCGATCTAACACCATTGTTTGCTTGGTTCTCACAGCTCCCCAAGCCGAGAGCTGCCGACTGTTAGTTACTGGCTCTCTGCTCTGCCCCCCCCCCCCAGCTCAGGCTCTAAGTGGCTCGCTCCATTGTCGTGATCTTGCCCAAGCCTTGACCAGCTCTGTGAAAACAGTAGACATCGGACTTCAGCCCGCTGTCTGCTGAAAACAGGTCACAGGAATGCAGAACAAATTGTACTCCTGTGATCCACAGGAGAAGTACAGTAAAAAAAGTTTTGGCTGTACTTCTAATTTAAACCTCTGATAGATTTTATGATCCTTGGCTAGAAGAATGAATCAAAGGGCAAGATTGATATTGATGATAAGGGCTTATTGTGTTCTTTGTGTTGTGTGCTTTTATGATGATAGAAAAAATACACTTTATAAGACATCTGCTATTGCTTTATCTATAGTCAAAGCTTTTTATGGCTAGAGTAGAAAAGACATATTTTTTTTGTAGTCTGTGTCCTGCTGGAGAGATTTCCATGAACTTCCTATTCTGGAGACACAACAGGAAATTAGGAGATCTTTCTAAAGTAATTGGAATTCCCATCTTAAAGAGTTGACATAGGAGCAACAACATTTTTCCCCAAAATCTTATTTTTTTGGGTATAGATATAAAAAAAATTATAAATACCTTAATTCTCCTTTTTTTTTTTAAAGGGGTTTAGGATGATGGGAGGCAGGGTTTATGATCATGTGACCTTCGTGACTGGCTGTGACGGCGGACAAATGATCAGAAAAGCTCCAGATCGCAAGCACCAACCGGCAGCTTTCCATTAGCCACTGGTAACTGTGGTGGGAGCTGGCAGGGTGCATGCTCTCGGTGCAACTGTTTTTGCAATGTTGCACACGAATATAGGGAGCAATACAGAGAGGAGTGGATACTTTTTTTATACAAGTACATGGTACAGCAGGCACATATTGGGAATATGAATTCTTTAATACTGTTGTGTTGTGGTAGTGATGTAGATAGAGTCTTCCTATATAAGATAGTAACTTTGTGTTGTTTACCCAGCAGGTGAGATTCCAGCGTTTTACTGTTAACATGCCTCACAAGTTCACCATCCGCACCTACTTTTTCCCTACATTTTGTAATCACTGTGGTTCATTATTATGGGGCTTCATAAGACAAGGTTTAAAATGCGAAGGTAAGAAATGTAAAAAAAAAATTCCACCTGTTGAAAAAATATTACAACTATAGTTACATGCATTTAAAATTGTAACCATTTCATAAATGTATGCTATAATTCAAATAGTCATTTAACCTATTCACTATAGCATTGTCTGTGTCCTCCATGGTTAGATTTTTCCTTGCTTCCTGTCACATTGAAAGTAGTCATCAAGACAGGAATTCTCACAAAGGGGGATACATACAGCAATAGAAAAAAAAATATGTATAAAGGGAGTTTAAATATAAGTCATTAGTGGACATATTTGCTGTGTAATTCCACTAAGCAGGAAGCAGAGCTTCACAAGTCATGGGCAAAAATGACTGCCCCCATGAAGGACCATAACCAACATGACAGACATTGCAACCATAGTTAAAGGATAAATTCACCTTTGGGAAAATGGTGCATGTTCCACCTGTTATTAGGGTTGAACCTGGAACATGTCCCCACTCCTGCAGCTCTCCCGCACCCCTGCAACCCCCCATTCCAATTTGAAAAGAGCACGGGCGTGCAGGGCTCCACCCACACAACTGTGTCATTTATTCACAGAGTTCTGTGAATGAATACTAGTTCCATCAGCCTTTGTAGCTAATGGCTTGTAGTTCTCAGTGAACTGTGTGGGCACTAGTGAGCTCTCTCGTAGTCTGTTGAGCTTCCTGTGATTCAGTATCTGCCTGCCCGTATCAGAGGTATGGGCAGACAGCTACACTGACAGTCTGCAGGAGCCAGACATTGCACCCGCGATTTGCTGATCTCTGGTGCCTTGCTATACAGGGTCCAAAAAAAAAAAAATTGCAAATTATTTTCAAAAAAATTTACATTTATTCTTTTTTTTAAGAAGGTCAACTTATCCTTCTAGTAGAATTAGCAGCTGAGAAGTACTTACTGTTAGGCTCGGTTCACACTGCCACGACTTGGGATTCGACTTGTGAGACCCCAAGCTTTGTGACATGTGAAATCGAATTTTAGTCAATGGGAGCTGTCTTAATTAGCACAACTGAAGTCGCTCTGACTTTACAAAAGGTTCCTGCATTACTGCAAGTTGACTTCTATCCGACTTGTGCCCATGGACTTTTAATGGAAGTCACCTCAAAGTAGGATCCTCATCTTAATTGAGGTGATTTGGATCCAACATTACAGGAAAATTACCTAGGCATTCCCTGAAGTCGCTTCAAAGTCGCACTGAAGTCACCTGGCAAAGTCGCAATGTAAATTACTCAACATTCAGGTTGCGGCAGTGTGAACCAAGCTTTATGGTCTGATCAGAATCAAATATAAGACTTAGAAATTCAAGCATAAGAGCTGAGGGTACCAGGATTTGATGAGCATGAAAATAGGAGTAGAGATTAAACTTGTTGAATTATTTTTTTTTCTTTGTTTTGCAATATTTGTCCAGGGTGTAAAATGAACATACACAGACGCTGTGAATCCATTGTGCCACCAAACTGCAAAATGGACTCTCCAGAGAATCTTGGCATTACGCCAGATGAAATGTCAGCTCCTGGGCAAAAGGTATGACCTTCTTCTGTAATGTGCATCTTTTTTAAATTTTAAATGATATATTAGAGATAAAAATAATTATAAATATATATATTTTTTTATCTGTAGTTACTTATATACAGAAAACAAGATGTAGGTCAGGAGAGATCACTATTATTTGAATGGTCTAGTGTTGCCTTTGGGTTTTAAAAATTGGGCCACCAATGCCGCTGTGCTGATGAAAGTTTGCGGTTGAAACACACATGTCAGTATTTGGGGCTGTATACAGTCATCCACAGCCCTGACCTTTCAGAGGAAAATGCTAGCCTTTGGCCAGGAAAAAACTCAAGTTAGCCTATCCAAAAGCTCAGGCAGAGAGAGATCTGCCATGTATTCCATGGACTTCATGTAAGCCAGAAGCCTCTGTTAAAAAAAATGGGACTGTGGCATGATTAATTTAATATACAGATTTATGTGACTGCCATTGATTTAGGCTTAAATATGAGAATAATCAAGAGATACATTTAAAATGAGAAGAAGCAGTGGGTCAATGATGAGGAAACACCACTCAAGGTGTGCATGTCGCAAGTCTAGTGTTGCTTCCAAAGACGAAGTGCCTGCCAAGCTCTCCTCCGAAATCAACAGGGAAAAACGGATGAATGGCTGCACACTCTGGAAGGATGCCAAAATCTTTATTGTAATGATCAACAAATAAAAACATATACAGCACATCGAGCACCAGGAGAATAAAAGGTTAATGTGTTTCATGCAAATAACAGCGTTTAATCATAACATTGTCATTGCGTTATCATTAAGCGCTGTTATCTGCGTGAAGCGCGTTAACATTTTTATCTCCTGGCGCTCGCTGAGCTTTATATGCTTTTCTTTGTTGATCATTACAATAAAGATTTTGGCATCCTTCCGGATTGTGCAGCTATTCATCCATTTTTCACCTAGGAAGCAGTCGGGGTAAAATTATGTTACAGGGCCTTACCCTGTAACTCATATCACTAGTACATATGTATATAAATTCATACATATACACCATAAATCATAAAAAATATTAAATTATAAAATTCAGTTTTAATTCAGTTGTAGGTAATCTAATGTTTGTATGCCCACACTAAGGTAGAAAAAAAGTGCCTATTTCATAATAACAATTAAGTGCTACAAACTAGTGTGTTGGCTGCTGCTGGGAAAAAAAGGTGTGCGGACCCTTTAAGCATTCATCTGTCACAGGCACATTTACACTCATTTTTTGGAGAGTGAGGGCACAAAAGGGGAGCACAGCACCCTATCACACATAAGAAGATTTGGAGCACTGATAGCACTTTGAAGAACTTTGTTGGGAGGAGTTTGATGATTTTCTGCACAACTGAATTTTATAAATTAATATTTTTTATGATTTATGGTGTATATGTATGAATTGTATAACTTAAGGGGACAGCGCTGGGGATCTGCATATATATCAACTCAGAAATTGTATTGCAGAGAATACCAACTACAAACAACCCCAGCGGAAGAGCGCAGCTGAGGGTAACACTTACAATTCAGATCAAGGCAAGGTAAAGTTGCACCAACAGCATCCGTCTTCAGAGGGCAGAATGTGGCCTGGCTGGTGTCAATGGGAGGTTGCAGTACAGGATTGCAAGTCCCTAGCCTGTGCCTACTCATCTGAAACCTTTCTCTGCTGCAGTCACTTTCCATGATAGATGGGTGGTTGTTCCCTACTCTTCGTAAAATGCTTGATAAAACCTAGAGGCCGGGACCTATAAAGACACTGTTGACCCAAAGATGGCTGCCAGAAGTCACCTGGATGCAACATAGCCAACTGGAACACTGCCTCTAGAAACCTAAAAACCATAGGGAAACCAGGTTTCTCCTGACTTCCTCTCCAGGCTGTGATACCGCTCTGGATGAACGCTGCCTACAGTGGAGAAAGCAGACTGCACCTGCCTGCAATACCTCCCTCCAGTTCACTAGCTTGGTAAACCATGCCCCTTTTGTAAAGTTATCCTTTAATAAATCGCTCTGCCCACCCCACCTAAGAGCAGCACACATGGGATAATACATACTTTCCTACCTAGTCTAGTGGTATTTTCTCAGAAAAGTTTTGGCCAGCTCCCCTTCATAATGCACAAGCGTGCCATAGGGGTTGATTTACCAAAACTGGAGAGTGTAAAATCGGGTGCAGCTCTGCATAGAGACCAATAAGCTTCCAGGTTTTCTGTCAAAGTTTAATTGAACGAGCTGAAGTTAGACTCTGATTGGCTACCATGCACAGCTGTTTCAGATTTTGCACTCTCCAGTTATAGTAAATCAATCCCATAGTCTCATTCATTCCTATAGGTAAGCTGTACACTAGAGGACCACTGGAGGCTGCTTGAGTACAGCTTACCCACAGGAATGAATTGGACTGCGGTGTGCATACACAGTAAAATAGACAGTCAGCCAGAACCATGTTAAAGAAACAACCCCAGGATCAGGGAGGAAGGTAAGCAATTGCCCAGAGGTGCTGCAGTCAAGTGGGTGGGGGGTTACAGTATTAAGGGACAACTCCATTAAAAGTAAATTTGTCTTTTATGGCTTTAATCATTTTTACGTTGTTTTTTTAAAGTTATAGTCACATTGGCCAGTGTATAGTGCATTAGACATTATTAATTCTTATCTTAATATCAAAGGGAAGAGTAGTATTGGAATGCCTGAATCTATACAAATTTCTGCTAAAGGACCTGAGATTTAAACAGAGTTCCCAAAATCCTCAGACTTTCCAGTTTTTATTATTTGGCCTATCAGAAATTTAAAGTAGAACACCAATGTGGGAAAGAATTGAAATCTGCCAGGGTTTTGTGTCCCGTTGGAGTAAAAGAGTTGGAAAAGATTAGAAGCTCCATCAGGTTTAGGGTTTTCTACTGTCCCCAGGTTTTAGGGTTGTCTGCTTTTCCCGACTTCTGCCCTCTTATGTAAATACCCCCAACAGGGACACAGACAGCTGTAAAAGCCAGCCTTCCCCTCTCAAACCTAACAAACTATTTTTTCTTCTACTTTGAATTGTAAAATTAACTTCTACTGTATAGAACAAATTCCCTAGCATTTTCCTTTTGCAAGCTAGAAATAAATAATAATTATTATTATTATTATTATTATGCAGGATTCATGTAGCGCAAACATTTTGCGCAGTACAATTACAATACAGTTCAATACAGAAGGAATAGGAGGGCCCTGCCCATGGAGCTGACAATTTAAAGGGAGGGGGAGGAGGTACAAAAGGGAATAGCTATGGGGATGATCTGATGGAGGTGGTTGCAGGACAGATTTTTGGAGGAGGTGAGGTAGGCTTCCTTGAATAAATGAGTTTTCAAGGAGCGCCTAAAAGCTGACAGGGTAGGAGCTAACTGAACATACTGGGGTAAGGTGTTCCAGAGAATGAGAGAGGTTCTGAAGACGTCCTGATGGCAAGTATGGGAGGAGATAATAAGGGAGCTAGATGTCTAGGGAGGAACAGAATGGATGATTTAGGCAATTACTCAACGTGAGGTTGGTGATGTAGCTATGGGCAGTGTTGTGGATGGCTTTGAATATTATACAGGGGTCCCCGGGTTACAAACAAGATAGGGACTGTAGGTTTGTTCTTAAGTTGAATCTGTTTGTAAGTCGGAACAGATACATTTTTTAAGTGTAGCTCCAGCCAAAAAATCGATTTTTAAGCTTTTTGGATAACATAGGGAAGGGTTATCAACCCTGTAACATTTGTTTAGCTGTCTGTGCCCCTGTACAGAAGATTTCACCTCACTTTCTATCCCAATGATAATTGGATTTTGAAAATTTTGGGCTGTTAAGGAAACAAGGATTGCTGATAAAGCATCAGTGGAGACACCTTTTTCCCATATTAACTCTTACAGGAGAGAATTTCCCTTCCTAGAGGTAGATTTCCTCTTACTTCCTGTTATCTCCCTCTGCTTGTAAGTAGGAGTCGTTTGTAAGTCCGATGTTTGTAAGTAGGGGGCCCCCTGTAGTTTGTAATTTTAATTTTATACACTGGACTAGTGGAAGCCAGTGAAGGGATTTGCAGAGAGGGGAAGCAGTCATTGATTGATTAGTAAAGTGTATAAGTATAAAAGCAGCATTCATGATATACTGAAGGGGGGTAGCCTGTTTAAAGCAAGGTCAGTGAGAAGGAAGTTGCAGTAGTCAAGGCAGGAGATAACCAGTGAGTGAATATGCTGTTTTTTATTGCTGTTAATAAAGAAGGGGCGAGTTCTGAAAATATTGAGGAGGTTAAGACCACAAGATTTGGCCAGTGATTGGATGTGTGGAACGAAGAAGAAGTCAGAGTCTAGGATTACATTTAGCACCTTGGCATGTGCAGAGGGACCAATAATTTTGCTGTTTATCTCAATTGTAAAGTCATAAGGACGGGGATCGGGGAGGAGTAAATTTTACAAGCTCAGTTTTAGACAGATTGTGATTAAAGAAATGGTATCAATTAAAGATAAAAATGTGTGACACGTGAGGAGATAGAGGGGTGAACTGGGGACTAGGGAGAAAGATTTGTGTCATCGGCATAGATGTGGTATTAAAAGACATTGGAGATTATCAACTGGCCCAGGGAAGAGGTGTAGAGAGAATAGGAGGGGCCCAAAGATGGAGCCTTGAGGTACACCAAAAGAAGGAGGAAGAGGAGCGGAGGAGATAGAGTTTTAGTTGACAGTGAAGGTGTGCAGAGATAGGTAGGAAGAGAACCAGGGAACAGAGTTGCAGAGGCCAAGGGAGTGGAATTTATTGAGGAGGAGCTGTGACCATGTCAAAGGCAGTGGAAAGGTTTAAGTATGAAAATAGAGTAACAGCAATTGATTTTAACAGTTAGTAGGTTATTAGCAGGGATGTGTGGTCAGGTGAGGCAGAGCCATGAACATTAAAAAAATAAATAAATCTAGCGTTGAGGGTCCTAGCCCACAGATCTTCACAAGTAGGTAGCCTAAGTCCTACCCCACACTGGTAAAAATGTGGGGCTCCTACGACCTATGGTTCCAGAGATACTGGGCTCCTTGTGCAGCCTGTCAGAAGCAACACAGCGGCCAGTTTAAATACAAGCTGGCACACACTGTTTGAAGCAGACTGAGAGGATGAGCTTACAGTGACTCTCCTCACTTCTTGTGAGAGGCACTGAGCTCAATGGACAACTCGGAGTCTTGGACCAATGGTAAAGTACCATTAGCCCCAGCTGTCCAATAAAAATGCTGCAGTGGAGGCACGCCTCTCACTGCACTGTCATAGAAGGGGCGTGTGTCTAAAAGACAAATGCTTCCTTCCAGTCCAGCCCTCTCAACTACATAGAAGAATCATGGGTTTATGGGTATAAGATTTACCCACAATCCCATGTTTTTCTCACACAGTTAAGAGGGAGAATGAGAATCTGCTGCTGTTGAAAAGGTACTGTTATAATTAAACTAAATCATATATTATTATGCTATATGTTATCAGATAATAATTTATTATTATTATCTATTTACTGTGAAATTACTGGTTTGAAGTTATAACTTCAAACTGCAGTAAATTGTCTGTTAAGCCACCTGCTTGAGTACAGATTTAGAAAATATACTAAATTACATTAAAAATAATATATAATAATTATTTGAACATTACTTATGGAAATTAACCCCTCGCCACCCAGGCCAATTCTGACACTTCTCTCCTACATGTATTAATAATTTTTTTGCTAGAAAATTACTCAGAACCCCCATAAATTATATATATATATATATATATATATATATATATATATATATATATATATATATATATATATATTTATTTTGGCAGACACCCTAGGGAAAAAAATGACGGTTGTTGCAACTTTTTATGTTACACGGTATTTACACACATGCTGTACGCTTTAAAATTGCGGTGCCTGTCTTTTGGCAAATATCTCCTAAACCGTGTAGGTTTAGGAGATATTTCTTGGACCTACAGGTAAGCCTTAATCTAGGTTTACCTGTAGGTCAAAGTGTGTTGTAAGGGTTTACAACCACTTTAAGAACCCTCACCCAGAATGCACAGCAAAAGTGACACTCCCACTGGGTGGGTTCCGAGAGAAGACTGGCACTCAATGCACCCAAGTGGACAGTGTTCTAGCACCTGCCAAAGATGACAGCATCACCCATGGTCAAGCAGAACACAATCCAGCCAGACTAGTACTGAGACCAAAATTTAGAGTAATTAAACCCAAAACCAAACTGCAGTTCCAGGAATATTAAATGGCAAAAACACATAGCGCGTGCTCTTCAGGAGCGGGCGCTACACATTGTTCAAACAGGTGGTGTCCTGTGAGGTTTCTTTAAGTATTGGGGGTAACCAGTGCACATTTGAGTGGAGAGGAAAAGGTGCCAGTGAAGAGCGAGAGATTGTAGATGTGGGTTAGAGAGTGTAGGACACAACAAGAAGGGAGACACACTAGCTGTGATGGGACAGGGTCCAGCGGAGAGGTGGGCTTCATAAAGAAGTTTGGAAACTTCCTCAGTGGTAATAGGGTCTTTCACCTTGGAAGAGAAAGCTGGACAATAGGGAACTCATCATAAATAGTGCCAATCTTATTTTTTAATTGTCAATCTCCTTGGCAGTAAGTAAGTTACCAGGTGGAGGTAGTGTGTGTGTGTGTGTGTGTGTGTGTGGGGTGAAATAAAGAATGAAAGGTAGAAAAGTTGAAGAGGATTGTATGAGAGGGTTTTAACGAGAGTGGCATAGTATTTTTTGTTTAGCAGCGTGGAGGCAGGATTTGTATTTGAGAAGGGCAGATTTGTAGAGGGTGAAGTCTTGCAAGGTTTTATTTTTATGCTATGCTTCCATTTTCATCTGTTTGCCAGGGTTATAGCAGACAAGGCCCGGTTTTGTATGTAGAGAGAGGAATGAGTGTGTCTAGGGAGAATGAGAGTAAGTTGCTATAGCTAGAAGTGGCCAAGACTGGGCAGAACAGGGGAGCAATTTTGTTATAAAGGTAGTCAGTAGCAGAGTAGGGAAGTCTTGAGGTGGTGAAGGTTTTTACTAGTAACTGCTGGTTGGAGGCATATGAGGCTGGAGACAAGGAAAGTGTGAAACTGATAAGATAAAAAAAGAAGTGTTAAAGAGATTGCAGGAAGTGCAGAGGTGGGAGAATACAAGGGTTCAGAAAGAGCAAGAGATAAGAAGTGCAGTAATATTGAGAGGGCAAGAGTGAGGGTGATATGTATAGGTTGTGGGCTGGAGAGGAGGGGTAAAGAAATGAGAGTTTGAGGCGAGAGGGCACTATTGCAAAAAATAAGGATAGTGAGAGCAAAGTGAGAGAGGGCGAATAGAGGGAGAGAAATAAGAGATGAAAGGACACTTTGTGCCGTGTTAAAATTGCCAACACTTAACGTAGAAAATGGCACTTTACACAAAAATGCTCATGCCTGCCAACCCTAAGAATTTATACTTGAATAGGGTGGGAGGAGGTTTAAAAACGTAATCAATTAGGAGCCAATATATAGGGGGTCCCCTACTTACAAACATCCGACTTACAAATGACTCCTACTTACAAAAACGGAGGGAGATAACAGGAAGTGAGAGGAAATCTACCTCTAGGAAGGGAAATTCTCTCCTGTAAGAGTTAATATGGGAAAAAGGTGTCTCCACTGATGCTTTATCACCAATCCTTGTTATCATAACAGCCCAAAATTTTCAAAATCCAATTATCATTGGGACAGAAAGTGAGGTGAAATCTTCTGTACAGGGGCACAGACAGCTAAAAAAAATGTTACAGGGGTGATAACCCTTCCCTATGTTATCCAAAAAGCTTACAAATTGATTTTTTGGCTGGAGCTACACTTACAATTTTTTACCTGTTCTGACTTACAAACAGATTCAACTTAAGAACAAACCTACAGTCCCTATCTTGTTTGTAACCCGGGAACCACCTGTAAAAGACACATTGGAGAAAGTGGAGGTTAAAATCAGCTTTGACTATAATAAGCTCCATACAATTCCAAATATTACTGGAAGCCATTTCTAGATACTTCTGCAGTGTTTGTTTCCTACTTTGATCTCTACAATGACCAACAATGTCTACATTAGACATGTGCAATCCGTTTAGTTCTGAATTCGGTTTTTAACAAATTCTGACAAATTCGTTAATTCGGAAACATCCGAATTAACGAAAACCTGTTTAACTAATTATACTGAATATTTGTAAACTCGTAAAATCTAATATTCGAAAATTTGTAACTCTGTACATTCGTACATTCGTAAATTTGTACATTCAAACATTCGCAAATTCACATTCGGAAATTAGTACATTTGTAAATTCGTAAATTTGTAAATTCGGAAATCTAAAATAATAATTAACTAATAATAACTTAACTATTACTAACTATTAAATTAACTTCCTTTCAAATTTGGCTGTTAGTGAAAGTAACAAACACAAATTTATCCGAAGTTACGAATTATCCAAAATAATGAATGCCGTATCCAAACAAATGGAACGTAATGAATTAACAATAAATAACAATAATAATAATAATAAAAACGTTTTATTATTATTATTTATTATTCATTTGTTCCATTCAATTTGTTTAGATGCGGCATTCGTTATTTCAGATAATTCATAACTTTGGATAAATTTGTATTTGTTACTTTCACTAACAGCCAAATTTGAAAGGAAATGTAATACCTATAATTTAATAGTTAGTTGCTATTTCAGATTTTCGAATTTTTGGGATTTCGAAATTTAGAAATTTCAGAATTTTCCTATTTTACGAATGTACAAATATACAAATTTTCGAATTTACGAATGTACAAATTTACGAATTGCGATCATAATGAATGACCCGAAAAACTAAAAATAAAACGAATGAAGCGAAAACAAACACATTTTTTAGCAGTGCACATGTCTAGTCTACATTATTTAATTCTGCTCTACAATACTGATCTTGCCTCACATGTTATATGTATATGTGACATAAATTTTTTTGTGTTTCTGATGCTATGTAATGTATTTAGTAAAACACAGGTGCTCAGGAGACTCAGCCGCTGGTTCCTGGGAGTCCATCAGTGGAAGACAATAGGTTCAACATCTCCAAATGATCTTATCCCAACATTTCCATGTGATCGGGGTTTATTTTTTATTTTATTTTAAAAAATAAAGTACAATGCATTTTCAGTGAGCATGCATGAATATAGTATTTTCCTAAAAGTAACTTTTTTAAAATATATTACATATATATTACATATATTACACGTTTTTATTGTGTTCAATACAGATATTGTTAGATTAACTACTAGAGGAAGCAAAACTATTTAGTACTGCTCATGATACCTTTTTTATTTGTACTAACATCCACGTTTTCAGGACAAGCCTTTGGGATGTACTCCTTTTTCGAGGTCCAAATATATTAATGCACAAAGTTTTAGAAAAAAATAAAGTTTTAGGAAAAAAAACCTACACAGCAATGGTAATTAAGCTACTAGAGGAAACCAACACTCAGCTTACATTTACGGAATTCCAGGTATGGCTCTTTTGCAGTCACATTATTCAGCTTGGACCAATGTAACTATGCATGTGCCATACCTGGTGGATCCTAATGGAAGCTGATAATTACTGCAGTAGGCACAATGATTGCCGCTAGCTTCCAGGTCCCATGAAGAGTGGCTGTCCTGCTGCTTAGTAACCATAGGAGGTCGCTCACTCAGGATGGGTGCCATTCAGAGACCACGTCGCATTTTTGTTAATGAATACAAAGAATTCTATGATTGATCGAGGTGTGGAGCCAGGGCGTGACATCACAACCTCCACCTTGTCCAATCAGAGGATGCTTTGAATTAAAAAAAATGTGTTCTCTGAATGGTGCAAGCAGTCAACCTCCTGTATTTTCTAAGCAGCAGGGCAGCTGAACTTCCAGGTAACGTGCATTCATAGTTACGTTGGTTCAAGCTGGACTAATGTACCTATGCAAAAAATAGCCATACGTGGAATGCAGCTTTAAAAAAGCCTGAAGAAATGTTTTTTTACCTGCATTCTGTAATGCAATTTCTGTGGAAATGCATACTCTTGCTTCCAGGTACAACACATATAAGTGCTTAAAAGAAATTAACATAGCAGCATATAGCTGTTACCATGTGAATGGCATCTTTCAAGTGGTTGTAAATCTCAGACATGAAATATGAACAAAGCATACGTCTCTAACGTGTGTACTTGTCTCAGTTAAAGTGATAGTAAACCCATCCTGTGCTATTTCCACCACATCAAGCCTTCCTACCTCGTGAACTAATTGCTCTGTGTAAAACGCTTTCTACCTTATCCCTGTCTGTGTAATCTGTCCTTTTCTAATAAATTACATAATCTGCGCATGCGCAGTTAGTCACGTTTTTCCAGCAGGCTCTTCTTGCTGAAAAAATTATGTTTACTTGCTGGGGCTGCGTCATTTCCTGTGCATGATGTCAGCTATAAGATCCCACCAGACTCTTTGCCATTCACAAGCTGAGCCTTAACCCAGAAGCGAGATTAGGGACATTGAAAGGGAGTAAGGGCAGAAGTAAAGTAATAACAGTATTGAACACAGAAGACAGAAGTCAGCATGACGGTGGCTGCAGAGAAAAAATAGCTTTATCATATACAAAGTTTTTACAAGTAAGAAGCCTCCATATATTTTCCCTATGTGGCGCTTTGATTTAAATTACCTTAATGAAGTTCATTCTGTGTATTTTCAGGTAGAAATATGAGAGTTTACTGCCGCTTTAAGAGCACTAAGTGTTATTTCTGTTTCCTGCTTCCTTCCTCTGTTGTCAGCATGAATCACTTCTGACAAGTTTTCCTGACACCAAGAGAAAAATGGTGACAGGGGAGTGAGTTCCAGCTGATTGACAGCCTCGGCTCTGTTCCTGTGTACTGTGATGCGAGAATGCAGTTAACAATGAAAATGGCTGCAATATTTGGCCAGTGGATTAGTGCAAAAATGACAGCATCCAGTTTGTTAGTATAGTGTAAGGACCAAGTAGCAGTGCTGGGTCGAAGGATGGACATTAACAAACAAGAAGATGGATGGCGGTCGGTCTATCTACTAGCAAATGGAGGAAAGGGGGGAGGCCTCAGGAGTTAAAACCTAAAATATATTTTAAGAGGAGGGTAGGATATCAATTGGAGGGTCATTGATTAACAGTCTCATTTGATACCCTTTGGATATATTGAAAAAAATTGTACTATCGATTATTGGTTATCTGTAGGCAAGGTTTGAAGGAAAGATTCCCAGGCATCAAAGATTTTTTGGATTTCTTATATAAGGAGGCCTCCACCCATTCCATGTGGAAAACATAAGAACGTTTTTCTATAAACAAAGAAATGGTGGGGCCTTCTGGGTAAAATGTTTATGTAAACATTTATGTAAAATGTAAACATTTATGTAAACATTTATGTAAAACACTTATGTAAAATGTTTTTTCATGCTACGACGATATGACGATGAGGACTTGTTTACATCCTTTGGAGATTTTAATCCCTTAAATGTTGATTAGACCAAAGAGCGCCCATTCAGGGGTTCAATCTGTTTTTCCATTGCAAATATATATAGAGGGCGCTACATAAACAAGAAAAACTTAAAAAAATAATTTATGAAAATGAAAATGAAAATACTATCACAACATATGTGCACAATGATACATGTGATAAATCAAATACTAAAGCACAATAACGTGAAATAACAAATGTGCCGAATCACATAAAGAGTGCATACAGAAAGAGAAAAAACTTTGTGTCGGACAAAGTTGTTGGAAAATCCGATCGTACGTAACGTGACGCCGTTATTTCGTTACGACGGGACTACGTTCAGGCTAGTAGCCAATAGCTTTGGTCTAGGAATTTGATCTGAGCATGCGTGGCACTTTGTCCGATCGGAATTCTCTACACACAATCGGACAAAGTCCGATCGGATCATGTTGTCGGAAAGTTTTATAGCCCAGCTCTAAAACTTTGTCCGTCGGATATTCCGACGGAAACAGTCCGATGGAGCCCACACACTATCGGATTATCCGACAACACGGTCCGATCGGACATTTTCTGTCGGAATGTCCGACCGTGTGTACAAGGGCTATGAGTTTTTTTCGTCCTACCAAACTATGTGAAGTTAGTACAGCGATCCCCCCCGCTGAGCTGTTATGTTCTGACGGACACGGAGTAGGTCGGCTGTTGTTTTCCCAGCATTTCCCAGCATACATTCATCAGAAGCTGGCTGAATGGCCAGCTTCTGTTAGACAGACCGACATACATACAGGCATTTGGCCTGGGTGTATGGGGCTTTAGAAGAAGACTGGGTAAGTTGCATCGTGGAAAGGAAGTTCAATTTTCTTAATTTCTGATTTAAGTTTCCCCTTTGTAGACAAGAAAAGGTTTCTACTTCTAGCAGCAATACATTTACCTAAATAAGCAAGTTTGTGCATTTTCTTTTTGTGGGAAACATAGGTTAACTGATGCAAATCTATTGAAATACACTTTTAATTGCATATAAACTAATACAATGAAAATGATGTTAATGTGTGTTAATGTATGTATATGTAATGACACATAAACTAAAAAAGATAAATAAATATACTGTGGTAAAAAAAAAAAAATCTTTCTTCATAAAGTCTATAAACTATGGTATATATTTTTGAAAATTATCAGTCCTGATGAGTACTGACGGCCTATCTCATTTCTTGAGGCCTAAAATTCCAGGACAGTACAAATACCCCCCAAATTACCTCTCTTTGACAGTGCAAGGTATTTAGTAAGATGTATGGGGAAATTTTTGTGAAGTTGAAATTTTTTAAGTTGAAATATTTTGTCAGTTTTTTTTGAAAATTACGGTAACAAATTAAATATTTTTTTTTTTTTGTTGTATTAACAGTGAGCATTTGTTATACTGATGTTTACCATGTTTATCTCAATCACTTTTTTACTAGATCTTTCTACTTTATTGTATCTTAAAACCTTAATAAATATATTGAAAGCAAAAATTTGTTGTTTTTTTTACCATTTTAACAGCTTATTTCTCACACATAGCATAGGCCTGTTTTTGATCATCTATGCACGCGCTAATTTTAAGGACCCATTCACACCAAAACGTTTTGCAAGAAAGGCGCGTTCTGCTTGTGTTTCCCACACCACAGGTGAACGGGTTGCCTTTGTGAAACGCTTTCAGATGTCAATTCATTGTGAATGTCATCCCAAACACATCTCATAAATGCAGCACGTTTGCAGCTATCAAAACGCATTGTACTGAAATACCATGCGATTTGGTGAAGTGAAATCTGCAAAAGTAGTGCTTGAAAATGAACGGGCTGTCAAAACCTGACATCAGTGTAACGCACGCATTCCAATGTGAACAGCCCTTAAAGTCGCAAGCTATCTGAAATAATAATAAAAAAAACTTTTGGACTTTAGATCTTTAGATAAACTAAAATGATTGTGTGCTTATCATTCAGAAGATAATTTAATTATACAGAGGCCAAATTAAAGCAAATCTTCACCCTGAAAGCTGTGTTGGGCTACACATTATACGAAAATTGAGCAATCGTTCCTCATACAGAATTTTTGTTCCAATTTTCTTATAGTGTGTATCCACCTTTAGTCAAATTGTCTTCCCCATTAGACCCCTTTCAAACTGGGATGGTGCTGCGTTAGCGGTAAAGCGCTTTACCGATGTTATAGCGGTGTTTTCCAACCACTAGTATTGTGATTTTAACCCTCGCTAGCAGCCGAATAAAGAGTTAATAGCTCCCGTGTTGTGGCGATTCGGCAGCACTGCCCATTCATTTCAATAGGCAGGAGCGGTGGTGGAGCTCTGTATACACCGCTCCCGCACTGCCCTAAAGATGCTGCTTACAGGACCGTTTTTCCCGTCCTGCAAGCACACCGCCCCAGTGTGAAAGCTCTCAGGCTTTCACACTGGGGTGGCTTGAGAGGTGCCTTTTAGGTGCTATTTTTAGTGCTAAAACGCCTAAAAAGCGCCCCAGTGTGAAATGGGTCTAAGTGCAGAGTAGCTGGAGGCCAGGGAACATTCTGCAACTTCTCCCTGGGAAGCAGGAATTGGTGGGTGGAGTCGGGAGTGTGTCAGCTTCCTCCTCTCCTCTCATAAGGGGCTGGGGCTGAGATAGTAGTCTTGGAAGGCTTCATCTCCAGAAGTATGGTAAGTAAGTTACTGACTGACTGCCCTGCAACTACATACTTGTCTATCCTGTCATTAGATACTGCTCACTGATTGTCCTGTTGCTAGATACTGCCCTACTTGGTTGCTACAAACTGCTCATTGACTGCCCTGCCAGGACATACTGCTCACTGACTGCCCTGTCACTACATACTGCTCACTTACTGCCCTGTAGCTACATAATGCTCACTGACTGCCCTGTCACTACATACTGTTCACGGACTGCCCTGTCACTACATACTGCTCACTGACTGCCCTGTCACTACATACTGCTCACTGACTGCCCTGTCCCTACATACTGCTCACTGACTGCCCTGTCACTACATATTGCTCACTGTCTGACCTGTCACTACATACCGCTCACTGTCTGACTTGTCACTACATACCCCTCACTGTCTGCCCTGTCACTACATACTGCTCACTGTCTAATCTGTGGCTATATACTGCTCATTGACTGCCCTGTCACTACGTTATGCCCTAGATTGTCACTGAATACTGCTGACTGACTGCCCTTCCACTACATATTTCTCACTGACTGTCCTGTCACTACATACTGCTCACTGACTGACCTGTCACTACATACTGCTCACTGTCTGACCTTTCACTACATACTGCTCACTGTCTGACCTGTCCCTACATACTGCTCACTGTCAGATCTGTCACTACATACTTCTCACTGTCTGACCTGTCACTACATACTGCTCACTGTCAGATCTGTCACTACATACTGCTCACTGTCTGACCTGTCACTACATACTGCTCACTGTGTGACCTGTCCCTACATACTGCTCACTGTCAGATCTGTCACTACATACTGCTCACTGTCTGACCTGTGGCTACATACTACTCATTGACTGCCCTGTCACTACATTATGCCCTACCTACTGCTGACTGACTGTCCTTCCACTACATATTTCTCACTGACTGACCTGCCACTATATACTGCTCATTGACTGCCTTGCACTTTCCTACTGCTACACACTATACACTGACCTGGGCACTACATACTGCTCACCTACTGCCCTGCCAGTAACCTGTCCCTGCATATTGTTCACTTACTGCCCTGGCACTACATACTGCTCAGTGACTAGCCTGCCACTACATACTGCCCTTCCCTGCCACTACATACTACTCACTGATGTCCCTGTCAATACATACTGCTCATTGATTGCCATGCCACTTCATATTGCTCACTGACTGCCCTGCCAATACTTACTGCCCTTCCCTGCCACTACATACTGCTCACTGACTGTGCTGCACATTCCTAAACAAAAACACCTGTGTGTCTCTAGGTATTATATTCTTTCAAACACATGTAGCATCCTCCTAGTATAGAGTAGGCTGCTAGGCAAATTTAGTTGGCCCCACTGTAATCAGAAGAGCACGGGTTGATTATTTGGGGCTGCTCAGGGTTTCATAGGCTGCTGTTCTGTTACTTCCCCCTGTCTTCTAGAGGATTCCAGAAGTATAGTGAGAGGAAGAACAGGGTATACAGCCTGAATATGCATGAAACTCTAGCCATTCCCTGGGAAGGTGTGCCCAGTAGGTGGTTGGACTGCCCCCAAATAGTCTGAGGTCTGAGCAGCAGGGTGCAGAGTTCCTGGATCCAGTCCTGCTTAAAGAGACCTGTTGCTAAAGGAGACCTGGGCAAAACATTAGGAGAAGCTATCAAGAAAACGCTGATGTCCCAGTTAAGCTTAGTTGGGGGCCTATTTGCAAATTTAAGTAAGGGGATCAAGTTGGGCCTGGAGAAGCTTACTGGAGAGAATCATAAGGAAATTGGTAAGAACAAAGGCCAGCTGTCGTATTATGGTGTGAGTCAACATCTCCCTCACAAGGAAGCACCTGGTGGATATTGGCAAGAGGCAACCAATGGTCCTCTGGCTAATGTGTGAGTAAATAGACCCCAGTGCTGAAAAGTATTGACTGTGTGTAGCTTTTATATTCTGGAAGGAGTACTAGTCACCATCAGCTTAGAGATCCTGTGGGAAATTCTTTTTTATGTACGGCGCAGCCAGAAAAGTTAAAGAATCCTCAAGTTGTTCAGTTCTGCAGTTGTTCTGGTAACCCATGCTCCATTACCCTATCCAAGTTCATTGTTCCTAATAAAAAAACAAAAAGAAACCCCTAGACTGTTCTTTGGAGCCAAAGAGACTCAACCAGTGGCGGAACTACCGCCATAGCGACCCATGCGGGCGCTATGGGGCCCGCAGCCGATCTAGGGCCCAGTGAGTGTCGTTGCTAAGCGGGTCCGAGCCGTACCGGGTGACACCCGCCAGCAGGGTGACACACACCAGGTAGCGACAGCCGCACCACTAGCACCTCTGCCTTCTGTGCTCGAGCGCAGGCTGAGGGACTCAGCGGCATGGACCTAAGCCACCTCCCCTCCTCTCTGTTTACATCCACAGAGAAGGAGGAGCCTGCGCTCGAGCCTCGAGGAACACACACAACGCTGTATGGGGAGACTGTCAGCGCTGTTGTAAGGTATGTAAGGGAGGGTAGGGGGTCTGCACTACTGAGGGGGAGCCTGCACTACTGGGGGGGGGGGTCTGCACTACTGAGGGGAGCCTGCACTACTGAGGGGGGGGGGCTGCACTACTGAGGGGGGGGGGCTGCACTACTGAGGGGAGGGGTCTGCACTACTGAGGGGGGGGGTCTGCACTACTGAGGGGAGCCTGCACTACTGAGGGGGGGGCTGCACTACTGAGGGGGGGGTCTGCACTACTGAGGGGGGGGTCTGCACTACTGAGGGGGGTCTGCACTACTGAGGGGGAGCCTGCACTACTGAGGGGGAGCCTGCACTACTGAGGGAGGGTCTACACTACTGAGGGAGGGTCTACACTACTGAGGGGGGGGGCTGCACTACTGAGGGGGGGGGGTCTGCACTACTGAGGGGGGTCTGCACTACTGAGGGGGAGCCTGCACTACTGAGGGGGAGCCTGCACTACTGAGGGAGGGTCTACACTACTGAGGGAGGGTCTACACTACTGAGGGAGGGTCTACACTACTGAGGGGGGTCTGCACTGAGGGGGTCCTGCACTGAGGGGGGGTCTGCACTGCACTACTGAGGGGGGTCTGCTCTGCACTACTGAGGGGGGTCTGCACTACTGAGGGGGGTCTGCACTACTGAGGGGGGGGCCTGCACTACTGAGGGGCGGGTCTGCACTACTGAGGGGGGGGTCTGCACTACTGAAGGGGGAGCCTGCACTACTGAGGGGGAGCCTGCACTACTGAGGGGGGGTCTGCACTGAGGGGGGTCTGCTCTGCACTACTGAGGGGGAGCCTGCACTACTGGGGGGGAGCTGCACTACTAAGGGGTCTGCCCTACTGAGGGGGAGCCTGCACTACTGAGAGGGGAGGGGTCTGCACTACTGAGGGGGGGGGTCTGCACTACTGAGGGGAGCCTGCACTACTGAGGGGGGGGCTGCACTACTGAGGGGGGGGTCTGCACTACTGAGGGGAGGGGGTCTGCACTACTGAGGGGGGTCTGCACTACTGAGGGGGAGCCTGCACTACTGAGGGGGAGCCTGCACTACTGAGGGAGGGTCTACACTACTGAGGGAGGGTCTACACTACTGAGGGGGGGGGGCTGCACTACTGAGGGGGGGGGGGGTCTGCACTACTGAGGGGGGTCTGCACTACTGAGGGGGAGCCTGCACTACTGAGGGGGAGCCTGCACTACTGAGGGAGGGTCTACACTACTGAGGGAGGGTCTACACTACTGAGGGAGGGTCTACACTACTGAGGGGGGTCTGCACTGAGGGGGTCCTGCACTGAGGGGGGGTCTGCACTGCACTACTGAGGGGGGTCTGCTCTGCACTACTGAGGGGGGTCTGCACTACTGAGGGGGGTCTGCACTACTGAGGGGGGGGCCTGCACTACTGAGGGGCGGGTCTGCACTACTGAGGGGGGGGTCTGCACTACTGAAGGGGGAGCCTGCACTACTGAGGGGGAGCCTGCACTACTGAGGGGGGGTCTGCACTGAGGGGGGTCTGCTCTGCACTACTGAGGGGGAGCCTGCACTACTGGGGGGGAGCTGCACTACTAAGGGGTCTGCCCTACTGAGGGGGAGCCTGCACTACTGAGGGGGGGGGGTCTGCACTACTGACGGGGAGTCTGCACTACTGAGGTGGAGTCTGCACTACTGAGGGAGGGCCTGTACTGCTGGGTGATCTACACTACTGAGGGGGAGTCTGTACTGAGGGGGTCCTGCACTGAGGGGGTTGTCTGCAAAGCTGGGGGGGTCCATAATGGGGGTGTGGGTACTAAGGGGGATGTCTGCATTGCTTGGGGGTCTGTACTGAGGTGGAGGGTGTCTGTACTGATGGGGGTCTGCACTGATGGGGGGTCTGCACTAAGTGGGGTGTATGTACTAAGGGGGTGTCTGCACTGCTGGGGGGTCGGTACTACTGAGGGGGTCTGCACTGAGAAAGGTGGGTCTGCACTGCTGGGGGTGTCCTGCACTGAGGGTGGTGTCTGCACTGAGGGGGGCCTGTACTGATGGGGATATGCATGTGTGTCCTTCAGGGGCTGCATACAGTATACTGCATACTTTGTTGGTTGAAATTAATATAAGCTTTTGCCTGGGTACTGTGCTACATGAGTGTGGTAATCTGTTGTTCACTGGCATTCGTTCATTTTTTTTTTTTGTGGGGGGGGGGGGGGCATACAACATTTTGCTATGGGGCCCTGTGATTTCTAGTTGGACTCAACTATATACGTCCGTTATATACACTTCTCCTCTTCTACCTCCAGCACAGACTTGCTTGTAGAACTACAACTCCCAGGACCAGCTAGCACTGACATGATGGTCTGACAAGAGCGTAATCAGACCATAGCAAATGCCTTTGCAGGCAGGTACTGCAGGCTCCTTTGGTAGTGTTGCAGAAAAAACAGTCTTTGGTGCTAGCTGTCCTATTCATGTGGCTACTAATTGCAGTACCATCTCTTCAGGCATTGCCAGCCCCCTTGGCTACAGCTGCCCCTTTCACTGGCCCTCCTGGCCACTTCTACACAGTCCTCCCAGACTGACTCTGCATTCATCCCAGACTGCTTGCACCCAGTCCTTTCAGACATGCCTCACAGTCCTCTGACTGTATCCTTTACCAGCCCTCTTGTCTGACTTTCTCCCTGGAGATTTGCCCGGCAGTGTCCTCCTGCTGTCTTCTCCTTGCTCCCATGCCTCCGGGTCAGGATCACTCTGTGTGTCATGAAGAGGGCTCCCTTCCACACCTGAGCCCGGGCCTGAGTTCACCCCCCCCCCCCCCCCAGACTGGGGAGATACTCTTAGAGGCCTCTGACAGCCTAATACTCCATCTCCATCTTCCACTGCCCCCCATACAATCAGCACAAATAAAAACTCAAGTGTGTTTCTTTAATGCTACGTTGCTCCCCAGCTGGGCTGAACCTAAGTATTTAAGGGGGAGCTGCCCTCTGCCAAACCTTCTGTTGGGTATTGATCAGGGTCCTCTGAACACTCCAGCCAGCTCCTCCTAGACCCCTCCCAACCGCTAGTGGAATCTTCTCCAAGTTTCCAGCAAGCAGGGAGGAGTCATCAGAGTAGCTGCTTCTGAGTCATCCAGCCTACCTGCACTGAATGGAGCGTGACTTGTCAGTGTGAACCGGCACTCAAGGTAGGGTGCAGTAATGTTTTCAGGAAACTATGTTCAGCACCCTGCTGGCCCGTCCCACAGCCATGTTCTGCCTGCATTGGGTAGAGAAGCACAGAGAGTGATTAAATGAATTGGTCTACGATGAGGTATGAAATGAAAACGGAAATGTTTTCTTTCATTAGCATTTTGATTTAGGGGGAAAAAGAGGAAGCAGGGAAAGCAAAAAATAAGCAGAATAAACATGAACTGCGGCCAAATCACGTACCTGTACATCATTTGGCTTCAAGAGGTTGTACCGGGGTGAGGTCTGCAGCTGCAGGTCTCACCCCGGTACCATTTTTTAGAGCTGACAGTCGGCTCTTGTAATACAGCTGATGCAGCTAAGGCTGTGATTACAAGCACCTTCTGCCACTCGCCCAGGCTCACCTGTCCCACCAGCAGGCTCATACGTCCAGTTGAGCTTGCCGGAGACCCCAACAATGCTGGAATTGGCTCTCGGGTCTTGGATATGGCAACCCAAAAGCAACATCATGACATCACTTTCAGTTTCGGGAGCCA
Organism: Lithobates pipiens; assembly: GCF_037356315.1. Lineage (NCBI taxonomy): Eukaryota > Metazoa > Chordata > Amphibia > Anura > Ranidae > Lithobates > Lithobates pipiens. The sequence continues at coordinate 78,649,588 of NW_027507758.1, read as the reverse complement.
ACGGCGCTAGTTTTCAAAAATCGAAGTATTCAAAAATGCAGATCTTGGCATCTTCAATACTTTCAAGTGCAGAGGAGGGATTTGGGGTTTCATAGACTCCAGATCTCTCCATAAAGAGTACCTGTCACCGCCTATTACTGTCACAAGTAATGATTTTTTTTTAAAAGGGAAGGTGTAAAAAAAAAAAATGAACGCGTCCCATCCCTCCGTGCTCGCGCACAGAGGTGAACGTATATGTAAATCAAGCCCGCAAATGTAAACAGTGTTTGAACCACACATGTGAGGTATCGCTGTGATCGTTAGTGCGAGATGAAGAATTCTGACACAAGACCTCCTCTGGAACTCTAAACAGGTAACTGTTAAAATTTTTAAAGCGTCACCTATGGAGATTTTTAAGCACCGTAGTTTGTCTCCATTCCATGAGTGTGCACAATTTTAAAGTGTGACACGTTAGGTATCTATTTACTCATAGTAACATCATCTTTCACATTATACAAAACAATTGGACTAACTTTACTGTTTTTTTTTTATCCATTAAAGTGTATTTTTTCCCCAAAAATTTAATTGAAAGACCGCTGCACAAATACAATGTGACATAAAATATTGCAACAGCCGCCATTTTATTCTCTAGGGTCTCTGTTAAAAAAAATTATATATATATATATATATATATATAATGTTTGGGAGCTCCAGGTAATTTTTTAGCAAAAAATACTGATTTTAACTTTTAAGCAACAAATGTCAGATAAAGGCCTGGTGTTAAAGTGGTTAGACAGTTCCAATTCCAATAAGAAAATTCCCCCTCTGTTCCTGTTTTGGTGGCAACTGCAAAATTTCAAACATTTATCCTTGTTATAATGCTCACCAGGACCAACTTGTAAATGTTCCCAAAAACAGCAATAAACACCTATATACAAATGAATTGCTAGCACACCAGTTCACCAGGTCCAGAACAAGGATTTTCCTGGAGATCCATAAACATCACAGACTGGTGTAGTTTTTTTGTAGACACAGAGATCTCCTTCCAGATTTTTTTTCACCTTGAGAAATGTGACTTTTGTGTCTTTGATACTTTATGGTTTGCTGGCAATTATTTTTTTTCAGTTTTGCACAAGGCCACCGTTTGACAAGCATCTCGTCTGTCTTTTGGGATACTAAGAGATTTGTGTGCAGGCAGAAAAACCTGACAAAGGTTCTAAAATTTCCACTCTATTCCTAGCTAAAAAAAATTATGTTGCTACACTGTATATTCAGGGCCATCTTTAATATTGATTGAGCCCTGGGCAAACATTTTTTTGGGGCCCCCCCAAAGCCCCACACTCTGAGACATACAATAAATAGCAGCTAGACTCAAAATCACTTCACTGCAGCAGATCAAGCCGCGATTGGTTTCCAGAGGTTACAGCTAGTGATGGACGAACTTCCGACGGGACGTTTCGCGAATGCGGACCGCGAACGCGGCCGATAGTTCGCAAACCGGAACGTTCGCGGCGGGCCCCATTGACTTCAATGGGAGGCGAACTTCGCAAACCTACAGGTAAAATTTGCAGCCACAAAATAATTAATAGCTGTGCAAACATAGTCCCACCACATGGCCAATGACATAACACATGTATGAGGTGAATCTGGGATCGACAACTACAAGCATTCTTTTTTTATATGGGATAGAGTCATCTGACAGCAGCACCGTGATAGAGAGCACTGACATCAGCAGCGTGACATACAGCAATGACACCTGCACCGTGATAGAGTGATCTGACAACAGCACCATGATAGAGAGCACTGACATCAGCAGCGTGACATAAAGCACTCACACCAGCACCGTGATATACAGCACTGACAGCAGCACCGTGATAGAGAGCACTGACATCAGCAGCGTGACATAAAGCACTCACACCAGCACCGTGATATACAGCACTGACAGCAGCACCGTGATAGAGAGCACTGACATCAGCAGCGTGACATAAAGCACTCACACCAGCACCGTGATATACAGCACTGACAGCAGCACCATGATAGAGAGCACTGACATCAGCACTGTGATATACAGCACTGACACCTGCACCGTAAGCAGCCCCAGGAGGAAGTCAGCATAGCACAGGGATGGTGGGAGCCCCTCATAATGAGCGATGGTGGGAGCCCCTCATAATGAGCATAGCACAGGGATGGTGGGAGCCCCTCATAATAAGCAGCCCCAGGAGGATGTCAGCATAGCACAGGGATGGTGGGAGCCCCTCATAATAAGCAGCCCCAGGAGGATTTCAGCATAGCACAGGGATGGTGGGAGCCCCTCATAATAAGCAGCCCCAGGAGGAAGTCAGCACAGCAAAGGGATGGTGGGAGCCCCTCATAATGAGCATAGCACAGGGATGGTGGGAGCACCTCAAAATATGCACAGCAGAGGTACAGCCCCAGGAGGAAGTCAGCACAGCACAGGGATGGTGGGAGCCCCTCATAATAAGCAGCCCCAGTAGAAATATGACACCGTTCAACCTCTTCAAAGAGGAGGGTACGGGCATATAGTACAGTGTGCTTTTTTTGGACAAGGAAGTGAGCCAAATGAAGAAATAAGGTCTCTGTGCTCGATGAAAAAAAATTTTTTTAGACATATACATGGTCTACTGGTCACATGTGTTGAATTCCTCCGAGATCCATGCCTCATTCATTTTTAGAAATGTGAGGTAGTTAACACTGTCATGAGCTAGGCAAGTACGCTTATCGGTCACGATCCCCCCTGCTGCTCTGAACGTCCTTTTGGACAGGACACTGGATGAGGGGCAAGCCAACAGTTCGATTGCAAATTGGGCAAGCTCTGGCCAGAGGTCAAGCCTGCCCACCCAGTAGTCCAGGGGTTCATAACTCCTCAGAGCGTCCACATCGGCCGTTAACCCGATGTAGTCGGACACCTGACGGTCTAGGCGTTCCCTGATGCTGGATCCGGATGACACCTGTCGATGGGTCGGCTGAAAGAATGACCTCATATCCGAAGTCACCAACACATCTTCAAACCGGCCTCTTCTTGCAGGCGCTGTTGGATTGGTACCCGCAACTCCTTCTCTGGGAGTGGGAATTGCTCCTCTGCCAGCGCACGCAAAAGCAGAATGCAGCATTTCTCGAAGCAAGGCCTGGAAGTGCTGCATTCTGACAGCCCTCTGTGACGGCGGTAACATTTCCGCCATTTTGTGTTTGTACCGGGGGTCTAAGTACATTGCCACCCAGTACTGGTCCTTGACCCTTATGCTTTTTATACGGGGGTCCCTATTAAAACACTGGAGCATGAAGGCCCCCATTTGCACTAAAGTGGAAGCGGTGTGGTGGCCTGGCTCCTGCTCATCATCCAGGATAATGTCGTCCTCTTCATTCTCCTCTCCACATCCACGCACAACAGGGATCCCAGAAAGGTTTAAAGCATGCTCTTCTTGCTCCTCCTCATCCGCCCCGGCACCATCCTCCTCTGACTCCTCTTCAGACTCCTGTTGTTGACTTGTCTCAGATAGAGTAGCCCCCCCTGGGAATTCATCCAGCATTGCGACTTCCTCATCTTCCCGCTCCTGCTCCTCCACAGCTTGATCAATGACACGACGCAATGCACGCTCCATAAAGAAGGCATAAGGTACCATGTCACTGATGGCGCCATGGCTGCGTCTGACCAGTTTGGGGATCTCCTCAAATGGGCGCAGAAGTCTGCATGCGTCGCGCATGAGCAGCCACTGGCACAGTGAAAAAAAAAACAGCTCCTCAGAACCGGTTCTGCCGCAGAGTTCATACAGGTAGACATTAACTGCACGTTTCTGCTGGAGCAGCCTATCAAGCATATAGAAGGTTGAGTTCCATCGCGTCGGGCAATCGCAAATAAGACGTCTGACCGGCAGATTGTGTCACCGCTGAATGTCAGCAAGATCTTCTGAAATGGGCCGAGATTTTCCTTGCCTGCCGCAAGATGTCCTGGACCCCAGGGTATTTGACAAGGAATCGCTGCACGACCAAGTTTAAGACGTGTGCCATGCATGGCACGTGCGTGATTTTGCCCTGTTTCAATGCGCTAAGCAGATTGGCACCGTTGTCACACACCACTTTACCAACTGTCAAATTGAGGGGTGTTAGCCACTGATCTGCCTGTGAACACAAAGCTGAAAGGAGTGCCGGGCCAGTGTGGCTCTTGGCTTCCAGGCACAACAGACGCAGCACGGCATGGCAACGTCTCACCTGGCATGTCAAATAGGTTCTGGGGAGCTTGGGCGGCGCAGCGGAAGAGACGCTAGCACCGGAAAAGGAGGAGTCAGCTGAGGAGGAGAGAGAGGAGGATGGAGTAGGAGGAGGAGGAGAAGAAGAGTCAGGCCTGCATGCAATCCGTGGCGGTAAAACCAAATCTACACGGGTGCCACGGGGTACATGCTTGACGGCCGTCAGAAGGTTCACCCAGTGGGCAGTAAAAGTGATATACCTTCCCTGCCCGTGTTTGCTAGACCACATGTCTGTGGTCAGATGTATCTTGGCACCGACACTGTGTGCCAGAGATACATTCACTTGCCGCTGAACATGGCCATATAGCTCTGGGATGCCCTTCTCTGAGAAATACTTCCTTCCTGGGACCTTCCATTGTGGTGTTCCAATGGCCACAAATTTGCGAAAGGCCTCCGAGTCCACCAGTTTATATGGCCGTAGTTGGCAGCTATGAGTTCTGACAAGCCAGCCATCAACCGTTGGGCAAGAGGGTTATCCGGCATCATCATTGTTTTTACGCTCGAACATTAGGCCCACGGAAGCCTGCCTTTTTGCAGAAAAACGTGAGCTTGGCGTGATGGAAGGTGGAGTGGAGGACAAATGTGAGGAGAGAGGAGAAGGAGAAGTAGAAGACGAGGCTGGACGGTGAGAGCCTGCAGTGTGGCTTTGTGTGTTCCATTGCTTCCACTCGGCTCCGTGATGGCTGCTCATGTGCCTTCTTAAGGCGGTCGTCCCTAGGTGAGTGTTGGGCTTACCGCGACTAATGCGTTGACTGCAAAGATTGCAGATGGCAACGCTATTGTCAGCAGCAGACATGTTAAAAAAAGCCCACACTGCGGAGCCATGTGCCGGTGTCTTGGGAGTGCCAGATGTGACCGTACATGGTCGATGACTCGCTCCTGATACATTTGCAGTCTGCTTTGTCCCTCCTGTGCAATGTAAGTTATTCCTGCTTCTCCTCCCTATCTGCTGGTCCATATCTCCCTCTGAACTCCCCTGCTCTTCCTCTCTTGTGGGCACCCACGTGACATCACTAGACACGTCATCATCAACGTCACCTTCCCCACCGCTATAAGTAGAGATCTCGGAGTAGGCAGCAACACCGGGGACCAACCTCCTCCTTGGGCTGATCTGGGTACTGTCGTCAGACTGCTGAGTAGCGGTTGTTGCTACCTCCTCTTCCTGATCCAATACCAAGAGTGGCTGCGCATCAGAAATGTCCTCTTGATATGGATCGGAAAATAATTCCTGTGACTCAAGCGAAAGGTATGTGGTGGTGGTGGTATTGTTGGTGGTAGTGTCGTTGGGGGTGCACATAGCAGAGAGTGAAGAAGAGGGTGCAGATCGAGAGGATGAGGAGGGTGCAGAAGTGTAAGGCTGAGCGAGCCACTCAACCAAGTCTGGTGCGTCCTTTAAAGTAATTGAACGCACCTTCTGCAACTTCCCACTTTGGCTCAAACCTGTTGCTCCTGCCCTACCCCTACCACCCCTGCAGAAGGGCCTGCCTCTTCCTCTGCCTGTCATTTTTTAAATGACCCTGTGACAAAACTCTCAGTCCCTATATCGATGAAGGACTGCTGCAGTATAGGGCAGCGGTCAGCAGTAGTGCACCTCAACCCTATGTATTGTGGACCGATACCAGTCCTTATAGAATGGCAGACTGTACCTCACTCAACCCTATGTACTGTAGTACCCTATACCTTACCAGTCCTTATAAGGACCTTTGTGGACCAAGTAGGTTGTGTGTGAGTGATTAGCAGACTGTACGTCAGTCCCTATACCGATGAAGGACTGCTGCAGTATAGGGCAGGGGTCAGCAGTAGTGCACCTCAACCCTATGTATTGTGGACTGATACCAGTCCTTATAGAATAGCAGACTGTACCTCACTCAACCCTATGTACTGTAGCACCCTAGACAGACCAAGTTACCAGTCCTTATAAGGACTTTTGTGGACCAAGTAGGTTGTGTGTGAGTGATTAGCAGACTGTACGTCAGTCCCTATACCGATGATGGACTGCTGCAGTATAGGGCAGCGGTCAGCAGTAGTGCACCTCAACCCTATGTATTGTGGACCGTACCAGTCCTTATAGAATAGCAGACTGTACCTCACTCAACCCTATGTACTGTAGCACCCTAGACATACCAAGTTACCAGTCCTTATAAGGACTTTTGTGGACCAAGTAGGTTGTGTGTGAGTGATTAGCAGACTGTACGTCAGTCCCTATACCGATGAAGGACTGCTGCAGTATAGGGCAGCGGTCAGCAGTAGTGCACCTCAACCCTATGTATTGTGGACCGATACCAGTCCTTATAGAATGGCAGACTGTACCTCACTCAACCCTATGTACTGTAGTACCCTATACCTTACCAGTCCTTATAAGGACCTTTGTGGACCAAGTAGGTTGTGTGTGAGTGATTAGCAGACTGTACGTCAGTCCCTATACCGATGAAGGACTGCTGCAGTATAGGGCAGCGGTCAGCAGTAGTGCACCTCAACCCTATGTATTGTGGACTGATACCAGTCCTTATAGAATAGCAGACTGTACCTCACTCAACCCTATGTACTGTAGCACCCTAGACAGACCAAGTTACCAGTCCTTATAAGGACTTTTGTGGACCAAGTAGGTTGTGTGTGAGTGATTAGCAGACTGTATGTCAGTCCCTATACCGATGAAGGACTGCTGCAGTATAGGGCAGCGGTCAGCAGTAGTGCACCTCAACCCTATGTATTGTGGACCGATATCAGTCCTTATAGAATAGCAGACTGTACCTCACTCAACCCTATGTACTGTAGCACCCTAGACAGACCAAGTTACCAGTCCTTATAAGGAGCTTTGTGGAAGAAGTGGGTTGTGAATGATTAGCAGACTGCAGCAGAAGGGCAGCAGTCAAGTATAATATTCTTTCTATATTTGGAAGAAAGAATATTATACATGTACAAGCCTATTACCATACCACTGATACCAGTCCTGAAAATAACCTTTGTGGAATTAATAGTAACAGCTACTGATTAAACTGACCCTCACTGCCTCACACACTGCTTCCTGCCTGTCCCTATATAAACTGACAAAACAGAGGCTACTGGAACAATAACTGGAATAGCACTTTTGTGGACCTGATAGTAACAGCTAATGATGATGACTAAACTGACTGTCCCTACAGCAGACACACCGTCCTGTCCCTTTCTCTAAACTGACAAAAGACACTCAGGCTGCTGCAACAATCACTAGCACAGCACTGCCTATCCTGAACTACACCTAACACCTATACCAGTCCTGAAAAGAACTTTTGTGTACCAAATAGCTAGCGATTTGGGTCACTGTAATCTCTCCCTGCTCCACACAGCAACCTCTCCCTACAGTGACAGAAGAAAGAATGTAAAATGGCCGCCGGATCGGGTGTATTTATAGGTTAGGGGAATGTCCAAGTGTCCATGTGCTGTAATGTCTCAATTTGCTGTCCTGTACCCCATGATGGATGTGTCATCATAGGTCAAAGTTCTTTTACACAGTAAACGCGGAAGTCCGCCGGGCGAACGGCGCCAATAGTCCGCCGGGCGGACCGCGAACAGCCGAAATTCGCCGCGAAACGACCGCCGGGCGAACCGTTCAGCCATCACTAGTTACAGCACACATTACGACTCAGTGATTAGTTGCTAGAGCTTACAGCACATCATTTCTGCTTGCTGATTGATTGCTAGAGGTTACTTCACATCCTTAGCGCTCACCAATTGGTTGCTAGAGGCTACTGCACAGCATTACCCCTCACCTATTGGCTGCTAGAGGTTACTGCACATCATTATTGTTACTCACTACTTGGTTGCTAGAAATGACAAGAGATCATTACTGTTCACAGATTTTTTGCTGAAGGTTGCTGCACATCATTACCACTCACTGGTGCTAGAGGTTACAGCACATCATTACAGCTCACTGGTTGGTTGCTAGAGGTTACAGCACATCATTACAGTGCAGTGATGAGGGGTGTGCTATGTACAAAGTGCAGGGGTGCGCTGTGCATGGAGTGCAGGGCTGAGAAGTGTGCAGAGTGCAATGCTGAGGGGTGCGCAGAGTGCAGGGCTGAGTGGTGCACAGAGTGTAGGGCTGAGGGGTGCACAGAGTGCAGGGTTGAGGGGTCCACAGAGTGCAGGGCTTAGGGGTGCATGGAGTGCAGGGCTGAGGAGTGTGCGTAGTGTAGGGCTGAGGGGTGCGCTGTGCTCGAAATGTAGGGTTGAGGCATGTGCGGTGTTGCGGGCGGAGGGGTGTGCAAAGTTGCGGGCGGAGGGGTGCGTGGAGTGCAGGGGTGCGCGGAGTTGCGAGCGGAGGGGTGGGCAGAGTGCAGGGCGGAGGGGTGAGCAGAATTGCGGGCGGAGGAGTGTGCAGAGTGCAGGGCGGAGGGGTGCGCAGAATTGCAGGCGGAGGGGTGCGTGGAGTGCAGGGGTGCTTGGAGTTGTGAGTGGAGGGGTGCGCAGAGTGCAGGTCAGAGGGGTGCGCAGAATTGCGGGCGGAGGGGTGCGCAGAGTGCAGGGCGGAGGGGTGCGCAGAATTGCAGGCGGAGGGGTGCGCAGAGTGCAGGGCAAAGGGGTTTGCGGAGTACCGGGCTGAGGGGTGCACTGTGACCGAGTGCAGGGGTGCGTGGAGTGCAGAGCTGAGCTACATCCCCCCACAGTACAAAGCTCTCTTCCCCAGTTTGAAGCCCCCCCTCCAGTTCCTCTCCCACCACTTAGAAAATATCAAAGAGCTGCAGAGTACTCACGGTGTGTCCGTGCAGGCTGCCAGAGGAGGAGCTTCTCTCTTTACAGCTTCCCCGCCCCTCCCGCCTCTACTCTCCTATAGTGTTCGGCGCTCGTTAAGCTTCCCCGCCCCTCACTCCTCTGCTCTCTCATAGAGATCGATGTGTATAGAGGAGGGAGGGGTTTGAGCGGCCGCGGGGAGAGGAGCGTTGTCGCTTGTAAATACAGAGATATCGCTTTTGTATTTAAAAGTTACGGAACTGAGCAGCGCCGGAGGTGCCTGAACTCTGGCTAAAGCCAAACCCTGGTGGCACCATGGGATTAAAGGGGCTGCTTGGGGTCCCCCAACAATGACTGGGCCCTGGGCAGCTACACCTTTTGCCCCGCGGTAAAGACGGCCCTGTGTATATTGTTCTTTTGTCCCTCTGACAAAATTTTAATGTTCTCTTTTTTTTCTATTTATTCATTTTTATTTGATATAAAACACCATAACACAGTGACAGAATGATGGCGTTTGGGTCATTTACATCAGTATTTTCACAACATATTTTAAGGGCCCGTTCACACGAGAACATGGAGCCGGAAACCTCCACCTTTTGCCTTCAAACTGCACTGTCTTTCTGAACTGCTGCAGGTGTCAGTGTAAAGTTAGGAAATTAAGTTAGACCATGCCTCTGTGATATTGATTAATCAATCCTGTCCTGTTGCTATCTAATTGAGAAATTTCCACATAAAAAATATGAAAGAAACACAGCGCTGTGCCCAGGTGTATGCTAAACAAATTCATCTAAAAATCAAAAAAATCTGAACCCAACACAATCCTGTAATCTCTCTCCAATAATATCTAATGTGATAGTGATAATTCTAAATAATATAAAAAAAGTACTATAAAAAATTATATATTAAAATTATAAAATAAATATGTGTTGTGATGTGTGAGCACTTCAACATGTGATATAGGACTGGGTAACTAAACCCACATAGGCATCCACTTAAATTTGTGTATATCTATATCCAACCAAAAAACAAAATTCAAAAGTCCATAAAGTGTCCCAAAATATAGTGCCAAAAAATGATATTATTGGTAAACATATGTATCTAAAAAAGAGTTCAATGAAACTTCGTTCCCTCCCACAAGTGTAAGTGGCAAGTTCTTCATGTACTGTATCCTCCACTGCTTAAGATCTAAATCACTCACCGATGTAAGTGGCTGGTGATAAGAAACGAACAAACTCGCATATTACCTTAACAGCGTGCAATGTACTGCAGATCCATAATTGATGATGATCTCAGATCTCCTCAGTTGTAATTAATCCAGACATCCAACAGGTCATTTCTTTATTTCTCAAAGTATAATGTTCTGCAACACCAAAAGACAGCCACTGCCGACTCTCCTCCACATGTATATAATCGGTCTCTCCAGAGAGTTGTAATCAGAAATAAAAGGGAAGCACAGCATAGCATAAAATCCTTTAAAAAAGGTTCCTTATTTATTTAAACCACATAGCACTCACATTTAAAAGTGTCTCCCACAAGTAGACATCCAATGTAATGTGGTTACGATGCCTCCAAAAGCTCACCCTATGTACGTTTCGTCAATAGACGTCCTCTTCCGATTACACCTCTCTGGAGAGGCTCTCCTGGCGACCAGACTGGTCACCTCACACTGGAACGCTTCACCATTGGTGCAGGTGTGCCTGGATGTGCACCTGGGATCCCCCTCTCTCAGGCTGGATGTCCTGACTGGCGGCAGAGTCCTGAATTGCTTGGTGAAATCACCTGAGAGACAGTATCTCTCCCTCAGGTCTGATCCCTTTCTTCACCTTGTGCTGACTGAATTCTCCTCCAGGAATTAAAATGGAATCTCTCCTTTCCTACCAGCAGAGCATGCTGGGATTTGTAGTGCTGCCTCCTTAATAGTCAATGAGGCCACTCTGTGCTGAGACTTCATATTCCAGAGTCCTTTGCAGCCGCTTCTTGGAGCTTACTACAGTCCCTCTGATTGGCTGCTGTAAGTGTGTCTTTAATTTTTCTCATCTACTGCCAATAGGAGCACATGGGAGGCTGCAGAGTGGCAAGCTCTGTGTGAGTCAGTAAGGAGAGGGAGGGGGGTGAAAATCCCATGCAGGGACTGACAGGCAGCTCTCTCCCTCTTTCGGGCTGGAAAGCCTGTGTACATCGGCCAGATTGGCGGGCTCGCAGGTAACAGAGTGAGGCACATGCATGCATAATTTTGAATGGGCTAAAATTGCACTGCACAGAACTGCACGTGAATTGCACAGGAACATGCAGCACGCTCCTGTGCGGTTCACACGCACTTCCAGTATGGAAAATTTTGAGGCTCCCCAGTCTAAAATGTAGAATACAGATAAAAAGATGACATGTACTTCCCCCTTCCTCAAAATACATATCAGATCCTTATCCTAGATAGGAATCTAGTATGGATTTTAGGATGGGACCCCATCAGTGGCAGCCCATCCATAAGGGGGGCCACCCCCCTAATCCATGCACCTGGCCCCTAATCTCCATGAAGGGGGCCAGACACATGGATTCCAATGTTCCTTTTTTTTAAGCACATGATTAGAGTCTGAGGCTCTAATTGGCTTAAAAAAAGGGTGGGCTCGGAGTGCAGAGCACTTCGCCCTGAGCCTGCCCATTGGTGTGACAATAGCAAACTAATATTTGCTATTGTCTTACTGATTCTCTTCCCGTCAATCAGGAAGCTAGACCTGAGACCCGATGAGCAGTTGCAATGTTTTCAGTTGGGACTGTTCATAGACATAGTATTGTTACTAGGGGTGTTTTAAATTACATTCTCACAGCATATACCTGAGTCAACCCAGTTTTTAAAGCTCATTGTGGGCAATGGAAACTCTTGCAAAGTGCTTATTAACAGCTTGATAATGCTACAATGTATAAAGAGTTTTTTAATGCATGACAGATTGCATCATATATGTCATTTTTTATTTTCCTTAAATTAAATGTTAGCTTTATTGTTAGTCCAGAACTACTTTTTCTCAAACATTTTTGGGGTTATTTGCACTAACATACAATTTTTCAGGGCAAGCTTTCGGGGTATGTCCCCTTCTTCAAGGTCCAAGCAGTACTGATTTACACATTTTTAAGCAGAATGTTAAAAAACAAAAAAACAAAAAACAAACCACATCTCTGAGGGAAAGGAAAAAAAAAAGAGAGAAAAACAAACACATACAAATCAATGGTAATAAAGATAGCAGCAGCTTTAGTGAGATAAGACAGAGGGAGAGCTATAGATTGAGGGGGGGGGGGGGGGGGTGGGGTGGGGGGATACTAGTCACAGAGGAGGTCGTAAAACTTTAGTATAATGGGTAAGGAAACCTATATCTAAATTCAGGCCATTATTTTTTGTGTCAAAAGATCATTCTTAGTTCAAAGGTTTTCCTTTCCTGGCTAGTTCTGAAATTCCCTTTAAGAACTAAGTACAGAGATTTTATATGACTTGGTTGAGTTTGTGCTGGACAAGCCGGGAGTTCCACTAATAGTTGTGGGAGACTTCAATATGGTTATTGACCAAACAATGGACGGCTCCCTCATGGAACACAACAGAGGGGTGCACCTAATGGTTGACTATCCCAGTTTATGGGAGAGTTGGGCCTGCAGGATCTTTGGAGAATCCAGAACCCGAGATCCCGGTGCTATTCGTGCTTCTCCACCACACACTCTACTTTGTCAAGGATAGATCTGATTATGGGGAACGATGAGACGATTGTAATGGTAAGTAAGATAAAATACCTGCCAAGAGGTCTTTCGGACCACTCACCAATGATAGCCTCCTTAGACATAGGGGGGGGGAGCCATTTCCGAGAGTGGAGAATTAGTCCCTCTTGGCTGGAGCTTATGGGAGAACCATATGAAGTACTTAACGCCCTGAGAGAATATGTAGATTTGAACACGGGTACGGCCCCCCCGGGGATTGTATGGGACACATTGAAGGCCTATCTTCGAGGCCTATTGATACAGCAGATTTCCAAAATTAAAAAACAATCTAGGGAAAGGGAAGAACGGGCTTCAACAAGAGTGACATGTCTAGAAGATCAATACATTAATGATCCAACACCCGTGAATTCGGGGGTCTGGTTAGAGGCGCAATGGGATTATCGCCTTATAATGCTAGGAAAAGCTGAAAACAAATACATCTTTCAGAAACAAATAGTGTTTGGGGAAGGTGAATGCGTAGGCCGGATGTTGGCACATTTAGTAAGAACAAATTCGCCATCATCAGTGGTACCAATGATTAGTACAACCGAGGATAGGATATCTATACATACGTTGGAAATAGTCGCTAGGTTTAGAGATTACTATGAGAATCTATATTATTTCAACCAGGAAGAGGAGGGGGAAGAAATGTAAAGTTTCTTTAGGGAACTAACAATTCCTTGTCTCTCCGAGGAAGATAGGGCTTCACTTGATGGCCCTATAACGCTGGAAGAGATCCAGCGGACTGTGCAAGAAATGGTGGGACAAAAATCCCCAGGTCCCGACGGCCTACCGGCGGAAATCTATCGTCATTTTGGGGGGGTGCTACTTCCGGAACTATTGAAAGTTTTCAATTGGTCGGAAACAAAGGGGGAGCTTCCCCCCTCTATGATGGAATCTACCATAATAGTGATACCCAAAGAAAACAAAGACCCACTTAATCCTTCCTCATATAGACCCATCTTTTTATTGAATTCAGATGCAAAGATTTTGGCAAAGGTTTAGGCGGCCAGACTAAACAGAGTGATAGAGAAACTCATCCATCCTGACCAATCGGGATTTATTCCTGGCAGGTCTACGAGTATAAATATAAGATGGGTTTATCTAAACCTGCAAATACCTGTTGAAGATGATGGACAGAGAGCCATTCTCTCTTTGGATGCCACCAAGGCCTTTGATACCCTAGCATGGGGTTACCTGTGGAGAGTTCTGAAAGAATTTAAGGTAGGACCTGTTTTTGTCAAATGGGTAAAAATGTTGTATAGTTCGCTGAAGGCAAGGGTAAGAATAAACAACGAACACTCCGCTAGGATTCAGTTGCGGAGGGGGATGAGTCAGGGGTGCCCTCTGTCCCCCCTCCTTTTTTCCCTTGCGATCGAGCCTTTGGCCGTGTCTCTTAGATCTTGTGCCGAGATAAAGGGCTATAAAAGAGGGCGGAGGAAGAAAAAGTTATATTATTTGCGGATGATCTTCTTCTACTTCTTGGAGATGTGCAGAATTCCCTAAAGGAAACAATGTGTAAAAATTATAAACTTCGGTCACTTTTCTGGACTGAAGATCAACAGGGAAAAATACACCCTATTACCAGTTAATCTTTTAGATAATCCCCTACCCCAGGAAATAATGCGAGCTAAGTTAATGAAAGGCTTAATATCTAAAACTTATTTAAGTTTACGTACAAAGAGTTGGGAAAGAACACAAGAGCAACCGCATAGAAAGAAATGGGAAAGAGATGTGGGTAGTATCTTGGGAACGCAATGGGAGAGGATTCTGGAGCTCGCACCATGGGTGTCTCTTTCTCCACCTCAGACGCGCTCCCGACCCGGTCCTGAGCTCTGTGACAGTGGGCGCGGGACTAGCGGACCTGATCGCCGCTGGTGTCCCGCGATTGGGTCACAGAGCTGAAGAACGAGGAGAGGTCTGTCTATATAAACCTCTCCCCGTGCTTCCTACTGTGGCTGTCACCGATCGTCTGTTCCCTGTTATAGGGAAAGAAGATCAGTGATGTCACATGCCAGGCCACGCCCCCTACAATAAAAAAAAACACATAACGTCACACATAACCCCTGTCGCAGTCACAATAAAAATCGCTGATCACCGCCATTACTAGTAAAAAAAAATATTAATAAAAATGCTATAAAACTATCCCCTATTTTGTAAACGCTATAACTTTTGTGCAAACCAATCAATAATCACTAATTGCAAGTTTTTTACCATAAATATGTAGAAGAATACGTATCGGCCTAAACTGAGGAAAAAAATTATTATTTTATATATTTTGGGGGATATTTATTATAGCAAAAATTAAAAAATATTGCATTTTTTTCAAAATTGTCACTCTATTTTTATTTATAGTGCAAAAAATAAAAACCGCAGAGGTGATCAAATACCACCAAAAGAAAGCTCTATTTGTGGGAAAAAAAGGACACCAATTTTGTTTGGGAGCCACGTCGCAGGACTGCGTAATTGTCAGTTAAAGTGACACAGTGCTGAATCGCAAAAAGGGGCTTGGTCCTTTGGCTGCAAATTGGTCCGGGGCTTAAGTGGTTAAATTGAAAAGAAATTAACCACTTTCAGACCGGACCATTTTGCTGGTAAATGACCAGAGGTCTTTTTACACTTTGGCACTGCGCTGCTTTAACTGGTAATTGCGCGGTCATGCAATGTTGTACCCAAACAAAATTTGCGTCCTTTTCTTCCCACAAATAGAGCTTTCTTTTGATGGTATTTGATTGCCTCTGCGATTTTTATTTTTTGCGATATAAACGTAAAAAGACCGCAAATTTTGAAAAAAAATGATATTTTCTACTTTTTGTTATTAGAAAAATCCAATAAACTCAATTTTAGTCATACATTTAGGCCAAAATGTATTCAGCCACATGTCTTTGGTAAAAAAAAAGTCAATAATTGTATATTTATTGGTTTGCGCAAAAGTTGTCACATCTACAAACTAAGGTACGTTTTCTGGAATTTACGCAGCTTTTAGTTTACGACTGCCTATCTCATTTCTTGAGGTGCTAAAATGGCAGGGCAGTACAAAACCCCCCCAAATGACCCCATTTTGGAAAGTAGACCCCCTAAGGAAATTGATAAGAGGCATGTTGAGCCCATTGAATATTTAATTTTTTTGCCTCAAGCGATTGAATAATGACAAAAAAAAAAATTTTTTTTTTTTTTTACACAAAGTTGTCACTAAATGATATATTGCTCACACATGCTATGGGCGTATGTGAAATGACACCCCAAAATAAATTCTGCTGCTTCTCCTGAGTACGGGGATACCACATATGTGGGACTTTTTGGGAGCCTAGCCGCGTACGGGGCCCCGAAAACCAAGCACCGCCTTCAGGCTTTCTAAGGGCGTAAATTTTTGAGTTCACTTCTCACTACCTATTACAGTTTTGAAGGCCATAAAATGCCAAGATGGCACAAAACCCCCACAAATGACCCCATTTTAGAAAGTAGACACCCCAAGCTATTTGCTGAGAGGCATGTTGAGTCCATGGAATATTTTATATTTTGCCACAAGTTGCGGGAAAATTACAAACTTTTTTTTTTTTTTTCACAAAGTTGTCACTAAATGATATATTGCTCACGCATGCCATGGGCATATGTGAAATGACACCCCAAAATAAATTCTGCTGCTTCTCCTGAGTACGGGGATACCACATATGTGGGACTTTTTGGGAGCCTAGCCGCGTACGGGGCCCCGAAATCCAAGCACCGCCTTCAGGCTTTCTAAGGGCGTTACAGTTTTGAAGGCCATAAAATGCCAAGATGGCACAAACCCCCCCCAAATGACCCCATTTTGGAAAGTAGACACCCCTAAATTTAGGGGTACACTAGTGAGACTAGGTAATAAATGGCGGGTGCCCTGAAACTATAAAAAAATAACTAACCAACCAGCGACACCTGTAACAGTTATATGGTGATCCCTGGTGAAAGGGTTAACTAGGGGGCAATCAGGGGGCTTTATGCGGTAGTATATGGGGGTCCCTGGCGCTATAAAAAGCTGCAGCGAACCTAAATACCTACCTGCCTAACTAGCGTCACCTGTGACACTAATACAGCGATCAGAAAAACGATCGCTTATTAGGCTGGGTTCACACTGGAGCGATGCGGGAACGCCACGAATGCGCGGCGGGTTCCCGCATCGCATGCCTCCCGGCGGCAGTTCACACTGCCCTATGCGAACTGCTGGGAGTGTCAGTGAAATGTTACTGACACCCCCAGATCAGTTCGCATATCACAGTGCGATCTGCAAACTCGGATCGCATGGTGTGAACACCCATGCGATCCGATTCTGCTGCGGGCCAAAAAAAGGGTCCCGTGCGAATTTGCGGCGGGTGCGGCGAATGGCTGAACTCGAATCGCACAGAGATCGGATGTGATTTGCACTGCAGTGCGGTGCGAATCACATCCGTTCTCATAAACCGCTGCAATGTGAACCCAGCCTTAGTGACACTGGCGACGGGGGGTGATCACGGGGTTAAACCTTTATTGGGGGGGTTAGGGGGGTACCTTAGAACTAAAGGGGGCTAACCCTAACTGCCCTAACAGTTATTAGTCACAAATGACACCCGCCGGGTGATCAGGGGGTTAAACCTTTATTAGGTAATAAATGGCGGGTGCCCTGAAACTATAAAAAAATAACTAACCAACCAGCGTCACCTGTAACAGTTATATGGTGATCACTGGTGAAAGGGTTAACTAGGGGGCAATCAGGGGGCTTTATGCGGTAGTATATGGGGGTCCCTGGCGCTATAAAAAGCTGCGTCGAACCTAAATACCTACCTGCCTAACTAGCGTCACCTGTGACACTAATACGGCGATCAGAAAAATGATCGCTTATTAGGCTGGGTTCACACTGGAGCGATGCGGAAACGCCGCAAATCCGCGGCGGGTTCCCGCATCGCATGCCTCCCGGCGGCAGTTCACACTGCCCTATGCGAACTGCTGGGAGTGTCAGTGAAATGTTACTGACACCCCCAGATCAGTTCGCATATCGCAGTGCGATCTGCAAACTCGGATCGCATGGTGTGAACACCCATGCGATCCGATTCTGCTGCGGGCCAAAAAAAGGGTCCCGTGCGAATTTGCGGCGGGTGCGGCAGGTGTGGCGGGTGCGGCGAATGGCTGAACTCGAATCGCACAGAGATCGGATGTGATTTGCACTGCAGTGCGGTGCGAATCACAATCGTTCTCATAAACCGCTGCAATGTGAACCCAGCCTTAGTGACACTGGCGACGGGGGGTGATCACGGGGTTAAACCTTTATTGGGGGGGTTAGGGGGTACATTAGAACTAAAGGGGGCTAACTCTAACTGCCCTAACAGTTATTACAGTCACAAATGACACCAATGCAAAAAAAAAAAAAAAAAAAAAAAAAAATGACATTGGTGTCACTGTGACTGGGGGGCAGGGGTAATTGGGGGGGTGATCGGGGGGTAAAGGGGGGGTGTGAGTGTGCCTGGCATGTTCTACTGTGTGTGTAGAGTGTTGGTGCAACTCACCGATCCGCTCTCCTCCGTGTCGGAACGAAAAATACCGACACGGAGGAGAGAATACATCACTTCCTCTCCTGTGTTTACATTACAGGAGAGGAAGTGATGTCACGGGGGATTTCTATTCGTCGGGAGCGATCGCGAGGGGGTGGCCATGAATGAATGGCCGCCCCCTCGTCCCGGATCGCTCCCGGACGAAAACCGACCGCCGCAGGCACCGGGCGGGGGCCCGATCGGGCCCCCGACCCGCGGGAGGCAAGGGACGTACATGTAAGCCCTTATGCCTGCCCGTGCCATTCTGCCGACGTACATCGGCGTGCAGCGGTCGGCAACTGGTTAATAAAGATATAAAGTAAAAAAAAAAAAAAGAACTAAAACATTGAGGTGTTCTATAGTGTGGTCCAGTTATGAGAAGTGATGTCCCACAGGTGTGCATAAACTGTCTTCTTTATGTTCCTTGATGCAACTTCTGTCCTGTTTCACCAACTTAAGATCCTTAGTTCTTAAAGGGAATTTCAGAACTATCCAGGAAAGGAAAACCTTTGAACTAAGAATGATAATTCTTTTTGACACAAAAAATAATGGCCTGAATTTAGATATAGGTTTCCTTACCCATTATACTAAAGTTTTACAAACCCCTCTGTACTAGCATCCCCCTCCATTCCATAGCTCACCCTCTGTCTTATCTCACTAACTCTGCTGCTATCTTTATTATCATTGATTTGTATGTGTTTGTTTTTCTCTCTTTTTTTTCTCTCTCCTTTCCCTCAGAGATGTGTTTTTTTTTTTTTTTTTTGCATTCTGCTTAAAAATTTGTAAATCAGTACTGCTTGAACCTTGAAGAAGGGGACATACCCCTAAAGCTTGCCCTGAAAATTGTATGTTAGTGCAAATAAAAAAATTGCACTAATATGGCTACAATCACATCAAGTATGGGGTGAGAGAGAATATAAAGTATAAACTAAACAATATTGCCATCTTGTGGTCAGTTTAGATATTGCAGTGCTATAATACAATAAAGCTGAGCTGTACTTCACTTCAGAACTGCAGTGTCCTGGTGCTCCCGCCCAGCTGCTGATATCTTTGGCTGGTCTGCTTCTAGGTACTGATCTTGGCCCTATTTTCCATTGGCTGTGCCGAGATGACATCACTTCTGTGCATGCGTGAGAGTTCATTCATCTCAGCATTGTTTAAATTGTATCCTGAGCTGCACAAGCAGGTAACTGTTTGCCATTTTTTTCTAAAGTTCCACTTTAAGGACATGTATTATAATCTGTCCTAGGTCATTCACCAAAAGCACTGAATCAAATGAGAGATAGGTAATTGGGAGGAATGATAGGTAGTGGAAGGAATGAACAATGAAAGCCTCTGTATTTTAACTCCTTATGTTTTTGTTTTGTTTTTTTATTTAATTTAGGTTGCTGGAATTTGTTATTTGAGAAGTTTTCCACTGCACAGGAACAAATGTATAAAATATCAGAACTCCTATGATCATATACAATAGCTGTTTCAATGACCATCCTAATGTAGTATTTGCAGCCATCAATAATCAATAAAGATATTTTGTTATTTTCAGAAGTTCAATTTTGTAAAAAAATTTCAGTTTTTTAAAAAGTATATACCATTTACCATGAACCCTATACCCTTTGTAAAGTTTTTTTTGCTGTCTGTGTCACACCTAGGGAGATTCAACCTCTTTATTTGTCCTGGTGACCCTTGTCACCAAAACAGAAAGTGATGGGAAATTCAAAAGGTTTGAGTTGTCACCAGAGCAAGAATTGATGGAGAGGGCTCCATGTTGGAAAGATTTTCTTTTACTGTCTGTTGTGATGGGTAGGGCCTGTAGCATATCCCCACTAGTATCTTCTGGCTTGTCTCTACCCTGAAGTTCCACCGATAGGGACTCTACCTCCCCCTTGCCCCATTTGTAATATCATCCCTCACGTTCTCCAGTAAATCATTCTTATTATACAGGCACACCCCTCCACCTCTTCTACCCTGCCCGTCTCTCCGATACAAGAAATACCCTTGGATAGTTGCCAGACAGTCGTGTGAGCTGTCAAACCAAGTTTCTGATATTCCCACAAAGTTTACATCTTCATGTAACAGCAGCTCCAGTTCCTCCATTTTGTTAGCTTCACTCCTGGCATTTGGACCTGCCTATAAGTTTAGTACGGGCGCATATTAGCTCCCCATTTGTTGTTCTGTGGCTGTAATTTTGCTTTGCCAAACCACTCCCCCAGGATTTAGGTATTATGGTTATAGCACCCTCTGACCTTCGCTCTCTGCCGGCCTTCACTTCCTCTGATCCTTTCCCCTCCGCTACCTAATTTAAAACCCCTCCTGCTTTTTGGCCATGTCCTCACCCAACACAGTCCTCCCATTAAAGTGCAGTCCACCCATTAAGGTGTAGCCAACTGAGAAGTCAGCGTAGTTCTCCAGGAACCCAAAACCCTCCTTCCTATACCAAATTTCTCAGCCACTAGTTAAGTTCCCTAAGCCAGTGGTCATCAACCCTGTCCTCAGGGCCCACTAACAGGCCAGGTTTTATGTATTACCTTGGGGAAATGCAGACTAGAATATTGCAATCACTGAGCACCAAAAGATCACAGATGTCTTTCAGTTATCTTGCAAACCTGGCCTGTTAGTGGGCCCTGAGGACAGAGTTGATGATCACTGCCCTAAGCTCCTACTACCTCTCTAGTGACCTGGAGTCCCTAGGGAATTCCCTTAATTTTCAGGGATTTCCTCTCACTTCCGGTTTTGCTTTGGGACAGGAAGTAAAGGGAAATCTCCGCTATGGGAAAAGATGACACATTATGTTTGCCCCCATTCGTTTGGTGCTGCACCAGTGTTGGTCACGGACCTGATGGTTTCAGATGCTTAAACAAGAGTGGACCAAGCTCTTTTGCAAAGGTCTGGGTGCTAGACAGATGTCCACTGTCTACTTAGGCCTGGCAGACCATATGTTCCAGGGCCTTAAATATGGGTAGGATACTTCCTTGGATGCAGTCCTGCTGCTCTCCAGGCTCTCCATCTTGGCAAGGTGCTTTGGTGAGTCCTTTGGCGTAGGTGTTGGTCCACCAACCTGATGTCTTACGTGGCTTGGGCAGTCTTCCCCTTCGAATTGAACGTCGCTTTGGTGTTGTCCAAGATGACATCATCAAGTACCTTATCAGGGGCAAGAGTACTTTCCTCTCACAGTCCAGAAAGGCGATGGAACTTCGTCGTATGCACAGTCCTTTTTTTTTTTGCACACAGCAGATTTTTTTGTTTCTCATACACCGGCTCCAAGCTCTCCAAGATGCCCAGTGTTCTTAGTCTCTTATGGTTGAAGGCTGCAGATCTGTCCCCACTCGTTTCTAAGGTGGCGGGAGAGATCTGCAGTGCCAAAGAGGGCTTATTTGCAAATTCTGTACTTCCACCTTTCTGTTGGATTTTCAACCTAACTATGGAATGTTTACACCATAAATTGTCCATAGCTTCCAATTGAAATTTGGTTAGGTTACAGTAGCGGTAATATGTTTTATACTATACATGGATATGACTATTGTTTGTGGAAAAATGTTAACATTTTGTATGAACTTTTATAATTAATAAATTTGCTTTATATATATATATATATATATATATATATATATATATATATATATATATAAAATTGTGTTATGGTGCCTAAAAAGTCCATAGTGCCTCTTCTATTCCATTCATAGTGTCTCAGTGAGGGATGTGCAAACAAAAAACAGGAGCAGCGACAAGACAAATATGCCAACCACCAAAACCTCCCCCAAGGGACTTAAACAGCAGCCTGCAAAACCTTGCAGCCACAACAATCTTCCGAAAATGCAACCTCAATGTTGCTAAACACACTAAGGTCTGCACAGAAGACCAGGTAGCCACCTTGCCAGACGGAGACACAGACACCTGATGTTGGAATGCCCAAAGGCACTAAGCACATTTAAGGGTTGACATAGGCCACCCCGGCGGCGTACCATGATTGCACCCCGATTGAGCACACTCGGAGGAGATCCAACTGTTATTCCCAACACAGCCTGATTACCCATAGCTTCAGAGCACTGAAGGGCAGCTAAGCCTCCTCCGATGTCCACCAACCCTGAGCAGTCTGGAGCCAAAGCCCCCACCCGGCTAGATAGGCTGGCATCCATTGTGATCACCAACCAGTGGAAAAGAAGAAGAAATTAAAAGCCTGTAGAAAGGGACACCAAAACCCCAGAGGAGAAAGGCCCTGGCTGAGAGGCCCAGACAAATCTTGTCATCCAAAGCTGTGGGAGATCCCTCCCATATGCTAGGAATTCCCCAGAAGAACCACCACATGGAACCGTTCATACAGGAAGGTGGACACCAGAGACCCCAGGACCCGCATGCAAAACCTCAGAAAAGACAGTCAGTCAAATAGGAGCAGCTGAATTGCAGTTTTGAAGTTTCTGGAACCTGTCCATCAGCAGAAACATTTTGACCTCTGAGTCGAGCATCAAATCCAAATACAAAAATATAATCCCTAGGATAGAACCCTAGGTAAAAGCGGTTTCTCTCTCCCCACGTGGCATAAGCCAGTGTCACCGTAATAGAAAAAGAGGAGAGGTGTCCGTTTTTTAATCCTAAACAGACAATTTTAATATCATAATGCAAAAAATTACAGAGTCCCCCAATAAATAGCTATCATCATAGATATCACCATATAAATAGATAGACATTGTCTAGCTACCCACAAGACTGAAAAAGAGGAGAGGTATACGTTTATTATTCCTAAACAGACAATTCTATGATCGTAATAAAACAAATATTATGTTATGGTGCCTAAAAAGTCCATAGTCCCTCTTCTATTCCATTTCATATCATTTTAGGATGTGGCAGACCGTTACCTATTTCGTATCCACAGCACCACTCTGTTAGAGGATACATTTACCATCGTTTCCCTCACTGAGACACTGCTTTGGGATGTCCCTGTGGTCAAGAACTGAAGAAAAAGTGTCCCTCAATGAACGTAAGAGAATCTTTTGTAACCGTAAATTCCTTTCTTTGAGTTCATTGATGGACACAGCACCCACCCCTCTTGGTTATTTGTTCCGTTTATTGCTAACTGGTTTGCCTAGCTGGGAGAGGGTTTATACCAGCTATGACTGCCCATAGGCAGTGCCGAGTGTCTTTTCCACCTAGTGTCCTACTCCTGTAGTTGGCGCTGTATCTGTAAATGAGCTCAGAGAAAGGGATTTTACTGTGCGTAACAGAAAAATATTTTTATTTCATCTAATGAATGTAAAATGATTTCATATCAGTATGCAGAGCTGAAAGGGGGGAAGGTACACCTTAAAGAAAGTGAAAAGAAAGTACAGGGGGAGGAAGGAAGGAAGAATGAGAAGTAAGATGGAGGAAACAGAGGGAGGATTTACATCCTTGCATTCTAGGCATTCACCCCTGGGTGCCTATTGCTCTAAATTTTAGTACCACTTGGTAAACCGTCAAGCCCCATCCAGCAGCTTTGAGCCACTCATATGCAACACAGGCTGCTAGCAGTGGGGGCTGGTAGGAGGGATGGAAAGAAAAAAATTGCAAATGGAATGAAAGAAGGAATAAAAGAAAGAAATAAGGAAGGAAAAGAAAGTTAGAAAAGGTAGAAAGAATGGAGGGAAGAAGGGAGAGAGGAAAGAAGGTGAGGTGATGAAAAGTAAAGAACAAAAAAAAAAAGAGGAAGAAAATAAATAGAGAGGGCAAGAAGAAGGGAAGGAAGAGAGAATGGGATGAAATAAAGTGTGAACAAAGGGGAGAGAGGGAAGAGGGTCCCTGCAATAAGTCCCTTTTCTGTCATTCCACTGTGTCCTTAAAGTGGTTGTAAACCCTTACAAACCACTTTGACCTACAGGTAAGCCTAGATTAAGGCTTACCTGTAGGTCCAAGAAATATCTCCTAAACCGACACAGTTTAGGAGATATTTGCCAAAAGACAGGCACAGCTGTCTATGGTGCATGCGCCGTAGACAGCGGCGCTCAGGTGCACTGAGCGCGCCGCTGTCAACGCCGATATGCCGCGAGTGGCGGCTCCCGTGCGCATGCGTGGGAGTGACGTCATCGCGGCTTCGTCGAATGACAGCGGTGGAGCAGCGAGACCCACCGAGAAGATGGATGCGCCGGACTACAGGGAACAGTGGTGACTTCGCTGGCTCCTGTGTCAGGTAAGTGACACATAATGGACTACTATGCGATGCATAGTAGTCCATTATGCTTTACCTTTGCAGGGAATCAAAGAGATTCCAGAGTTTATCGCTGTATCCCCCGCATCCAGGAACACGGCAATTATTTCCAAACCACAGGTCGTCTTTCTGGTTTCCTGATCGCACAGCTGATAATCATATATCCATCCAAAAGACCTTGGCTTAGTGAACTAGTTTAAAATATCAGAGGATGAAGGAATGGAGGAAGGGAGGGTGGGTGAAGGAAAAAGGAAGCAAGGGAGAAAGGAAGAGAGGTAGAAAAAAAGAGAGGGGGGAAACAAAGTATACCATTAATATGAAGTCTACAGGTCCTTGTGCTTGTCTGCCTGAGCAATACCATTATGGGGCCCAGTCAGTTACCGATATGTAAATTCCAGTTGGCAACACAAGTTTACTAGGGTCATGAAGAAGCTCTGCCCTCTACAATGAGCTTACATTGTCAGCTGTTCCCTTGGGTTTTGTTTTGTCTTTGGCTAGGTTAAAACTCTTCTTTAGCTATGCAAATTTTGTAACTATATATAAATTCGTGCACATGCCTGGATTCTGGCATTTTGCTGCTTTGACACCATGTAGCAGAGTCCTGCATTCTCAGCAGCTCTAGGTTCCTGGTCCTCTGATATTTTAAACTAGTCCACTAAGCCAGGGTCTTTTGAATGGATATATGATTATCAGCTGTGTGATCAGGAAACCAGAAAGACAAGCTGTGGTTTGGAAATAATTGGTGTGTTCCTGGATGCGGGAGATACAGGGATAAACTCTGGAATCTCAGGCTGCTTTCACACTGGGGCGGGAGCAGCGTCGGCGGTAAAGCGCCGCTATTTTTAGCGGCGCTTTACCGTCGTTTTAGCGGTGGTGTGCAGGCGCTAGCGGGGTGGTTTTAACCCCCGCTAGCGGCCGAAAAGGGGTTAAACCCGCCCGCCCTGCAGCGGCGCTTTGCCGGCGGTATTGCCGCGGTGTCCCATTGATTTCAATGGGTAGGAGCGGTATAGGAGCGGTGAATACACCGCTCCTTCACCGCTGCAAAGATGCGGCTAGCAGGACTTTTTTCACCGTCCTGCCAGCGCATCGCTCCAGTGTGAAAGCCCTCCGGCTTTCACACTGGAGTTAAAGGGGCCGGTTTTTTTCAGGCGTTACACAGGCGCTATTTTTAGCGCTGTAACGCCTGAATACCGCCCCAGTGTGAAAGCAGCCTTAAGGACACAGCTAGAAAAGGGGCTTATCGCAGGGACCCATAATAATCCACATTTTTTAGGTTCTATGAAGGATAATTAATAGTTCACATTGAAAGATGACAGTCACATATGTTTAAGTATAAATTTACCTCCTCAGCTCAAAATTCAAAAAGAAAATGTTGTGCCTCATGTTGATCTATTTCATTTAGATAAGCTATACGTATGATTCGTATCCCATCTATTTTATCTATTTGTAATTTTTAGAGGACTTAGCTATTTACGTATTAGGAGTAATTATTATATAGTACTGATAATCTTTTGCATTACTTTACATATTAAACATTGAGGCTGGGTTCACACTGCACACCAGGGACATGCGATGAGGTCAGTGACTGGTGAGGGACTGGCTAGTATCAGAGCCAGATACACACAGGTTACATACACTGTAATCGTCAGAGCGAGAGCAATAATTCTAGCACTAGAACTCCTCTGTAACTCAAAACTTTTAATCTGTAAAAAAAATGTAAGCGTTGCCTATGGAGATTTTTAAGTACTGAAGTTTGGCGCCATTCCACGAGTGTGCGCAATTTTAATGTTCATTGTCTATTTACTTGGCGTAACATCATCTTTCACATTATACAAAAAAATTGGGTTATCTTTCGTTTTTTATTTTTATATTCATAAAACTGTTTTTTCCCCCAAAAAAGTGTATTAAAAATGACTGCGCAAATACTGTGTAACATAAAAAGTTGCAAAGACCGCCATTTTATTCCATATGGTGTCTGCTAAAACAATATATATAATGTTTGGAGGTTCTGAGTAATTTTCTAGCAAAAAAATATATAATTATTACATATAGGAGATAAGTGTCAGAATTGGCCTGGGTGGCAAGATGGCAATTACCATGGTTTAACAGACAAATTACTGAAGTTCGAAGTTATAACTTTAAATCAGTAATTTCACAGTAAATAGATAAATAATCAATTGTCTTATAACATATATCATAATAATATATGATTTAGCTTGATTATAACAGTACCTTTTTAATAGCAGCAGATTCTCATTCTCCCTCTTAACTGTGTGAGAAAAACATGGGATTGTGGGTAAATCTTATACCCATAAACACTTATTTTTTTCCTTGTAGTTAAGAGGGCTGGGCTGGAAGGGAGCATTTGTCTTTTAGACACAAGCCCCTTCTGTGACACTGCAGTGAAAGGCGTGCCTCCACTGCAGCATTTTTATTGGACAGCTGGGGCTAATGGTACTTTACCATTGGTCCAAGACTCCAAGCTGTCCATTGAGCTTAGTGCCTCTGACGAGAAGTGAGGAGAGGCCCTGTGAGCTCAACCTCTCAGTCTGCTGCAAACAGAGTGTGCCAGCTTATATTTAAACTGACCACTCTGTAGGTAGCTTCTGACAGGCTGCGCAAGGAGCCCCGTATCTCCGGAACCATAGGTCTTAGGAACCCCAAGTTTTTACCAGTGGTGGGATAGGACTTAGGCTTTGGGGTCTCTGTGACCTCAGGTTGCTGAGCTACGACCCTCGATGCTCAATTTTTATTTTTTTAATGCTCTGCCCAACCTGCCTCTCCTGACTCCATGTCCCTGCTGCAGACAGATGTGGCTGACAGTATGGGTCCAGTGCGTCCTTGTCCTCCATTTTAGGGATGAATCGGGCCCAAATTTTTGCCTAAAATTTCGGAGATGTGTGAACCAGTTCCATAGAGAGCCAGTCACAATCTCCTGTCATGTGAATTGGATGCGGTGAACCCAAGGGAAAGGGAAATCACCGCTCCAAGTGGATCAATTGGAAATGAACCTCTCCTCAGAACTGAAGTAGCAGGTGCTGGCAATGCATATAGCAGTAAGGGTGAGAAGATTCTGGATAGCTGCACTCTGAAAGATTAGCCTTTATTCATAAAAATTAATGATATCAAAAATACATGCCACAGCAGAATACAGGATAAAAGAGCTGACGTGTTTCACACTATAAAATAGTGTCCTGTGTTCTGCTGTGGCTTGTGGCCTGCCCACACCATGATAACTCATGATGTTAATCCGAGGCACAATGGTTCCTGTGCTTGCAGTACCCTCGGGGGAACCCAGAGAGAACCCCAGGGTGCTGTGGCACCCTAGTAAAGAAACACTCTCCTATGCTGAGCCTAGATATTCCTCTGCAGCCGGTCTTTCTCTGTATCTCAGCTTCCCACACTGCAGGCACTCCACTAACTAACCTCGCAGGGACTATATACAACTTCTGTGGGTAAAGATGATTGTCCAAATCTTGGGAGAACTCTGAGTCTAATCAGACACAGGGTCCTCCAAGATGGATGCTGGGAACACAGTGCAGAGGACAACTAGTCATTTTTAAGGTTCTGCTAGTGCCATAGCTAAGCAGCAATCAAATGATTGCTGTGTTTACTTCTGGCACTATTCAGGAAGTGAGTAGACAATCCGTAGATCGCTTTTAGTGCTGTCACCTGCTGGAATGGCATCACCATTTAGCGTGACAACAGCGATTGCTGTACAGAATTTCCCTCCTTCACGATGACAGATGTCAAAGCAGAGGCAAAGTAAAGGCAAAGGAATACATTTGCTAAGCTGCTTAATGTTCTTGGAAATGCTAAGGCCGCGTACACACGGGCGGACTGTTCGCCCAACCTTGTCCGCTGAACAGTGTTTGGGCGGACAGTCCGCTCGTGTGTGGGCTTTCAGCGGACAGTTTCAGCGGACAGTTGGACGGACAAAGTCTTTCGGAAATTCCGAAAAACTGTCCGCTGAAACTGTGTTTGAGCGAACAGTCCGCCCGTGTGTGGGCTTGTCCGCTGTACTTTCGAAATGAGCGGACTGTTCCCGCTCGGAAAGTCCGCCCATTTCGAGCGCGTGTACAGGTAGGCGGGGCCCGCGAAGGAGACGTCGCGGGCTCCGCCGCCTGGAATGGGCTTAAAGGGGAACCCCAACGCCGAAAAAAATCGGCGTGGGGGTTCCCCCCAAGTCCACACCAGACCCTTGTCCGAGCACGCTACCCGGCCGGCCAGGAAAGGGGGGCGAGCGAGCGCGCCCCCCCTCCTGAGCCGTACCAGGCCGCGTGCCCTCAACATGGGGGGTGCCTTGGGGAAGGGGGGGCCGCGCGGCCCCCCCACCCCAAAGCACCTTGTCCCCATGTTGATGAGGACAAGGGCCTCTTCCCGACAACCCTGGCCGTTGGTTGTCGGGGTCTGCGGGCGGGGGGCTTATCGGAATCCGGGAGCCCCCTTTAAGAAGGGGGCCCCCGGATACCGGCCCCCCACCCTATGTGAATGAGTATGGGGTACAATGTACCCCTACCCATTCACCTGTGAACTAAAGTACAATAAAAAACACAACACAGAGAAAAAATATTTTATTGCACAGCTCCGGGGGTCTTCCGTCTTCGGGGGTCTTCTCGCCGGACTCCTCCGCTATGTGTGTGTAGCTCTTTTGCTAGCGGAGGAGTCCGGCTTTCTTCCTCCCCGCCGCCGGCCTCTTCTCCCGACTTCGGGGGTCTTGTCCCCCTCTTCGGTTCTTCTGCCGGGCCACCGCGCCTGGTCCGGTGGCCCGGTCTTCTGTCGCCGTCTTCCGTTCTTCTGTCGCCGCCTTCGGTTCTTCTGCCGGGCCACCGCGCCTTCTTGTAGCTCTTTTACAGGCGGTGGCCCGGTCTTCTGTCGCCGCCGCCGCCTTCCGTTCTTGTTCTTCTTCTTGTTCTTCTTCTTCTCCTGGAGATGTTGACTCGACGAGCTCTCCGGCCGGAATGCCAGGGACACGCTCCGCTGCCACTTATATAGTGACAATGGGGCGGTGTCACATGGTATATGTCACATGGGTTGGTCACATGGGTTGATGTCACATGGGGACTATGACATCGTAAGGGGGCGGGGTCACCATGTGACCAACCCATGTGACATATACCATGTGACACCGCCCCATTGTCACTATATAAGTGACCGCACAGCGCGGCTCTGGCATTCCGGCCGGAGAGCTCGTCGAGTCAACATCTCCAGGAGAAGAAGAAGAACAAGAAGAAGAACAAGAACGGAAGGCGGCGGCGGCGACAGAAGACCGGGCCACCGCCTGTAAAAGAGCTACAAGAAGGCGCGGTGGCCCGGCAGAAGAACCGAAGGCGGCGACAGAAGAACGGAAGACGGCGACAGAAGACCGGGCCACCGGACCAGGCGCGGTGGCCCGGCAGAAGAACCGAAGAGGGGGACAAGACCCCCGAAGTCGGGAGAAGAGGCCGGCGGCGGGGAGGAAGAAAGCCGGACTCCTCCGCTAGCAAAAGAGCTACACACACATAGCGGAGGAGTCCGGCGAGAAGACCCCCGAAGACGGAAGACCCCCGGAGCTGTGCAATAAAATATTTTTTCTCTGTGTTGTGTTTTTTATTGTACTTTAGTTCACAGGTGAATGGGTAGGGGTACATTGTACCCCATACTCATTCACATAGGGTGGGGGGCCGGTATCCGGGGGCCCCCTTCTTAAAGGGGGCTCCCGGATTCCGATAAGCCCCCCGCCCGCAGACCCCGACAACCAACGGCCAGGGTTGTCGGGAAGAGGCCCTTGTCCTCATCAACATGGGGACAAGGTGCTTTGGGGTGGGGGGGCCGCGCGGCCCCCCCTTCCCCAAGGCACCCCCCATGTTGAGGGCACGCGGCCTGGTACGGCTCAGGAGGGGGGGCACGCTCGCTCGCCCCCCTTTCCTGGCCGGCCGGGTAGCGTGCTCGGACAAGGGTCTGGTGTGGACTTGGGGGGAACCCCCACGCCGATTTTTTTCGGCGTTGGGGTTCCCCTTTAAGCCCATTCCAGGCGGCGGAGCCCGCGACGTCTCCTTCGCGGGCCCCGCCTACCTGTACACGCGCTCGAAATGGGCGGATTTGCCTCCGCCTTACGTGGGCGAGTCCGTTCATTTCAAAAGTTGAGCGAACTGTTTGCCCAACCTTGTTCGTCAAACAGTCCGCTCGTGTGTGGGCAAGTCCGCTCATGCAAATTTTGAGCGGACTGTTTGATGAAACTGTTTGCCGAACAAGGTTGGGCGAACAGTCCGCCCGTGTGTACGCGGCCTAAATGAGATAATATGCTTTAAAAATTAAGTTATCCTTTAATTGTAGTAGTGAGCTTGTGATCAGAGAGATAGTGGGGAGGGTCAAGGCAGGGTCTTGTTGCTGGAATTCTGAGAATTGAGGGTTATTCAGGTCATGAGCATCCATCCATAAGCAAAGTTTTGAATGGATTTGAGTAAACTGAACATTTAGGGCCCATTCACAGTGTTGAGTTAATGTTTGTGTTGCAACGCACTAAAACACGTATCCAACTTCCCCATAATAAAAGTAATGTCTGTTCCCATCTCAGTGCTGCAGTACAGTGCGCTTGGAAAAATACAGCATGTACAGAAACACAGCAAGGCCATCTCATCAATCCAGCGACAAAGCTGTGAAATCTCTGCTGTACAGGTGTCATCTGTATTGTCCCAGTGCAACTTTGTTCCTCAGTTCACCAGAGCGCAATGCTCCAGTGCCTGTGCAGCAAGAGACTGTATCCTGCAGTCTCATTCCACAGTCTCTGAGCACTCTGGTCTGTTCTCCCTCTTCAGGTCCAGTGCATAGGGACTTGATCTCCATTTAAACCACTGGTGTGTATGAGGTAGGCACATACCAAGACAGAGATGTGCTCACTCCAGTGCCCTGCTGCAAAAAGAGAGTGCTAGTCTATTCTGCTGACTGGGAAAAGAAGCCTCTGTCTCCTCCTTTAGCACTATATCCCCCCTGACAACTGTAGTCCAATGGTCAATAGAGGCCCACGGCATGACTCCCCTCCTGAACCGTGCTTTCTGCACTGGTGCGTAGTCATGCTGAAACAGGAAGGGGCCATCCCCAAACTTTTCCCACAAAGTTGGGAGCATGAAATTGCCTAAAATGTCTTGGTATGCTGACGCCATAAAGCCTTGTACATGTAGCACTGACCCCTGAAGGAGCTGCTGGTTTGATTTGGGCCTGCACTCTGTTAATAAACCCCACTAACTTGGCTCAGTCCCCTTGACACAGCTGTGGTGCAATACAATGCAGTACAATATAATATAACACAATATACCTGTATTGACACTTCAGGATCCACTGTCTCCACCTGCTGGGAGAAAACAATACTCCACACAACGGGGTACTTAACCAAAGTATATTTTACTTTAAGTATTGGCAAACAGGTGGTTACAATAATTGTGCTGTCATCCCAACATAGAATGACAGAACAATGACTTTTGATATAACAATTATAAACACTATAATTACAAGGAAGCTCCCCCTACTTTTATAGCTATGTGTGAGATCTCACTTAAAGTACTCAGTCTTTTTGGTCTTCTTGTCTTCGCTAGCAATGATAATGCCTTCTAATTTGTAATCCAAGGGTTAACGTAATTAAAGTTGAGTTAAGGATGATCTTAGTGTTGCTTCCGTAATAATAATACAATACATGAGGTGCGATAGTAAGTAGGCCTTATGCCTGCCTAGTGTCAGTTGCTATACTCTTCCTCCGTGGGACTATGGATCCCAATGAGGCCTGTATATAAGTCTGACTAGGTGCAAAGTTTAGTAAACTGTGGGCCGCAACCCGCTCACCAAGTAGAACCAGCCCAGTGGGAGTGTCACTCTTGCTGTGCATTCTGGGAGAGAGTACTTAAGGTGCTAACGTCCCATGCTTCGGGGTTCTGGCCAGAAGTGCTTTCTGGCAGTTTGGTCCTGGTCCTCCTGACCAGCCCCCAGGGCTCTCATGGCCTGGGGTGTGGATCCACCCGACTCCAAGTCTCTGGGCTGGCTAGCCTGAGGCAAAGTAACTGAAAGAAGGATTCTAAGGTGGTCTGTTGCTGTCTCGGTTTGTGGAGAGGCCCAGCAACTGTGAAAGCATCCAGGGGAGGACTCTTCGGGAGAAGGCCACACAAAGGTTGGCTTATCGGCAGGAGCCTGGAGGCTAAGTTGAAAGTTGAAAGAATCTAATCTCATGCGGTATCGCCGGACTGGCTGCAAGATACTGGTACCGTACGAGTTGTCTACATCTTTCAGTTTTATTCACGTGTTCTACAACAAATCTGTGACAGAGACTTTATTGAAGTGTTCTACAACAAGTCTGTGGTAGAGACTCTGTTTGATTTAACCACCCTGTTGGCTGCTAGGCCTGGTGAGAGAAGGACTATCCGATAAGGGTGAGAATCCAGCTGTGAATGGCTATTCTCTGGATTTCCTAATGTGAGAGACTCCTTTGTCTGTTTGTTTTAGTTCAAGAGTACCTGGACATTCCTACCTAAACCCTATAACCCTACTTTGAGAGACTGTGTTTTGTTTATTCTTTTTGCAAATAAAAATCCCTTAAGCGGATCTGGCGTTGGTCTCTGCAGTTCTTGGGCCATCTACCTCGGGAAACCCCTAGACATACACGAGGTCAAGAAGGTAACGGTAAGCCCAATAAAATCAGAAGCTCCTTCGGGGGTCAGTGCTACATAGGCATAGTTACAGCCCTGGCCATTGACAGAGGAATGTGCCTCAGTGTATATATGCCAAAGGCACATGTGCTCGGGGTCTTCGACTGGAGAGCGGGGTCCTGGGTAGGGTTGCCACCTCATCCCTTTGAAAACTGAACACATACTAATTACACAGGTTCTGTGGATGATTAAGGTGGTAATTAAACTCACTTTGTGCCTTATCTGCATTAAATTAGCCTCAGAACCTGTGTAATTCATATGTGTTCGGGTTTAAAGGGAAGAGGTGGCAACCCTAGTCCTGGAAGG
The DNA here is from genome assembly GCF_037356315.1 of Lithobates pipiens. Taxonomy (NCBI): domain Eukaryota; kingdom Metazoa; phylum Chordata; class Amphibia; order Anura; family Ranidae; genus Lithobates; species Lithobates pipiens. The sequence continues at coordinate 78,616,209 of NW_027507758.1, read as the reverse complement.
GAGGGGGTGGTTGTCCCTCTTTTGCACGGGCTGCCAATGCGGCCTCAAGTGGTCAGCCTGAGGGTTGGTGCAACGACATATTCGGCAACCCATCGCAGTCTTCTACGGAAGTGACGTTCCATCGCCGCCATCTTGCTACACCCCACACTGGTCCACAGCAATTATACACTAAGAAGGGGGAAAGTGGACATGTTATTACACCCACTGGAGTTTTGCATTTTACACGTATTTATAACTGTAAAGTTAGTTTATATAAGGAAATACAGTACTTACAACTCCGTCTGGCTGCTTAAATGTTGAATTTTAAAAGCTGCGAACTTCTGTCAGATTAGCAAACCTGTGAGATGAACAGGGTTACCGCTGCTTTTAATATTCAAGATCTAAGTAGTCAGATGGAGTTCTAAGTGCTGTATTTCACTATATAAACGCACTTTTCTTTACTGTGTAACAACATGTCCGCTTTACCCCTTCTTAGTGTATCCTTACTGTGGACAAGTGTGGGGTATAGCAAGATGGCAGCCACGGAATGTCACTTCCGTAGCAAACAGCGATGGATCGCCAAATATGTCATTACACCTGAATACGAGTAAAGCTGCAACCCAGAGGTCCTGCAAAGCTGACTGGAAGGGAGACACACCAGGAAGGGTCTATTTCTGCCTACTGTGAGTACAGATCCGTGTCAGGGGCCTGTCCTTTGAGGACCATCCCTTTGGCTAGTAGAGTCAGAGGACGGGTGTCAGTCAGAGGGGATACTAGTAATGTCCTGAAGATAAAACAATTTCATCAAGTCTGATGCAAGAACAAGCAAAGGACTTACTTTTCCCATACAAGTGGAGTATGCTATAGTAGAGAGTCTGCTACCACATTCAACCTGGTCAGGCCAGGTGAGAGTTGTCCTCATCTGTAAATAGTCCCAGTTGGAGTATCCCACTATTCCCTTCTCCCATCCAAGTTCCAACAATAAATATAAAAAAAAAAAAAAAAACACCCTGGATTGATTATTGGATAACGCGCAGATGAGAGTACGGTTGTTCATGTGAAAACACCTATTAACTGGCAGCAAGAAAATCAGGAGAGGCCCAGGGAAGTTCACACACAGCAATCCCTATGGGGGCAGTGCTCAGGGCTGGACTGGGAATGAAAACCAGCCCTGGAAATAATTTCATACCAGTCCCATAGCATTATTATACCAGACCAGCAGCATAACGTCATTATTTTCTTGTTCATAAAAGAGAAAACCAAACATTTTAAAGCATATTTGAAAAGTGCATTATATATACATAGGACACAGTGGCTGCATTTGAGGGCACAGTGGCTGCGTTTGACGGGCACAGTGGCTGCGTTTGATGGGCACAGTGGCTGCGTTTGACGGGCACAGTGGCTGCGTTTGACGGGCACAGTAGCTACAGGGCCATCTTTAATTTTGATTGGACCCTGGGCAAAATTTTTCTGGGGGGCCCCCCCCATGCAATTTCCCTCTCCCCCTGCTCGGAGACATACAATAAATAGCAGCTAGACTTAAAATCAGTTTACTGTATCAGATCAGGTTGCGATTGGTTGCCAGCAGTTACAGCATTTCATTACTGCATACTGACTGGTTGCTAGGAGTTACAGCACACATTACGGCTCACTGATTAGTTGCTAGAGGTTACAGCACATCATCTCCTCGCAGCAGGGGAGCATTATATACATATGAATGCCGCCTTTATTTACATATCATTGCCGCTGGCAGCAGCTATTAATTAGTATTGTCGCTGCTATTTACATATAAATGCCGGTTATTTACATGTAAACACAGGGTCTGCATGGGAGTCACCTGCACACAACAATAGGGCAAGAGCTGGGCAGCATTAGTACCAGCACAAGACTAAAATTTTAAGGGACAAGGGAATTTAAACCTGGATAGTTGGCAAGTATGAGGCAGCTGTTATGGGCCCCACAACAATGCCAGGGCCCAGGCAGCTGCCCCTTTTGCCCTGCTTTAAAGACGGCCCTGAGTGGCTGCGTTTAACGGGCACAGTGGCTGCGTTTGATGGGCACAGTGGCTGCATTTGATGGCGCAAGGGCTGCGTTTGGCACAGTGGCTGCGTTTGAGGGCACAGTGGCTGCGTTTGATGGACAAGGGCTGCGTTTGGCACAGTGGCTGCGTTTGATGGACAAGGGCTGCGTTTGGCACATTGGCTGCGTTTGACGGGCACAGTAGCTGCATTTGATGGCGCAAAGGCTGCGTTTGATGGGCAAGGGTTGTGTTTGGCACAGTGGCTGCGTTTGACGGGCACAGTGGCTGCGTTTGACGGGAGCAAGGGCTGCTTTTGATGAGCAAGGGCTGCGTTTGATGGGCAAGGGCTGCGTTTGGCACAATGAATGAATGAATGAATGAAATACTTATATAGCGCACAATGCGAACTGAATCGCCTCTAGGCGCTGCGTTTGGCACAGTGGCTGCATTTGAGGGCACAGTGGCTGCGTTTGACGGGCACAGTGGCTGCGTTTGACGGGCACAGTGGCTGCGTTTGATGGGCAAGGGCTGCGTTTGGCACAGTGGCTGCATTTGAGGGTACAGTGGCTGCGTTTGATGGGCAAGGGCTGCGTTTGGCACAGTGGCTGCATTTGATGGGCACAGTGGCTGGATTTTATGGGCAAGGGCTGCGTTTGGCACAGTGGCTGCGTTTGACGGGCACAGTGGCTGCGTTTGGAGGGCACAGTGGCTGCGTTTGAAGGCACCGTGGCTGCGTTTGAGGGCACAGTGGCTGCGTTTGATGGGCACAGTGGTTACGTTTGACGGGCACAGTGGCTGCGTTTGATGGGCACAGTGGTTACGTTTGACGGGCACAGTGGTTATGTTTGAGGGCACTGTGGCTGCGTTTGAGGGCACTGTGGCTGCGTTTGACGGGCATAGTGGCTGCGTTTGGCACAGTGGCTGTGTTTGAGGGTGCAGTGGCTGCGTGTGATGGGCAAGGGCTGCGTTTGGCACAGTGTCTGCGTTTGATGGGCACAGTGTCTGTGTTTGATGGGCAAGGGCTGCGTTTGATGGGCAAGGGCTGCGTTTGACACAGTGGCTGCATTTGACGGGCACAGTGGCTGCGTTTGATGGTGCAAGGGCTGCGTTTGATGGGTAAGGGCTGCGTTTGATGGGCAAGGGCTGCGTTTGACACAGTGGCTGCATTTGACGGGCACAGTGGCTGCGTATGATGGTGCAAGGGCTGCTTTTGATGGGCAAGGGCTGCGTTTGGCACAGTGGCTGCATTTGAGGGCACAGTGGCTGCGTGTGACGGGCACAGTGGCTGCGTTTGACGGGCACGGTGGATGCGTTTGATGGGCACGTGGCTGCATTTGGAGGGCACAGTGGCTGCGTTTGACGGGAACTGTGGCTGCGTTTGACGGCCACGGTGGCTGCATTTGACGGGCACGGTGGCTGCGTTTGATGGGCACAGTGGCTGCGTTTGGCACAGTGGCTGCGTTTGCAGTGGTGGCAATTGATATTTGTTTGTTTTTTCAGTACTTTGCACCCCCCCCCTGAAAAAAAAACTGCAAAAACAAATAAAAAAATGCACTCTTTTTTTACTTGCAAAAAATGAGAGAAAGAAGAGAGACAGGGGGAGAGAGAGAGAGAGAGAGAGAAAGAGAGACAGACAGGGAGAAGTAGAGAGAGAGACAGGGAGAGAGATAGATGGAAAGAGAGTGACAGAGAGAAAGAGAGAGAGTCAGAAAGACAGACAGAGACAGAGTGAGAGCTCAGGGCAGGGGTACCTTCTTCTGTTCTCATCCAGGGGCGGCCTCCCTCCTATTCTCCTCATGCAGACGGTGCAGTCTAGTGGGCGGGCCGAGTCAAAGTAGAAGAAATCAGCAGTGCTGGCGCCGTACGGGCTGAAATTCAATTAGGAGTCAGCGTCCTCATGCTCCTCCCCTCACTCTCAGGCATATCAATGGGCGGGGGCGGAGGCGGAGCCAGATCAGAAGAGGCGGCACAGGCACACACAGGCAGTGCCAGTGCAGTGCAAAGTGCGGCAGCCGCCGATGCAGTTTATTTGGCTGACGCCAGCCAGCACAGGGACAAAAGCGACCCCAGGGCACTGAGTGCAGATGGCCTCCCGGGAAATTTCCTGGTATCCCGGTAGGCCAGTCCGGCCCTGGCAGTGCTACAGAAGCATTGGCACTATTCAAGCTGTTCTCTATGCAGCTCAGCTCCCTTATACCAGCAGTGACTTAGCAGCTCAGCTCTCCCTGCCCCTTTCCCCTTCCAGCAGTGACTCAGCAGCTCAGTTCTCCCTGCTCCCCCTTCCCAACAGTAACTCAGCAGCTAAGCTCCCCCTGCTCCCCCTCTCAGGAGTGTGACTTAACAGTTGAGCACCCTCTCTCCCTCTGCCAAGCTGTGGCTCTGCAGCTAAGCTCACCTTGCTCCCCCTTCCAAGCATTCATTCAAAACTTAGTCCACCTTGCTTCCCCTGCATAAGTAATGGAGGGGGAGGAGGGGAAATTGTGGTCATCACTAGGACAGGAAGGGACAGAGAGCAATACGAGCAAAAAGGTTTACCCCCTCCCCGCTCTACTAATAGTATGTTTATATCATGTCAGTGTCACCGCTGGAAAGATTATACTCCATTTCCTGTCCTAAATGTACGAGAAGGGAACTTCCAAGTAGGAACACACAATAAAAATAAAGAAACAAACAGACAGGGGCTCTAATACTTACCTGCTCTCCTGCTCTATCTGAAATTAAATATTTTTCTGGAGTTGGGGTTTAATCCTGGCAACAATCAATTCAATCAAGACAATTGAGATCAATATAACTTGTAGTAAAAATGCTAACTGCACTCTGTTATACAGCTAGCCACTAGAGGGAGCAACACTATTCATATAAAATATGACCATTAAATAGGAAATGACAAAACAAACAGACGATGATGACAAAATCATGTAAACTTTACCTCAATAATATAAAATCGAGGTCAATGAAAATCCAATTAGGTGCAAGGAAAATAAAATAAAAAATGCATTTTTGTTTGCACATGATTGGATGATGGAAATTAGCATAACTTCACCACATTCACTAAGCGCTGGAGAAAATAAGTGCAATTGCACTTGCAAAGTGTACAGCCTATTTGCCTTTGGTAAATCAACCCTTTTGCACTGTCAGCCTAAACACAAAGCTATGAGCTTGCTAGACGTCTGGCAGATCAACATGTATTATTGGGTACTCGCAGTGTTTGTAAAGGCATAAAGTATGGGGAAATGTACATGCATTTGCAGAAATGTAATACTGATGATACTAATACATAATGACTTACAGTTACGTTTGGAATTTCCAGTAATGATATATTGAAATTTAAACCTGAAACCACCTGTTTAAACAGACTCCATAAACCCTGGAGCCTCATCTGCGATGGAGCCAGAAAGGTCCAGTGAAACTGGTTGGGCTCTTTCAGACAAGGGGTAATGATTACTGCCCTCTGAAAATCAATCTGTGGTGGATCACTTTTCAGAGGTTACCATAGCACTGGCTTTTTTACATTTCTGAATGGCAATTTAATTAATTAATGAAATTGTGGGACTGCGCTGCAACTGCAGGCCAAGTGTTTTCCTTGTGGTGTGGCCCCATTGATAGAAATTTTATATAAAGTCTGACAGGCGGTGGTGCCTGTCAAACACTGCAGCAGAGCGGCTGCAGCATGTGTGCAAACCTGTTAAGCTGTGATGTTAGAATTCTGCTGAGCGGATGCCTGTTTTTACAACCCCCTGGCCACCAGTTTGAAAGAGTCCATCAGTTGTTTATGGCTTACAGTTTTTCCCTGCTCACCTGTCTAGAAGTATGAATTGGAGAAAGGACTTCTGGATTATGATGAGGATCACACATGTTCTTGAGGAAGATATTTTACCTTCTCTAACTGCTGAAGAAACTCACTTTTAGAGGAACAGTTACATCTAATCTACATTAGTTGACCCCTCGGAACAATAATTAGTCATGATTTAGCCATGACCGGCGATGGCAGCTACCTAGCAGAATATAACTATCTCAGTCTGTAGATTTAAAAAAAAAATCTTTGTATTAAACCTATCTTTCTCCAAAGAAATTACCCAATTCAAAAACTCTGCATCCTTGTTATTAGTTTTCCAACAGATGACAATATTTTTATCGTTATTATCCAATTTTCTCATAAATTCCTCAAGACTTGCCCTATCGCCTCCCAAATTATGAAAATATCCTCAATAAAGCACCTATAGGATTTTAACTGGACAGGTTTGTTTTTGTAAACATATTCAGACTCCCAACCTGACATAAAATATTGGCCACACTTGGGGCAAAACAAGCCCCCATGGAAGCTCCAGTTGGTGATAAAAATGATTGCCATACCAAAAACAATTTTGTTTTAGTCCGAATAATAAACTTACAACCAAGAATTTTGTATGTTCTGTAGATAAATCAGACCTTCCTAATGCCCATTTCACTGAGGAAATGGCATCTTCATGTTGAATAATGGTGTAAAGAGACCCTACATCAGCAGTCACTAATATACACTGATTAGTACACAAAATCCCCTCCAAAATCTGTTATAAATGTTTAGTATCTTTGAGGTAGGCCTCCATTGTAAAAACCAAAGGTTTAATAAAAGCATCAATATACTGTATTGACCTAACCTGTAATTTATAGAATCTATACCATTAAATAAAGGCTTACCTGGAGAATTAACAAAACTTCTGTGTATCTTTGGAAGATGATATATTATAGGTATTCGACATGCTGATGGTACTAAGCATTGTGTTTCTTTTTTTTATTCAAGATATTCTTCTTTACACCCTTCTTCACCATTATTTTCAGTACACTTTTGTATTTTATAGTGGGATTATTATTTAAAAATTCTATAAGTATTCTGATCCTCTAACAGCAGCTCAATTTCCTTATGATAATAACCACAACCCACTCCCTTTATCAGCAGGTTGGATAACCAAATCTTATATGTTTTCTAAATCCTTAATTCCTTTTTTAATCCAACCGGGTGCAGTAACTTTTTTGTATTTCAAATTATCTAAATCCTTTAACAACGTAATTTTAAAAACTTCAACTAACTTCTTGTCTTTATTTTGCGGGTTAAACACAGATTTATTCCATAGGGAACTGTGATGTCCACCTTCCACTGTCATCATTCGGGTTGCAGGATCAGTCAAAAAAAACTTTTTTACATTCAAAGTTCTTACAAATTTCTAAACTTTTTTTTTAACCACTTCAGCCCCGGACCAATTGTCAGCCTAAGGACCAGAGGTCTTTTTACAATTTCGCACTGCACTGCTTTAACTGGTAATTGCGCGGTCATGCAATATTGTACCCAAACGAAATTTGCGTCCTTTTCTTCCCACAAATAGAGCTTTCTTTTGATGGTATTTGATTGCCTCTGCAATTTTTATTTTTTGCGATATAAATGGAAAAAGAACGAAACTTTCGAGAAAATAAGATATTTTCTACTTTTTGTTATAAGAAAAATCGAATAAACTAAATTTTAGTCATACATTTAGGGCAAAATTTATTCAACCACATGTCTTTAGTAAAAAAAATGTCAATAAGCGTATATTTATTGGTTTGCGCAAAAGTTATAGCGTCTACAAACTAGAGTACATTTTTTGGAATTTACACAGCTTTTAATTTATGACTGCCTATCTCATTTCTTGAGGTGCTAAAATGGCAGGGCAGTACAACCCCCCCCCCCCAAATGACCCAATTTTGGAAAGTAGACACCACAAGGAAATTGCTGAGGGGCATGTTGAGCCCGTTGAATATTTTTTTTTTTTGTCCCAAGTGATTGAATAATGACACAAAAAAAAAAAAGTTTACAAAAAGTTGTCACTAAATGATATATTGCTCACACATGCCATAGTTATATGTGGAATTACACCCCAAAATATATTCTGCTGCTTCTCCTGAGTACGGGGATACCACATATGTGGGACTTTTTGGGAGTCTAGCTGCGTACGGCACCCCGAAAACCAATCACTGCCTTCAGGATTTCTAAGGGTGCAAATTTTTGATTTCACTCCTCACTACCTATCACAGTTTCGAAGGCCATAAAATGCCAAAATAACACAAAACCCCCCCAAATGACCCCATTTTGGAAAGTAGACACCCCAAGAATATTGCTGAGGGGCATGTTGAGCCCATTGAATATTTTTTTGTTGTTGTCCCAAGTGATTGAATAATGACACAAAAAAAAAAGTTTACAAAAAGTTGTCACTAAATGATATATTGCTCACACATGCCATAGTTATATGTGGAATTGCACCCCAAAATATATTCTGCTGCTTCTCCTGAGTACGGGGATACCACATATGTGGGACTTTTTGGGAGCCTAGCTGCGTACGGCACCCCGAAAACCAATCACTGCCTTCAGGATTTCTAAGGGTGCAAATTTTTGATTTCACTCCTCACTACCTATCAGTTTCGAAGGCCATAAAATACCAAAATAGCACAAACCCCCCCCCCCCCCAAATGACCCCATTTTGGAAAGTAGACACCCCAAGCTATTTACTGAGAGGCATCTTGAGTCCATGAAATATTTTATATTTTGCCACAAGTTGCAGGAATATTAAATTTTTTTTTTTTTTGCACAAAGTTGTCACTAAATAATATATTGCTCACACATGCTAAGAGCATAAGTGAAATTACACACCAAAATACTTCTCCCAAGTACAGGGATACCACATGTGGGGGACTTTTTGGGAGCCTAGCCACGTACGGGACCCCGAAAACCAAGCACTGCCTTCCGGATTTAAATATAAAACGCTACCAAAAAAAACTGTTAGCGATCGCAGGGATCAGGCCTGACTCTGCGAATGCTGCAGTTATGTGTTTAGTGTTTTGTAAGTGACAGTGATCGATCGATACTGCACTTGGGTGGGCTGGGTGGAGGGGCAAAACGCAGGTGCTAGCAGGTATCTGGGCTGATCCCGCTAACAATGCGTTTTTTTGGAACCCTAAACTGCTGGGGACGCTAGTATAGATCTGATCAGTCAGATATTGATCTGTTCAGATTCTATACCACTAACCTAGCGCTGCCTGGGGCGACGCAGACCCTGACCCTAAAACCTAATTGATATTACCCGCCGGGTGATCAGGGGGTTAAACCTTTATTGGGTAATAAATGGTGGGTGCCCTGATGCTATAAAAAGCAAACTAACTAACCAGAGTCACCCGTAACACTTATACGGTGATCACTGGTGAAAAGGTTAACTAGGGGCAATCAGGGGGTTAAAATCTTTATTAGGTAGTATATGGGGGTCCCTGGCGCTATATAAAAACCTGACTGGGGAACCTAAATAACTAACTGGCTAACCAGCGTCACCAGTGACACTTATACGGTGATCCCTGGTGAAAGGGTTAACTAGGGGCAATCAGGGGGTTAAAACCATTATTGGGTAGTATATCGGGGTACCTAGCACTATAAAAACCTGGCGGTGAACCTAAAAAAATAACTAGCTACCTAACGGCACCAGTGACACTAATGCAGCGATCAGAAAAACGATTGCTTAGTGATACTGGCAAAAGGGGGTGAAAGGGTTAACTAGGGGGAATCAGGGGGTTAAAACCATTATTGGGTAGTATATCGGGGTACCTAGCGCTATAAAAACCTGGCGGTGAACCTAAAAAAAATAACTAGCTACTTAGCGGCCCCAGTGACACTAATGCAGCGATCAGAAAAAACGATCGCTTAGTGACACTGGCAAAAGGAGGTAAAATAGATTAACTAGGGGCAATCAGGGGGTTAAAACCATTATTGGGTAGTATATGGGGGTACCTAGCGCTATAAAAACCTGGCGGTGAACCTAAAAAAATAACTAGCTACCTAACGACACCAGTGACACTAATGCAGCGATCAGAAAAATGATCGCTTAGTGATACTGGCAAAAGGGGGTGAAAGGGTTAACTAGGGGCAATCAGGGGGTTAAAACCATTATTGGGTAGTATATCGGGGTACCTAGCGCTATAAAAACCTGGCGGTGAACCTAAAAAATAACTAGCTACTTAGCGGCACCAGTGACACTAATGCAGCGATCATAAAAACGATCGCTTAGTGACACTGGCAAAAGGGGGTGAAAGGGTTAACTCTAGGGGCAATCAGGGGGTTAAACCTTTATTGGGGGGGTAGGGAGCTACCTGGACCTAACACTAACTGCCCTGACAGTTTTTACTGTCACAACTGACACTGAATGCAGTGATCAGTAAATAAATGATCACTGCAATCAGTGACACTGTGACTGGGAGGGGGAGGGGTTGGGCGATCGGGGGGGGGGTTTGTGTGCCTATGTGTGCCTACATGTCAGTGTAGTGTTGGTGCACACTTACTTTCACTGTTCTCCTCGTAGTCCGGTCAAAAAGACCACCCCGAGGAGAATGACATCACTTCCTCCCCGCCTGTGTTTACTATACACAGGAGAGGAAGCTTCTCATTCGCCAGGAGCTATCGAGAGGGGATGGCCAGAAACCAACGGCCATCAACTCATTCCGGATCGCTCCTGCAGTGAAACGGACCGCCGCATCCAGCGGGAGGGGGTCCGATCGGACCCCCCACCCACTGGAAGGCGAGCACGTACATGTACGTGCTTGTGCCTGTCGGTGCCATTGTACCGACGTACATTGCCATGCTGCGGTCCTTAAGTGGTTAAACTCAACTCCCAGGGCAACACAGTTATCCTTATGGTGGTTGACCGGTTCTCGAAAATGTGTCATTGTATTCCACTTAAGAAGTTGGCCACTTCTAAGGAACTGGCTTCCATTTTTGCTCGGGAGATCTTTCGGTTACATGGGCTACCCAAGGTGATCGTCTCGGACAGGGCTAGTCAGTTTGTGTCCCGGTTGTGGCGAGCCTTTTGTGCACAGTTGGGAATTCAGCTTGCTTTCTCCTCTGCGTATCACTAGCAGTCTAATGGGGCTGCAGAATGAGCCAATCAGTCCTTGGAGCTGTTCCTACACTGCTCCATTTCTGACCATCATAACAACTGGTCAGACCTCTTATCTTGGGCGGAGTTTGCTCACAATAGTGCCTTGAATTCTGCTTTCCGATTGTCCTAGTTTATGGTGAACTATGGTTTCCAACCTTCCATGTTGCCCTGACTCATTTGTTCCGCAGAGTATTCCTGCATTAGAGGAGCATTTCCGTGGTCTTTGTCCCACTTGGGCACAAGTCCAGGAGGCTTTACAACATGCTAATGATAGGTACAGACTCCATGCTGACCAGGCTGGGGACAGGGTCTGGTTGTCATCTCGCAACCTCCAACTTTGTGTTCCCTCCCTGAAGTTTGCACCTTGGTTTATTGGGTCTTTCCGTATTCTCTGCAGGATTAACCCAGTGGCTTGCGAGTTAGAGCTTCCTTCTGCGTATCTCAAATATACTTCATGTCTCCATATTAAAACTTTTGGTCTGAAACCGCTTTACCACCTCGGTGCCACGTCCTCACCCTGTACATGTTGAGAACCATGAGAAGTATGAATTACAGTCCATTGTTGACTCCTGTAGGTTCCGTGGGTGCATACAGTACCTGGTGGTTTGGAAAGGGTATGGTCTTGAGGAACGCTCTTGAGTCTCATCCTCAGACGTGCATTACCCTGTCCTCCTCCGTGATTTCCATAGATGTTTTCCCCTCAAGCCTGGTGGTCCTCTGAAGGGGGAGGGGTCGTTGAGGAGGAGGTACTGTCAGGGCTGGGATTTAACTGTACTTCTGTCTCGGTCTGATTTATGGTTTATAAGACTGATCCAGCAATGTGCACGAGTGCAGCAGCTCCCGCCACTGTCTTTCTCCTCTTTGGACAGATTTATAGCCACAGGAGTGATTGGCTCCTACTGCTGTCAATCAAATCTGGTGACAGGGGAGTGGGGGGCCAGGGGCGAGTGCCGCTGTCTGTGACAATGGACACAGCAGCAGGACTCAGGAGCTAGCATGCAAAGGTGCCCCCACTAAAAGCGTCTTTCCCTGGGGGGACTCAATAAAGAGGAGGGGCCTGGAGTGCTGGTGGGGGACCCCAGAAGAAAAGGATTAGGGCTGCTCTGTGCAAAAACATTGCACAGAGCTGGTAAGTAAATGCATGTTTGTTATTTATATAAAAAAAAAAGGTTTTATAACAACTTTAATCCCTTAATCTGTGTCTCTAAACTCCTCATCTTTCTTTGTTTTCCCTTTATCAGAAACTGTAATAACTCTATTCCTTTAGAATTAAAAAAAAAATTATACCATTCTTTTAATTCCTGATCTAACACACCAACATTCAGTGGTATATCCCACCTTAAATGCCCAGGGACCATATTTGCTGTCATATATTTCTCAGTGGTCATTATGACCCACCATAATCAAATTTTATTTTCTAACATACAGTATAAGCCAACTTCTTAAACTATCACAATCTTTTGAAGTATCAACTCCACCCTTGTTTCCAGAAAATCAAAAATCTTCATAGTTGCTGCACAGTAGTGGTGAGATATAAACTGTATTTCAATAGCAAAAAACAACTTGCAAAACCTTCTGTGATAACTAAATATAAAGCTAGAGAAAAAATATATAAATGGTTGCGGGATAGCGATGTCTCTACATTATTGATAAATTATAACCCAAAAAGTGCACAGTGCTGCCCCTATAATAAATCAACTTACTGTATAATACCGATATACAAAAAAATCATGTGAACAAATCTGAAATAAAAATGTTCTCTTATTAAAAAAACTCAGTCCATAGTTCTTCAATTAGAATCTCAAATAGAAAGTGCATATTGGCCAAATATACAGTCCAACTCCAACACCAATCCCCTTCGCCAAGTGCAAATCAAAAAGTGACACTTTGTACATCAACCGTGCAGTGTGCATGCATCTTCACCCAGCGATTCACCAAACTGCTCACCTCCAATCAAAAGCTGAATATCAAATACAAGGTCCTCTTTTGTTTACTCCATTAACCACTTGCTTACTGGGCACTTAAACCCCCCTCAGTCCCAGACCAATTTTCAGCTTTCAGCGCTGATGCACTTTGAATGACAATTGCGCGGGCATACAACACTGTACCCAAATGAAATTTTTATCATTTTTTTCCCACAAATAGAGCTTTCTTTTGGTGGTATTTAGTTACAGCTCGGAGTTTTATTTTTTGCTAAACAAACAAAAAAAGATGCAAAAAAAAAAAAATCATGTTTTAATAGTTTGTTATAAAATTTTGCAAACGGGTCATTTTTCTCCTTCATTGAAGTGCGCTGATTAGGCGGCACTGATGGCTGCATTGGTGGGCACTGATGGGCTGCATTGGTGGGCACTGATAGGCTGCATTGGTGGGCACTGATAGGCTGCACTGGTGGGCACTGATAGGCATAGTTAAGGCGGCACTAATAGGCACAGATAAGGCGGCACCGATGGGCACAGATAAGGCGGCACTGATGGGCAAAGATGGGCACAGATAAGATGGCATGGATGGGTGGCACAGATAAGTGGCACGGATGGGTGGCACGGATGGGCACTGATAGGTACCACTGATAGATGGGACTGATGGGCACTGATAGGTGGCACTGATAGGTGGCTCTGATAGGTGGCACTGCTGGGCACTGATGGGCGGCACTGCTGGGCACTGATGGGCGGCACTGCTGGGCACTGATGGGCGGCACTGGGGTGCAGCACCTTTGAGGCACATTGTGGGCACTGTGGGTGGCACTGTTGGTGGCACTGTTGGATGGCACTGTGGAATGGCACTGTGGGTGGCACTGTGGGCACTATGGGCACTGCTGGGTGGCACTGCTGGGGGGCACTTACTTTTATTCAGGATGGCACTGCGGTGGGCAGGTGGGCACTGGCAGGGGGCAGGTGGTCAGCTGTATTGCTGGCCGTGATCGGGACTTATGTCCCGATCACGGCCGCCGGTGATCGGCTTTTTTTTTCTCTCCTCGCACTGTCAGCGCGAGGAGGAATAATAGCCGATTACCGGCTCCGTTCTATCACATGATCAGCTGTCATTGGCTGACAGCTGATCACGTGATAAGGGGTCGGGATCGACCCCTTGCACGGATCGGTGATCAGGCGAGTCTCACGGACTCGCCGATCACAGAGCGCGCCGCGCGCGCCCCTCAGGGCGCGCGCAGGCCGCTCGTACCCGGGACGATGTCAATAGACGTAGTCCCGGAAAAGTAGATCCGCGCTAATGCTGTCATTTGGCAATAGCGCGGATCCCAAGTGGTTAAAGGGGAAACATGCACTTCCGACCTTGAAGTTTATATGGGATTCTAATTGGAGCACTATGGACTTTTCTTTTTCTTTTCAGTTTTTACATTGAATTAGGGAGACATTTCATTTTCATATTTGTCTCACCTTTTTGGATTATTATATATCACATTGTATGCCATCGCATCCAGGACTTAGAAACTTTTGGCGATACTTTACTTCAGTATATCTTCACCTATTTAATTTGAGGAACTCTTGAAACAACTTACCAGTTTCAGGCAACCCCTGTTAATAATCACTATATCTACAACTCACAGTACATTAGTGTGATGGTCAGTGGGCAGAATGCTCCTTGCATTGGTGGCTGTGGGAAGAATCCTCACTATAATGGTAGTCAGTAGAAAAAATACTCCTTATACTAGTGGTCATTGGGAAGAATGCTGCTTATATTGGTTGGTCAGTGGGAAGAATACTCCTTACATTGGTCGCCAGTGTAAAGAATAGGGTTTACATTAGTGCTCAGTGGAAAGAATGCTGCTTTCCTTGGTAGTCAGTAGGAAGAATGCCCTTTTTACATTGGTGGTCAGTAGAAAGAATGCCCCCCTTACATTGGTGGTCAGAAGACAGAATGCCTCCTTACATTGGTGGTCAGAAGAAAGAATGCCTCCTTACATTGGTGGTCAGTGGGAAACTCAATGGGAAGAATGCTCCTTACATTAGTGTTCAGTGGGAAGAATTCCCACCTTACAGAGAGCCAAAAAAAAGTTGTCGTCCATTGTTACTTACGTAAGTGCTAGACATTGCTCATTGCTCAAGGAACCCCTAGTAACCTCAAGAGGAACCCTAGTTGAGAAAGGGTGCTATACTTGGTTCAGTTTACCAGTAATGTAAAAGCTACGGGGACCTATGTGTGTATGGCCAGCCTTAGGATTTGTGAACATCTCCCCACTATGTTATGGAGGTAAGTAGAGGGGTTAGCCCTTGTACACATGGTCGGAGATTCCGACGGAATGTGTCCTATCGGACCGTTTTGTCGGATAATCCGACTGTGTGTGGTCTCCATCGGACTGTTTCCGTCAGAGTATCCGACGGACCAAGTTTTCCAACTTGTCCGTAAAATTTTCAGACAAAATGCTCCGATCGGACATACTCCGATCATGTGAAACCTACTCCGACGGACAAAGTGCCACGCATGCTCAGATCAAATTCCTAGACCAAAGCTATTGGCTGCTAGCCTGAACGTAGTCCCGTCGTAACGAAATAACGTCATCACGTTATGTACAATTGGATTTTCTGACAACTTTGTCCGACCGTGTGTATGCAACAGTTTCGGACAAAATCCGTCAGACAAAATCCAACGGATTTGGTTGTCAGGATGTCCGACCATGTGTACAAGGGCTTAGAGTTCTGTAGTCCTGTCCTAGGGTGATAGCTGCCTTTTATGGGATGACCATGGCATTTAAGTGTGCTATCTTCGTAGGTAATCACATAATAAATGAAAATGTATAGAAAGCGCAATATTTGCTTCTTTTTTTTTCTTTGCCAATACTATGGTTCTTTTGAATCTGTTTAAACCAATGTTTTCAGGTTTATTTTTAATTTACAGAGCGTACCTAATGTTTTTTTTCTATTATTGTGCCTGACATACACTTTAAAGCCTTTTTAAACACACAGTACTTTGTATGACTTTGTAGCCCATTAAAAAACAAAAAAGGAACAAGATAAATAAATTTCCTGAAAATCCAGTCTTTGTGCGGCTCCTATCCGTCACTACGAAGTCATTCACACATAGGTGTCTTTCCTTTCCCAGCCCAGTTTGCTTGTGCACATATTTACACTAGTGAGATTAGCTCCCAGATTGTGTCCCCGCCCAGCACAGCACCAGCAGTACTTTGACGTCCCTTTATATATATATATATATATATATATATATATATATTTACATACCTCTCAGGACAGCCACCGTCCCTGCACTGTCACACTCAGAGCAGGCATCATGTCAGGAGCTGCAGCCAAAGTAGCCAAAAACAGAGCTACAGCCGATGGAATTGGTACACCCAACAACCCAGTGAAATACCTAAACCAGGACTTTGAGCAGCTACAAGCGCAGTGCCTGGCATCCAACACTCTTTTCAAAGATGATCAGTTTCCTGCATGCCCCTCTGCCTTGGGGTATAAAGAGCTGGGACCATTCTCTGCGAAAACACAAGGGATCGTGTGGAAAAGGCCGACGGTAAGACGGTTTTGTGTCAATTTTTAAGTTGATTTGATTGTACCATAGTTAGTTGTCACTTACGCATTTCTTAAGTAGAGGCTGGCTTTTGAAATATTCCCCCAAAAGCTTATCTTGAAAATTGAATTGTTAGTGCAAATATAAAAGCATCATGGACAGACTCAGTACAGTAACAGTACAGTTGGTTTGGCTGCAAGTGTCCTAAAACATTGCAATCACCCTAAAGAAGAACTGTCATTATACAGTATATGCATATTTTTTCACTGTTCTAACCCCTATGGGACGAACGTGTAGTAATTTGTCCCATGTTACTAGGTAATTCCTAACTACGAGGTCCAACCTGCACCCCCTTCCTGACGTGACTGATCCAACAGTAGATCGGAAGGTGACTGCTGCGGTAGGTTGTAAGCATTTTCCTAAAACAGTGACAGGAGGAATGCAGAGGCTGACATGTCCCCCATCCCTCTGTGTGAAGGAAGGTGCTACATATATTTCCTTCATAAGGAACAGAACAGTAAAAAAATATAAATCATAGTTCTTCTTTAAGCAGAGACTGTAAATCCAAGTGTGACACAATACCAAAATGTGGGGTCTGTTACATTCAGTGTGAGGATCAAGAGACTTGTTATATGTAATGTTAGGTAACTATAAATGAATCAATCATATATAAGTGTATGTAAATCCTAATGGAAATTTTTTCTTATTTGCTCCAGTTTGGCCTGTTGGCCCTGCCAGAAATCCAGTGCTGTCCTCAGCTTTGCATGTATTATCTTGAAGAATGCTATCAGGAAATGTGTAATGCTAGCCATAATCTACCAAAATTAAGTCATGGGTGGCCCTGTTGACTGACCGGGGTAAAAAATTGTCAGTCAAGCAGTGACTGCATCCTATCAGATGCAGCCACTGTTCAGGTACTCAGACAGCTGCAGGTGCTGGATTCAATGTGGGTTCCTCCCTCAAGGCTATTTAGCTGGATACAGGAAACTATGGATTTCGTGTGTTCAGCCCTCAGGGCTGATCAAGAAAAAGGTGGAGGTGATAAGGAGTTGAGGAGTTCTTTAGTCCTTTTCTAGGGTGTCATCACTGCTTCTCGATTGATATAGTACAGTTAGAGAGTGTGGTTACCCTAGGACAGGAATTGCATTATTGCAGGATCACCAGGTAAATATAAAGGGGGAAAAGGCCTAAACAAGCTAAATGAATGCAGCCACTATATCTAAGGACTGGTGAGATGCAATATATTACATATTTGTTGTTGGGTGTACATATACGTTAAGGACTGTCCCTTGCTCTGACTGCTTATGTTTGGTAATTTGCATATGTGTTAAAAAAATTGGCACCACACTATGGGGGTTATTTACGAAAGGCAAATCCACTTTGCACCGCAAGTATACTTCAAAGTGCAGTCGCTCTAAATCTTAGCCCTTGTACACACGGTCAGACATTCTGACAACCAAATCCGTTGAATTTTGTCTGACGGATTTTGTCCGAAACTGTTGCATACACACAGTCGGACAAAGTTGTCGGCAAATCCGATTGTACATAACGTGATGACGTTATTCCGTTACGACGGGACTACGTTCAGGCTAGTGGCCAATAGCTTTGGCACTTTGTCCATCGGAGTAGGCTACACATGATCAGAGTATGTCCGATCGGAGCATTTTGTTGGAAAATTTTACAGACAAGTTGGAAAACTTGGTCCGTCGGATACTCAGACGGAAACAGTCCGATGGAGACCACACACAGTCGGATTATCCGACAAAGCGGTCCGATAGGACACATTCTGTCGGAATCCCCGACCGTGTGTACAAGGGCTAAGGGGTAGATCTGAAATGTTTTTTATTTTTCTTGCATGTCCCCCTCGGATCTACAGCGACTTTATTTCCAAGTGCACTTGCAGTGCAAAGTGGAGTTTCCTTTAGTAAATAACCCCCTATGTGTATATATTTCTTTCAAAATCATATGTTTATTGAAAAATGTTTTAAAAACAGATATAAAGGTATCTATAGTATCTCACAAAAGTGAGTACACCCCTCACATTTTTGTAAATATTATATTATATCTTTTCATGTGACAACACGGAAGAAATTACACTTTGCTACAATGTAAAGTAGTGAGTGTACAGCTTGTATAACAGTATAAACCCCCCTTTTCCCACAGCCTTCTGGGAGACATCACAAGACCCAGATAACTGCAGGACCATTCACAAAGCACAGCGCAGGTTACACATGCACAGTGGGAAGCTGGCTGTGAAGCTGCAAGGCTTCACAGCCTATTTACCTTAGTTAAGATATGAACCGGCTCGGGTGAGGACAGTGCTGGACCCTTGGACAGGTAAGTGTCATATTAAAAGTCAGCAGCTACAATATTTGTAGCTACTGACTTTTAATTTTTTGGGGGGAGACTGGAGCTCCTCTTTAATGTCTAGTTCTTTGCCCTTTACGTGCCTGTTTTTGGACACAGCTTCCACAGGTCAGTTCCTCTTTAACAGAATTAAAAGGCAATAAGAGAAGTTCTTTGTTAAGGTTTATATACACATTAAAGTGGTTGTAAACACATGAACAAAAAACAAACAAACCTGCAAGACAAAGGCAAAATGAGCTAGTATGCATAGCATATTAGCCCATTAGGAATTACCTTAGATTGAAGCCCCTTTAGCGATCCTCGTACCTGGCTCCGGCCGGCGACATCGCTCCCGGAGTTACTTCCGGGTATCGCAGGCTCTGTCGCTCTGATTGGCAGGAGCCGCGATGACGTCACTCCCGTGCATGTGCCGCTGGTAATGGCACATTCATTGAAGCAACGGGACCTATGTGCCGTTGCTTCAGTGTTCATGTGCAATGAAGTCGGCACATGCAGATACAGGGGATATCTCCTAAACTGTGCAGGTTTAGGAGATATCCGGGGGAGCTACAGATAAGCCTTATTATCGGCTTACCTGTAGCAAAAAGTGGTGGTAAAGGGTTCACAACTACTTTTATGTCAAAAACAAATATTAATCCTCATTTAAGAAAAATCAAACCAACAAAACGTATTACTTGTCACTGAGAGTCAGTGAGTGGGAGACTAATCTGAGTGGCTGCCTTCTAAGTGTATAGAAGGTGTGGTTAGCCGTGCACCTTTTTACTGACAAGGATTCGATAAGGAATACACATCTGACTCTGAGACCTCAGACCTTACCACAGTATTTTTGAGAATTTTTGCATTGAAGTAACCCTTGAAATAATTTACAGATTTCAGGAAAACCCTGATAAAATTGGTATATGTACAATTTACATTTAAATTAATATGA
This sequence comes from Lithobates pipiens, assembly GCF_037356315.1. Lineage (NCBI taxonomy): Eukaryota > Metazoa > Chordata > Amphibia > Anura > Ranidae > Lithobates > Lithobates pipiens. The sequence continues at coordinate 78,596,510 of NW_027507758.1, read as the reverse complement.
TTGTTGAGATGTAGATAATATATAACGATAAATAAAAGAGTAAGAATGTGGCACATCTAATGTATCATGTTTTAACACCACTCTGCTGGATAGGACAAAATGATTTTCTGCATGAAACTTACATGATAATCTGGAAATTTGTAGAGGACCCATTGGTGATCAGTGGTAAAGGGTCCTTTCATTGGTGGTCAATGGGAAGAATGCCCTATTACATTGATTGTTAGTGGAGAAAGGCTCACTTACATTGGTGGCCAGTGAGAAGAATGTCCCTCTTAAATGTGTGGTCAGTGGGAAGGATTCCCCTCTTACATTTTTGGTCGGTGAGATAAGGGCCACCTTATATTAGCGGTCAGTGATATTACTCCCTTGCAGTAATTGTTAGTGGGATGAATGAACCTTACAATGGTGATCAATGAAGAAGAGACCACTAACAATGGTGGCGAAGTGCAACTTTACATTGATGGCCAATGGGATGAATGTCCCTATTACATTGGTTGTTAGTGGAGAAATGTCCCCTTACATTGTTTGCCAGTTTAGAAGTATCATCTTATAATAGTGGTCATTAAAGAAATGTCCTCTTACTTTGGTGGTCATTGGAGAAATGCCCCTTTATATTGATGGTCAATTGAAAGAATGCCCCTTTATATTTCTGGTCAGTTGAGACATGTCCTCTTACATTGGTGGTAGGTGTGAAGAATGCTTCTTACATTGGTGGTCAGTAAGAAGATACCATCTAACAGACAGCGAAAAAGATCACTGGTGTCAGAAGTTACTTATGACAAGAGGAGAGGTTCCACTGGTCCCACCTTACTGACTCTGCTAAGTATCATTGGCCCCAGAACTATGTAGAAACCATCAGGTTGGAGATCAATCCACAACTGTATACTGCTTAAAGCAGAAGGAAAGACATAACAATAACTATTAAAGCGGAGTTCCACCCAAAAATGGAACTTCCGCGGTCCAGATCTCCCCCCCCCCCCTCCGGTGTCACATTTGCCACCTTTCAGATGGAGAAGGGGACAGATACCTGTCTAATCCAGGTATTTGCTCTCACTTCTGGCAAAAGATTGCCGCAGTATCTGCGGCATTTCACGCCATGTCCGTCCCCTTCTCTGTCCCCTCCGTTGTCTTCTGCGAGACACACAGGTCCCAGAAGACAGCAGGGACCACTCAGAATGTGCAGCACAACTTGTACATGTGCAGGAGGGAACCAGGCTGAATCAATATTTATACACCTGGCTGGGTATTGAACTTTATATATTCACATTCACTCACATCCTCTATACGCACCTGGTAAACGTTCTCTCAGCCCCAGTGGGATATCCAACGCGGGCTTAGTGTTGTTCTTTGCTAATAATTGGCTGCGCTACCTGCACCCCAACTGTTGAGTACTATCTCCAGATTTGCCCTGTTCATCCCCATTCCCCTTTCCCTTGTTCATATTCTGGAATCATCTGGGCTTCTTCCTTCCATTTCCGGGGAATACGTCTCATATGGACCGCTATCTTGTTCATCATAGAAGCTACCTGTGAAGTTATTATTCTCCCGTGTGGAGTATCATAAGGAACTTTAGGTGTCGTTTTTTCTGGCTCTATGATCCATTTATCCACAGATTTAGCTCTTAACAATGTGGAATCAGTGGCCCATAATATATGTGTGGCAAGAGTGCTTGTGGTGGCTACCTGTGTCTTTTGACAATGTTGTCAAATTTTAAACTGAATGTGGTGGAGGTTATTTAGATATAACTTTTATTGTTTCTAGTGTCTGTGTGGAATTGCCTAACAAATATTTAACCTATTTTGATTAATACCAGTTGTCTCTCGTTGAAGAATTCCTTGGATTTTTTTTTTCCTTTTTCAAGGCTTCACTTCCTGATTCCCTTACTTAAGATCCTGTAGAAATACAGTGGGGAAAATTATTATTTGATCCCCTGCAGATTTTGTAAGTTTTCCCACTTACAAAGAAATACAGGGTCTATAATTTTTATCATAGGTGTATATTAAATGATAAGAGACAGAATTTCAACCAAAAATCAAGAAAAAAACACACAAAAATCAAGAAAAAACACACAATACAAATGTTATAAATTAAGTTGCAGTTCAGTGAGTAAAATAAGTATTTGATCCCCAAGCAAAACATGACTTAGTACTTGGTAGAGAAACCCTGGTTTGTAAGCACAGAGGTAGTTCTAGGTCTTGTTGTAGTTAGCGGCCTAGTTGGTAAGCACAGAAGTAGTTCTAGGTCTTGTAGTTAGTGACCAGGTTTTCCCACATTTTAGGAGGGATTTTGCTCCACTCTTTTTTACATATCTTCTCTAAATCCTTAAGGTTCCTTGGCTGTCGCTTGGCAACTCAAAATTTCAGCTCCCTCCATAAATTTCCTTTTGGTTGAAGCTCTGGAGACTGGCTAGGCCACTCCATGACCTTAATGTACTTCTTCTTGAGCAACTTGTTTGTTGCGTTGGTGGTATGTTTTGGGTCATTGTCCTGCTGAAAGACCCATCATCAATGAGCCATTTTCAGTGTTCTGTCTGAGGGAAGAAGGTTTTCCTCCAAGATTTTACAATACATGGCCCCCCATCCCTTGGCCCCTCAATGTGGCAAAGTCGGTCTGTACCTTTAGCAGAGAAACAGCCCCAAAGCATAATGTTTCCACCTCCATACTTGACTGTATAGATGGCGTTCTTAGGGTCATAGTCAGCATTTTTCTTCCCCCAAACACGGGAAGTCCCCCTCCTCAAGAAGGCACATGTACAGTCATGCCAACGAACATCTAAATGATTCAGAGAAGGATTGGGAGAAAGTGCTGCGATCAGATGAGACCAAAATTAGGCTATTTGGCATTAACTCAATTCATTTGACAAATAGACAGAAGGGTAGACAGCAGATAGTGATAGCACTGAGCTGTCAGCACTGACTGATATCGAGTTTTACAGAGGATGTCACCAGTACATTTTGTGTTTATTGCCGGTCTGAAATTTGTTTGATCTTGTGGTCTGGTATTATTGTGTACAGTCTACCATTGTGAAAGGGGGAAGGGAGCACAGGTGCCCTTCTCTGGTCCATACCATACCAATAAAATTCAACAGAATGTAAATCATGGTCATAAAACAACTATACATAGAAACGGCTATACAGTGGATGCCCATTTTAGACGAAGCGTGTTACACTTTGTATAAATAGATCCAGTACAGGGATGACAACACATCCATGTTTAAAAGGCCCTTAAAGGTACACTCCAGCCAAAACTGATAATTGAGGTAGGTAGCCTGCCCTCTGAGTGCTTCAGTTTTTCATTCATGTGTTGCTGTTGTCCACTAGTCCAATCCACATATTTCCCCTTCTGTTAGTAATCTGGGAACTCCAGGTTGTAACGCAGGAGAGACATTCCCAGGCACACCAACTGTAGGCTCCTTGGTGTATGTCACAAAAAGCTGGATACAAAAAAAAAAAAAAATAATATATATATATATACAGTACTAAAAACCATTAAACTTCTTGCACAAAGGCATAAAAATGTACTGATGGTTTTAAGCAGGGTATTGCTGGCAGAAAGATGCATACACCAGATGCAAAGAATGCGTCCTGGTATTAAAAGAAAAATCAGGATGGATAATTTTACGCACTTGTGGATGTAAAAGCAAGTATATTTCTGGTCATTTATGCATTAATTTTGTACTAAAAAAACCTTGTCTTTGTTGATCAGATTTTTTTTTACGGCTGTTTAGCGGTACCCCCCGTAGGGGCTACTAAGTGATGTGGCCCACCTATCACCCTGCCCAGCCCAACATTCAATCCTCAGTCACTCTAAGACAGTGGTTCTCAACCTTCTAGTGCCGTGACCCCTTGATAAAATTTCCCAAATTGTGGGGACCCCTAACAGTAAAATAATTTTTGTAGCGTGGGTTGTCAACACCCAAGGCGAGATAAGTAATTTGCGCCCATAATCCCCAGACATTTAGTGCTCACTGAGCCCCTTTAATGGTAACTATAATCACATGTAGTGTTATTCTCTGTATCACCGACTTTGTGGTGTCTCGTAGCAGTGACACCGATGCCGAAATCAGGAGATAGGATCTCTTCCAGCCCCTCCCACTTCACATTCCTCACCAGTCAGCTGACCTCTAGTCTCTGCCCCCCATCCATCCCGTGAACTGAATGGGTGCCTGCGAAGAGGCTAAGTGGGCGGCTGCAGGCTCCAGGAACAGCCCAGCTGAGCAGCCACAGGCTCCAAGGATAGTTCTGCTGGGAGGCTGCAAAAAGGCTGGAAGTGCAGTGCTGGCTTCAGGAACAGCCCAGGATTCAGTGATCCCTGGCAAATCATCATTTGACCCCCAAGGGGGTCCCAACCCTCAAGTTGAGAACCACTGCTCTAAGACAATGAACAGTCCATGTGCTTTGTTTGTGTATTTTTATTGGAGGAATTGAACTTGGATGGGGTATAGGAAGTATGGGATGCCCAGTGGTTTTAGAATAAATGCTTGGGACAATTTATATACACTCTGGTATATACATGCCTCTCTTCCTCCACAACAACTCTTGCTGCAGACTATTACTCCTCAGCTCCTCCAGCACACTACTTGCTTGAGCTTCCAGGCCTTGCTAGCACCGCAGGGTAAGGCCCCATACACACTATTCGATTTTTTTCAGATTTTTGTCATCAGATTTACCAAAACCATATAATATGAGGTCAAACCGTAAGAGTTGAAATTTGTATGCAATCAGGAAGGCCCTTGCACTACATGGTTTTGGTAAATCTGAAGACAAAAATCTGCAGAAAATCTAATAGTGTGTACGGGGCTTTAGGCCTGACATTGGCTCAGCCATGTCCTAGCAACTGCCTTTTGCAGGCAGGGTCTACGGGCCCCTATAGAGTAGCAATAGAAAGTTCCTGGTGCTATCTGTTCTAACTTCAGCTCAGTAACCCACCTTCAGGCACTGATGGCCCCCTGGCTGCAGCTGCCCTTCTCCACTGCCCATGTCACCACAGTTCACTCCACTGGCTCTGCACCCATTCCAGACTGCATGCTCCCAGTCCTCTCAGGCGTGCCTCCCCAGTCCTCCTGACTGTGCATGTCACTCAGCAGACCTCATGGCTGTGGCCAGTTGTTCCTCTCCCTGGAGGCTTGCCCGGCAATGCTCTCTACTGCTGTCCTCTCTTGCTCCTCTTGTGCCTTCTGTCCAGAGCACCTTCCCGATTTCTTGAAGGACTCCGTCCTCCCCTGAGCCCAGGCCCAAGGTCACACACCTAGCATCTCCAAGCTCTGAACAACTCCAACTCCTCAGCTGGGCTGGCCCTGGGCATTTAAGGAGGCCCGCCCCCTGCCAATCTAGGTTGAGGATAGGTCAAGGCTCTTCAAAATACCCCAGGCAGCTCCACCACCCCTCTCCTTCTCTCTTTCTAGGATCTTCTAGAAAGAAGAGGGAGGTCTCTGAGATGCTGCCTGTGAGTCACCAGCTGCTACCCTGAGCTACTCACAGCCCAGAATGAAAACAAACAAACAGGCCTGACTGCCAGCCAGGCCTGCCTAAATTTTCCTATCCTACAAAAATCCTATCTGTACCACCTACCTAGAGGGTGCTACAGCTGTTTGAATGTGACCTTATGACCATGCAAATACATACATGTTCACCTAAATTAGCGTGCTCAAACATAAAAATTTTTATTTTTTTTATCCGCTTGCCGACCGCCTCACGCCGCTATAGGTTGGCAGAAGGGCTCGTACAGGCAAACTAAGGTAACTGTACATTGCCCTTTAAGAGGCGGCCTGCGGGCACGTGTGCGCCCAGGGCAAGCTCCGTGAGTGAGATACCCGCGATCGTCTCACGGGAAGGAAGAACAGGAAGATGCTAATGTAAACAAGCATCTCCCCGTTCCGCCTAGTGACAGTGTCACTGATCTCTGCTCCTTGTGATCGGGAGCAGAGATCAGTGACGTGTCACACGCAGCCACGCCCCCCACAGCTAGAATCACTCACCAGGACATACTTAACCCCTAGACTGCCCCTAATGGTTAAGCCCTTCACTGCCAGTGTCATTTACACAGGAATCAAGTGCATTTGTATAGCACTGTATAAATGACAATGGTCCCAAAAATGTGTCAAAAATGTCTGTTGTGTCCACCATAATGTCACAGTCACAATAAAAATCACTGATCACTGCCATTACTAGTAAAAAAAAAAATATTAATAAAAATGCATTTTGTAAAAGCTATAACTTTTGCGCAAACCAATCAATAAACAATTATTATTTTTTTTACCAAAAATATGTAGAAGAATACGTATCGGCCTAAACTGAGGTAAAAAAAATTTTTTATATATTTTTGGGGGATATTTATTATAGCAAAATGTAAAAAATTTTTTTTTTCAAAATTGTCGCTATTTTTTTGTTTATAGCGCAAAAAATAAAAACCACAGGTGTGATCAAATACCACCAAAAGAAAGCTCTATTTGTGGGAAAAAAAGGACGTCAATTTTGTTGGGAGCCATGTCGCACGACCGCACAATTGTCAGTTAAAGCGACGCAGTGCCGGATCGCAAAAAGTGCTCTGGTCTTTGGCCAGCAAAATGGTCCGGTGCTTAAGTGGTTAAAGGTCTGAACGCTTCACTGCATTACTGATCTCTGATTACATGCAGCTGTGTTTATTGTCCCGCAGACAACAATGCACCTATGTTCAGATCCATAAAAAAAAAAAAAAAAAATTTGCTACACGGCTATTTTTTTCACTCGTGTGCAAGAGGCCTTACTTACAGCCAACAATTAGATTCAAAACTGCCAGGAATTCTGAATGGTATGAAGGAAGCAGAGTTACCAGAACCAGGAGGCAAAGGGAACATTACAATGGGGACACTTGCTCTGGTGACAGCTTAGAGGATTTCCCTCCACTTTGGAGAGATTTTATCTCACTTCTTGAATCTCAATGACAGTGAGGGAAGTACAGCATGTCAAACTCAAAATCATTTTAGCCCAGTTTCACACTGACAGCAGGATTGAAATCGTACGAGTTCAGCTGAAATCGCACGGTTTTATTCCCGCATGCCAGTTCGACTTCAGGGGCGATTTCAGAGACATTTGTGCACAGCCGTCTATACAAATTGCCCCCGAAGTCGCCAAAAGTAGTACAGAAACTACTTTTGTGAATCGGCGCGGCACCGCAAATGCGGCGTCACACTGATTCGGACAGTGCATTTTCCGGCAATGGACATGTCAAATTGCATCAATGTGAACTTAGGCTTAAAGGAACTAATGACTCCAAGCCTGGCTTGCAAATCAAAACAACTTAATCTTTAGCCCTCGTTCACACTAGAGCATTTTGTTGCTCTGGCATGCGAAACAATGGAAATCACATTCTCCTCTATGGTGCCCATTCACATCAATGTAGTGTGGCGCAGTGCAATTTATGAAAAGGTGCAGGCGCTTCTTTTGGTGCTGCTTTTTTTTTTATGTGTTCAAAATATTTTTCTTTATTCAAAAAGGCATATAAATAATAAAACAGTATAAATAACACAAATTGTTTTACATTTAAAGCTGAGTTGCAAGATAAGTAAATATTGCCCAAATACAAAAGCCATATGTATTCTTCCTTGAACCTTGGTGTGCTTTGTGTATATTTTCCAGATCTGTCTAGTAATCCAGTGTGCAATTTTGCATTTCAGCAGGGTCTGCTTATATTTTGAAAGCCATCTTGGCCAGTTTTGTTTTCTGGTATAATAGTTTTTATTGAGTAAAACAATGAATATCAAGATAAAGACTTGAAAAAAAAGAAAAAGCGTCCCACGCAGGGGAGCAAAACAGTGAAGCACATGTAGATACAAAAGAAACACATTTTCGAAGGTTTCAATGCGAAAAAGTAGAACCATCCGACATCTAGTGTCGGAAATGACAATGAGAAACTTGGCAAGGAGGCCAAGAACATAGTGAGGCAAAGGAAGTGGTATAGTCATCCCATAACAGAGAGGGAGGTAAAGAGAAAAAAGAGAAAAGGGGAAAAAAAAGTGGTAGGAGAAAAGGCAGACAGTCAGAATGAGGAAGGAAGAAGAGAAGTGCAGAACTAAGCAAGGAGAGAATGTGGGAAACAGTCAAGACAACAAGGAACAAAAGAAGGAAAAGGGTGTAGACCAGTGATGCAAACCCTGGCACCCCAGATGTTTTGGAACTACATATTCCATGATGCTCATGCACTCTGCAGTGTAGTTGAGCATCATGGGAAATGTAGTTCCAAAAATCTGGAGTGCCAAGGTTCGCCATCACTGGTATAGACCTAAGCGGGAAGAGAGGACAGAACCTGTGGGTTAGATGGTGTTCCAGGATGGTCTGGAATACCCAAGCTGGCCGGGGGTAGAGTGGGGAGAGCTTAAGACCACCATGTGTTCCACACCTTTAGGAACTTAACAGGAGAGTCATGAAGTATTCTGGGGCCAGTTTTGTTTTCAATCTATTAATATGCCTGAAGCTAGTGTTCCAACAGTCGGTATTCAAGTTAAAGAGGTCTTAATTTGAATACCAACTGTGGGGGCTGGACCAAAAAAAACAACAAAAAAAAAACAACGGATTCCTCCATCCACACAACTGAGGTGGATGGAGGAATCCTTCCTGCTGAGGCATTTTATTTTGACAGCTGGGACTCACCACTGTTTGAATACAAAGATTGGTAGCAACACTGATAGAGAAAACATTTCCAACAAGTTTGTTTGACAGAAGTCGATCGTTAGCTCTACCTCAGTCACGCAGAAGTGTCTACAAATGGAACGGAATCCGGCCAGTTCAGCAGCGACCTACCACATTTCAATCCATGTGTGGCTGCTCCTGTTCAACAGATGTCATTCTAATGATTAAATTCTGTTGAACAAGCTTGTTGGTAAAGTTATACCCAAAGTAAACATGCCAGTGCCGGGGACCCGAAGCACTGGATCCCTGGACAGGTAAGTGTCCTTTTATTAAAAGTCAGCAGCTACAGTATTTGTAGCTGCTGACTTTACATTTTTAAATTTTTTTGGGGTGGACCGAAGATACTCTTTAATCCCCCTGGCGGTATTCCCGAGTCTGGCTCGGGGTGAAAATTCAGTACCATTAGCGGTAACCCCGAGCCAGACTTGGGATCGCATCGGTGGATCCAGGATGAGTTTACTTACCTTGTTCCCTGGATCCAGCGATGTCTCCCCGCACTGCAAGCGGCTTGTCCTCCGCTTGATGTATCACATCGGCGGGCTCCTTTCCCTGCGAGCGTTGCGATGCACGGGGACGGAGAACGGCGCCAAATTCAAAAGGTAAAACACACACATTACATACAGTATAATGTAATCTTACAGATTACATTGCTGTATGTAATTGTTTCACATCCCCTTTGTCCCTAGTGTTCTGCCCAGTGCCCTGAATGTAGCTTTATATTATAAAAACTGTTCTTTCTGCCTGGAAACTGGAGATTGTCCATAGCAACCAAAACTGTCCCTTTACATCAAAAGAGGTTTTAGACCAGCTAGAAAACAGCGATAATAAATTAGAATCACTCGCAGAATTGAGCGATAGCGATTTGTGGGGAGATCTGTCATCAAATACTGAAAATAATAGTAACAGCGACAATTCTGCAACTGAGCAAATTTCAGTGTTTTTGATTTGATTACATTATTAAATAATTTTTATTATTATTATTATATTATTATTATTTGGTATAATTATTTATAGTTATTTATTATATTATAATTTATGATTAAATTTTTCAAACTTTATCATACCCGGGATGTCTGCTAGATTCTGGTTTGGACAGATTTAAGTGTTATTCCTAAGAATTACAGGACTACAATATAAAACGCCAAATTTACATGCAAAATAATGGTACCGCTTTCAGCAACTAAAATCTGAAATAATCGTACCGCCAGGGAGGTTAAAGTGATTGTAAAGGTTTCTGCCACTATTAATCTATCCAATGAGGACAGACTGTGGCTGGAGCTTCAAAGCGGTGGCCCAACAAATAATATTAATTAATATATTGTTAAGTGTCTTCTTTGCTCCCCCTATCCTTCATGTAAAATTAGTTATCAGACTACAGGACATGAGATACTACTACAAATCCAAAATGTCTTTGATCCTAAAATTGCTTCTTTTGCACAAAGACCTTTACCTTAGTATGTTAATCTGGTAATTATACACTATCATTAACTAATTTGTGTTGAATAATACGTTTGAATCCTCAAGATCCTGGTTTATAATTGTATTGACTTAATCTCCTGCATTCAAAAAGTTTTCTGTCTCACTAACAAGTGCAGTTTGCTGGACGTTTTCTATACATTCAGTCATACCAGATGGGAACTGGCCAGGGCTGACAACACTGCTTGGGAATTCTATGCAGCAGAGACAGTGTTGTCAGCTCATTACAGAAAATCTGCCAGATGAACAGATATAATATTTTTCTGTACTTGTACATGTTTAAAAGAGACAAAACATGGGGACATGTGCATGTATTGCAAAGATGCACTGCATATGTTTTTTATATTGCTCAATACACTTGTCACCAAAAGTAGTGCAGGAACGACTTTTGGAAATCGTTGCGGCACCGCAAAGTCGGTGTCGCACCAATTGGGGCGGTGCCATTGCCGCAAATAGGCTGCGATTTGACATGTCAAATCACGCTGATGTGATGGGGGCTAAAACCTGGAAGCTAATTGGTTACAGGCATACCCCACTTTTAAGTACACAATGGGGTTTAATTACTAAAGCTGGAAAGTGAAAAATCAGGCTCACTTCTGCATAGAGAACAATGAGCTTCCAGGTTTTATTACTAGACCTTAATTGAACAAGCTGGGGTTAGAAGCTTACTGGTTTCTATGCAGACGGGAGCCTGATTTTGCACTTTCCAGCTTTAGTAAATAAACCCCATTGTGTACTTAAAAGTGGGGTATGCCTGTATTATGCACAGCTACACCAGCTTTTGCCCTCTCCATATTTAGTAAATGAACATCATTTCATGGAAACTCTGCTCCACCGCTGACCACCAGCATCATTAAAACTATTTCCTGTAATCCCAGGCTGTCATGGACACACCCCCCAGGGGCACATCACAGTATAATACTGCAGAGAGCTGCACTGACATCATGTCAGCACCACTCCCTGGAGTATTCGAGACTACCCACAGGAGGAAAAGAAGTTCTGAGAGGAGCAGTACATGGAGTTGCTCCTGGGAGGCATAAAATTCATGGCAGTCCCCACTCAACAGAAGTGGAAATTTAATTTTTGGAAAAATATATTGATCAGCAGTTGCAGCCAATCAGTGTATTCTTACAGCTGCAGGTCTCACTGTCAGAATACAATGTTCTGACAGAGGGATTCCTTCATCCACCTCATTTGTGTGAATAGTGGAATCTGTCTGTTTCCTAACGGGTGTGTGGTCAGCTTAAATGTATTCTATGAAAAAAAAAATGACATACTTCTGGACTTTTTATGCGTGTGAACTGGATATCACGATGAGAAAAGTATTATTGGGCAAAGATGATAAAAAAACACCTGTCATCAGTTAACTGACCCTTTTTACCTTTACAAGGTTTGCTCCATGTCATGCTGTGCATTGATGGTGTTTTTTTTGCTTTTTTTTGCATTAACAGGAGATTTGTGACAACCCTCAATTCATTGTGGATGGAGCCACCCGGGGGGACATCTGTCAAGGTGCCCTAGGTAAGTACCATAGTAAAACCTCATGTAACATATGGAAATAGCAGCCACTCAAGCGGCACTAATATAATTATTACTAATTGATCCAGAAGAGATAAATTACTACAATTTCAATAGACGTATTTAACAAAGCAGGGTAAAGATCTATGTTGAGTTGGAAATTGTATTGACCCTGTAATAGCAGCTTAAAGGGGTCATAAAGGTAAATATTTTTTCACCTTAATGCATTCTATGCATTAAGGTGAAAAAACATCTGACAGTCCCGGCCCCCCCATTTTGCTTACCATTGGCTCACGCTGCTGTCAATCACATCTAATGATGCGGCGCACTAGGGGTGATACAGTGAGCGGCTATAGCCGCTGGCTGTATCACGGGAGCGCGCCCGCAAGTGTTTCTCACCATGCGAGGGAGCTTGCATGAATGTGAGAAGTAATTGGACCCCAGAAGAGCAGGTTCGGGGCCACTCTGTGCAAAACGAGCTGCACAGTGGAGGTAAGTATGACATGTTTGTTATTTTAAAAAAAAAAAATAATTAACTTTACAACCCCTTTAAATTGAAACTAAACAATATCCATTTTTTCCCAAAAATAATCCATAGACGTCCACTGCATAATGGCCCTGTAATTTATTTTTCATTAAACGGTTTCCTTTTTTTTTTTGCTTCCTTGTAATATCCTCTCAAACCTCTCCTTTTCCATCTCACTTCTGTTAGTTTGGAATGAGCATGGTCATGTGCAATTCTCTATGCACACTACAATATACCTCCCAATCATCCAAGATACCCTGGGACTGTCCCAGAATTTGATCCGTGTCCCGGGGACTCAGGACTGAGTCCTGGAATGCCCACGGGCCGCTGCAGGGCATCTTGGTTCCCCTGCAAGCCGAGAGCTACACTGTGCACGGAGGCCGGCATCTCTCCTTAAATGCCTCTGACACACAGTGCAGAGCAGAGTGTACTGAACCAGCCCCGCTCTGACTGTGATTGCACACAGCAGGAGCCAATCAACGGGATGTAAACAAGGCAGATTGCAATTCTGCTAGTAAGGAAGACAGAGATCTTGTGTTTCCGCTAAGCAGAAACATGGATCTCTGTCTTTCTACAGTTAAACCATCCCCCAGTACAGTAAGAAAGCACTCCCAGGGAAAACATTTAACCCTTTGATTGCCCCTGGTTTTTAACCCCTTCCCTGCCAGTGTCATTAGTACGGGGACAGTGGACTGATCACTGTATTGGTGCCACTGGTCTCCAAAAAAGTGTCAGTTAGGTGTCTGATTTGTTTCCAACAATGTCACAGTCCTGCTAAAAATTGTGAATCATCACTATCGCTAGTAAAAAAAAAAAATGTAAAAATGTAAAAGTCCATAAATCTATGCCATAGTTTGTAGATGCTATAACTTTTGCAGAAACCAATCAATGTACACTTATTGGGATTTTTTTACCAAAAATATGTAACAGAATACATATTGGCCTAAATTGATGAAAATAAATAAATAATTAAATTAAAATTAAAAATCTTGTTTTTTTTTTCAAAATTGTCAGTCTTTTTCTGTTTATTGCACAAAAAATCTCTATTGTGGGAAAAAAGGACACCGATTTTGTTTGCGTACAGTATCGCACGACCGCGCAATTGTCAGTTAATGCAACACAGTGCCGTAACCTTCTGGAGCTGAAGTGGTTAAGGGTCTAACTGATTAGGCATAATTGAAAAGGATTATTTAGATAGAACCCCACATTACAGATAGTTTACAATCAGATAGTAATAGATCCATATACACATTATATTGTTTTATTTTCATATAACAATTTCTAAATAAATGTCCCAGCATAGGCAAAGCATGGGTTCACTATACAGTAATAATAATAAAAATCAGAGCACATACTTTGCTGTCTGAGACTTGTTGCAGTGAAGTGGAACGTTCAGGAACACATCATCCAGGTTACTCACAAATAGTGATGGCCGAACGGTTCGCCCGGCGGTCGTTTCGCGGCGAATTTCCGACTTTCGCCGTCCGCGGGTTCGAACGCCTTTTTCCGTCGTTCGCCCCGGCGGACTTACGTGTTTAATGTATACAAGAACTTTAACCTTTCGTGACACGTTTATCATGTGTTACAGGACAACCAATTGAGACATGACAGCTCATGGACACTTGGACATTCCCCCTAACCTATAAATACACCCGATCCGGTGGCCATTTTACATTCTTTCTTCTGTCACTGTAGGGAAAGGATCCTGTGTGGAGTAGGGACAGAGAAAACGCTAGCTATTTGGTACACAAAAGTTCTTTTCAGGACTGGTATAGGTGTTAGGTCAGCAGCCTGAGTTTCTTTTGTCAGTTTAGATAAAGGGACAGAGCGCTGTATGCTGCTATTTTAGGGACAGCTCAGCCAGATTAGTCTTTCTTCATCATCATCATCATCATCATCATTAGCTGTTACTATCAGGTCCACAAAAGAGCTGTTCCAGCTAATCGTTCCAGCCTACTCTTTTTTGCCAATTTGTATAGGGACAGGCAGGAAGCAGTGTGTCAGGCAGTGAGGATAATTTTAAAGACTTGCTGTTACTATTAGTTCCACAAAGGTTCTTTTCAGGACTGGTATCAGTGGTACGGTAATAGGCTTGTACACGTATAATATTCTTTCTTCCAAATATAGAAAGAATATTATACTTGACTGCTGCCCTTCTGCTGCAGTCTGCTAATCATTCACAACTCACTTGTTCCACAAAGCTCTTTATCAGGACTGGTAACTTGGTCTGTCTAGGGTGCTACGGTACATAGGCTTGGGTGCGGTACAGTCTGCTGTTCTGTAAGGACCGCTATCGGTCCACAATACATAGGGTTGCCGTGCACTACTGCTGACCGCTGCCCTATACTGCAGCAGTCCTTCAGCGGTATAGGGACTGACGCACAGTCTGCTAAACACTAATACACAACCTGCTTGGTCCACAAAAGTTCTTATAAGGACTGGTAACTTGGTATAGGGTGCTACGGTACATAGGCCTGAGTGCAGTACAGTCTGCTGTTCTGTAAGGACCGCTATCGGTCCACAATACATAGGGTTGCCGTGCACTACTGCTGACCGCTGCCCTATACTGCAGCAGTCCTTCATTGGTATAGGGACTGACGTACAGTCTGCTAATCACTAACACACAACCTGCTTGGTCCACAAAAGTTCTTATAAGGACTGGTAACTTGGTATAGGGTGCTACGGTACATAGGCCTGAGTGCAGTACAGTCTGCTGTTCTGTAAGGACCGCTATCGGTCCACAATACATAGGGTTGCCGTGCACTACTGCTGACCGCTGCCCTATACTGCAGCAGTCCTTCATTGGTATAGGGACTGACGTACAGTCTGCTAATCACTAACACACAACCTGCTTGGTCCACAAAAGTTCTTATAAGGACTGGTAACTTGGTATAGGGTGCTACGGTACATAGGCCTGAGTGCGTTACAGTCTGCTGTTCTGTAAGGACCGCTATCGGTCCACAATACATAGGGTTGCCGTGCACTACTGCTGACCGCTGCCCTATACTGCAGCAGTCCTTCAGCGGTATAGGGACTGACGCACAGTCTGCTAAACACTAACACACAACCTGCTTGGTCCACAAAAGTTTTTATAAGGACTGGTAACTTGGTATAGGGTGCTACGGTACATAGGCCTGAGTGCAGTACAGTCTGCTGTTCTGTAAGGACCGCTATCGGTCCACAATACATAGGGTTGCCGTGCACTACTGCTGACCGCTGCCCTATACTGCAGCAGTCCTTCATTGGTATAGGGACTGACGTACAGTCTGCTAATCACTAACACACAACCTGCTTGGTCCACAAAAGTTCTTATAAGGACTGGTAACTTGGTATAGGGTGCTACGGTACATAGGCCTGAGTGCGTTACAGTCTGCTGTTCTGTAAGGACCGCTATCGGTCCACAATACATAGGGTTGCCGTGCACTACTGCTGACCGCTGCCCTATACTGCAGCAGTCCTTCATTGGTATAGGGACTGACGTACAGTCTGCTAATCACTAACACACAACCTGCTTGTTCCACAAAAGTTCTTATAAGGACTGGTAACTTGGTATAGGGTGCTACGGTACATAGGCTTGAGTGCGGTACAGTCTGCTGTTCTGTAAGGACCGCTATCGGTCCACAATAGATAGGGTTGACGTGCACCACTGCTGACCGCTGCCCTATACTGCAGCAGTCCTTCAGCGGTATAGGGACTGACGTACAGTCTGCTAAACACTAATACACAACCTGCTTGGTCCACAAAAGTTCTTATAAGGACTGGTAACTTGGTATAGGGTGCTACGGTACATAGGCTTGAGTGCGGTACAGTCTGCTGTTCTGTAAGGACCGCTATCGGTCCACAATAGATAGGGTTGACGTGCACCACTGCTGACCGCTGCCCTATACTGCAGCAGTCCTTCAGCGGTATAGGGACTGACGTACAGTCTGCTAAACACTAATACACAACCTGCTTGGTCCACAAAAGTTCTTATAAGGACTGGTAACTTGGTATAGGGTGCTACGGTACATAGGCTTGAGTGCGGTACAGTCTGCTGTTCTGTAAGGACCGCTATCGGTCCACAATAGATAGGGTTGACGTGCACCACTGCTGACCGCTGCCCTATACTGCAGCAGTCCTTCAGCGGTATAGGGACTGACGTACAGTCTGCTAAACACTAATACACAACCTGCTTGGTCCACAAAAGTTCTTATAAGGACTGGTAACTTGGTATAGGGTGCTACGGTACATAGGCTTGAGTGCGGTACAGTCTGCTGTTCTGTAAGGACCGCTATCGGTCCACAATAGATAGGGTTGACGTGCACCACTGCTGACCGCTGCCCTATACTGCAGCAGTCCTTCAGCGGTATAGGGACTGACGTACAGTCTGCTAAACACTAATACACAACCTGCTTGGTCCACAAAAGTTCTTATAAGGACTGGTAACTTGGTATAGGGTGCTACGGTACATAGGCTTGAGTGCGGTACAGTCTGCTGTTCTGTAAGGACCGCTATCGGTCCACAATAGATAGGGTTGACGTGCACCACTGCTGACCGCTCACCTATACTGCAGCAGTCCTTCAGCGGTATAGGGACTAAGAGTTTTGTCACAGGGTCATTTAAAAAATGACATGCAGAGGAAGAGGCAGGCCCTTCCGCAGGGGTGGTAGGGGTAGGGCAGGAGCAACAGGCTTGAGCCAAAGTGGGAAGTTGCAGAAGGTGCGTTCAATTACTTTAAAGGATGCACCAGACTTGGTTGAGTGGCTCGCTCAGCCTTACTCTTCTGCACCCTCCTCATCCTCTCGATCTGCACCCTCTTCTTCACTCTCTGCTATGTGCACCCCCAAAGACACTACCACCAACAACACGACCACCACCACCACCACCACATACCTTCCGCTTGAGTCACTGGAATTATTTTCCGATCCATATCAAGAGGACATTTCTGATGCGCAGCCACTCTTGGTATTGGATCAGGAAGAGGAGGTAGCAACAAGCGCTACTCAGCAGTCTGACGCCAGTACCCAGATCAGCCCAAGGAGGAGGTTGGTCCCCGGTGTTGCTGCCTACTCTACTTATAGCGGTGGGGAAGGTGACGTTGATGATGACGTGTCTAGTGATGTCACGTGGGTGCCCACAAGAGAGGAAGAGGAGGGGAGTTCAGAGGGAGATATGGACCAGCAGATAGGGAGGAGAAGCAGCAATGACTTACATTGCACAGCAGGGACAAAGCAGACTGCAAATGTATCAGGAGCGAGTCATCGACCATGTACGGTCACATCTGGCGCTCCCAGGACACCGGCACATGGCTCCGCAGTGTGGGCTTTTTTTAACGTGTCCGCTGCTGACAATAGCGTTGCCATCTGCAATCTTTGCAGTCAACGCGTTAGTCGCGGTAAGCCCAATACTCACCTAGGGACGACCGCCTTAAGAAGGCACATGAGCAGCCATCACCGAGCCCAGTGGGAGCAACGGAACACACAAAGCCACACTGCAGGCTCTCACCGTCCAGCCTCGTCTTCTACTTCTCCTTCTCCTCTCTCCTCACAATTGTCCTCCACTCCACCTTCCATCACGCCAAGCTCACATTTTTCTGCAAAAAGGCAGGCTTCCGTGGGCCTAATGTTTGAGCGTAAAAAAATGATGACGCCGGATAACCCTCTTGCCCAACGGTTGGCGGCTGGCTTGTCAGAACTCATAGCCCGCCAACTACTGCCATATAAACTGGTGGACTCGGAGGCCTTTCGCAAATTTGTGGCCATTGGAACACCACAATGGAAGGTCCCAGGAAGGAAGTATTTCTCAGAGAAGGGCATCCCAGAGCTATATGGCCATGTTCAGCGGCAAGTGAATGTATCTCTGGCACACAGTGTCGGTGCCAAGATACATCTGACCACAGACACGTGGTCTAGCAAACACGGGCAGGGAAGGTATATCAGTTTTACTGCCCACTGGGTGAACCTTCTGACGGCCGTCAAGCATGTAACCCGTGGCACCCGTGTAGATTTGGTTTTACCGCCACGGATTGCATGCAGGCCTGACTCTTCTTCTCCTCCTCCTACTCCATCCTCCTCCCTCTCCTCCTCAGCTGCCTCCTCCTTTTCCGCTGCTAGCGTCTCTTCCACTGCACCGCCCAAGCTCCCCAGAACCTATTCCACATGCCAGGTGAGACGTTGCCATGCCGTGCTGCGTCTGTTGTGCCTGGAAGCAAAGAGCCACACTGGCCCGGCACTCCTTTCAGCTTTGCGTTCACAGGCAGATGAGTGGCTAACACCGCTCAATTTGACAGTTGGTAAAGTGGTGTGTGACAACGGTGCCAATCTGCTTAGCGCATTGAAACAGGGCAAAATCACGCACGTGCCGTGCATGGCACACGTCTTAAACTTGGTCGTGCAGCGATTCCTTGTCAAATACCCTGGGGTCCAGGACATCTTGCGGCAGGCAAGGAAAATCTCGGCCCATTTCAGAAGATCTTACACGGCCATGGCTCGCCTTGCTGACATTCAGCGGCGACACCATCTGCCGGTCAGACGTCTTATTTGCGATTGCCCGACGCGATGGAACTCAACCTTCTATATGCTTGATAGGCTGCTCCAGCAGAAACGTGCAGTTAACGTCTACCTGTATGAACTCTGCGAAAGAAACGGTTCTGGGGAGCTGGGTTTTTTTTCACCGCGCCAGTGGCTGCTCATGCGCGACACATGCAGACTTCTGCGGCCATTTGAGGAGATCACCAAACTGGTCAGTCGCAGCCATGGCGCCATCAGTGACATGGTACCTTATGCCTTCTTTCTGGAGCGTGCATTGCGTCGTGTCATTGATCAGGCTGTGGAGGAGCAGGAGCGGGAAGATGAGGAAGTCGCAATGCTGGATGAATTCCCAGGGGGGGCTACTCTATCTGAGACAAGTCAACAACAGGAGTCTGATGAGGAGTCAGAGGAGGATGGTGCCGGGGCGGATGAGCAGGAGCAAGAAGAGCATGCTTTAAACCTTTCTGGGATCCCTGTTGTGCGAGGATGGGGAGAGGAGAATGAAGAGGACGACATTATCCTGGATGATGAGCAGGAGCCAGGCCACCACACCGCTTCCACTTTAGTGCAAATGGGGGCCTTCATGCTCCAGTGTTTTAATAGGGACCCCCGTATAAAAAGCATGAGGGTCAAGGACCAGTACTGGGTGGCAACGTACTTAGACCCCCGGTACAAACACAAAATGGCGGAAATGTTACCGCCGTCGCAGAGGGCTGTCAGAATGCAGCACTTCCAGGCCTTGCTTCGAGAAATGCTGCATTCTGCTTTTGCGTGCGCTGGCAGAGGAGCAATTCCCACTCCCAGAGAAGGATTTGCGGGTACCAATCCAACAGCGCCTGCAAGAAGAGGCCGGTTTGAAGATGTGTTGGTGACTTCGGATATGAGGTCATTCTTTCAGCCGACCCATCGACAGGTGTCATCCGGATCCAGCATCAGGGAACGCCTAGACCGTCAGGTGTCCGACTACATTGGGTTAACGGCCGATGTGGACGCTCTGAGGAGTGATGAACCCCTAGACTACTGGGTGGGCAGGCTTGACCTCTGGCCAGAGCTTGCCCAATTTGCAATCGAACTGTTGGCTTGCCCCTCATCCAGTGTCCTGTCCGAAAGGACGTTCAGCGCAGCAGGGGGGATTGTGACCGATAAGCGTACTCGCCTAGCTCACCACAGTGTTAACTACCTCACATTTCTAAAAATGAATGAGGCATGGATCTCGGAGGAATTCAACACATGTGATCAGTAGACCATGTATATGTCTATAAACAATTTTTGGAATCAAGCACACAGACCTTCTTAATTCATTTGGCTCACTTCCCTGACCCAAAAAAGCACACCGTACTATATGCCCCTACCCTCCTCTTTGAAGAGGTTGAGCGGTGTCATATTTCTACTGGGGCTGCTTATTATGAGGGGTTCCCACCATCCCTGTGCTGTGCTGACTTCCTCCTGGGTGTTCTTATTATGAGGGGCTCCCACCATCCCTGTGCTGTGCTGACTTCCTCCTGGGGGTTCTTATTATGAGGGGATCACACCATCCCTGTGCTGTGCTGACTTCCTCCTGGGGCTGCTTACGGTGCTGCTGTCAGCGCTGTATGTCACGGAGCTGCTGTCAGCGCTGTATGTCACGGAGCTGCTGTCAGCGCTGTATGTCACGGAGCTGCTGTCAGCGCTGTATGTCACGGAGCTGCTGTCAGCGCTGTATGTCACGGAGCTGCTGTCAGCGCTGTATGTCACGGAGCTGCTGTCAGCGCTGTATGTCACGGAGCTGCTGTCAGCGCTGTATGTCACGGAGCTGCTGTCAGCGCTGTATGTCACGGAGCTGCTGTCAGCGCTGTATGTCACGGAGCTGCTGTCAGCGCTGTATGTCACGGTGCTGCTGTCAGCGCTGTATGTCACGGAGCTGCTGTCAGCGCTGTATGTCACGGAGCTGCTGTCAGCGCTGTATGTCACGGAGCTGCTGTCAGCGCTGTATGTCACGGAGCTGCTGTCAGCGCTGTATGTCACGGAGCTGCTGTCAGCGCTGTATGTCACGGTGCTGCTGTCAGCGCTGTATGTCACGGAGCTGCTGTCAGCGCTGTATGTCACGGAGCTGCTGTCAGCGCTGTATGTCACGGAGCTGCTGTCAGCGCTGTATGTCACGGAGCTGCTGTCAGCGCTGTATGTCACGGAGCTGCTGTCAGCGCTGTATGTCACGGTGCTGATGTCAGTGCTCTGTATTACGGTGCTGCTGTCAGTGCTCTGTATCTCCTGCACCCTCTTGTTTGCCTACCCTGGTCCCTGACCTTCCCTCTCCTCCATTGCCTTCATTAGCTCCATAGTCCTGAATTGTCAGAACAATTTCCCAAATAAAAAAAAAATGCTTGTAGTTATCGATCCCAAATTCACCTCATACATGTATTATGCTATTGTCCAGGTGGTGGGACTACGTGCTACCCCCTAATAATTACCCCGTGGCCGCAAATTCGACCTAAAGGTTTGCGAAATTCGCCTCCCATTGAAGTCAATGGAGCCCGCGGCGAACGGTCGTTTTCGCGAACGTTTGTGTCCGTTCGCGTTTCGCGTTCGCGAAACGTCCCGTCGGAAGTTCGTCCATCACTACTCACAAACCAAACACAGCAGAGTGAGGTGGAGATTCTCCTCTTGTTTAATAAAGGTGTATATTAGAATTAGAATGTAGTTCAGATTATCAGCATTCCTGCAGATCGGCGATATAGTCAGCACATCTAGAGTGGAAACACACAAAGTACCTGTATATGACAAATCACCCAACTAGCAGCTGTACATGGCATTCACATTTTTACAAATGTATGTAGCCACTATCAGCTAGAACAGGGGAATAACTATTGCCCCATTATTGGTGAGAGCTGGGGTAATAAATGCCCCCCTTTAGTGTAAGTGGGAGTAACTATTTCTCCATCATTGGTGTCAGTGAGTTTAATAAATGCCCCCTTGTTGGTGTCAGAGGGAGTAACTATTGCCCTTTCATTGGTGTCAGTGAAAAGAATAAATGCTCTATTGTTGGTGTCAGTGGGATTAATAAATGCCCCAAATGCTGTTGGTGTCATCGAGAGTTATAAATGTCCCATTGTTGGTGTCAGTGGGTGTAACTATTGCCCCATCATTGGTGTCAATTGGAGTTATAAATGCCTCATCATTGCTTGGAGGAAGTGGGAGAATTTTTTGCCAGAAGAGATATGTAAAGCTCCCATCTCCTAGCAAATTTTTTGTTTTGCTTTAGTTCTGCTTTAGGCCTCATACACATGGACGTTATAAAAAACGGCCTGTTAAGCTAGTTACAACGTCTGGAAAAAATCAGCGTTAAAAATTTGATTTTATTAGCGTTTTGCTCTGGCGTCAATTCGCGTTTAACGGCGCTTGTAAGCGTTTAAAAAAAAAAAATCCCATCACATTATAAACATTTTTACAGCTCAAAAATGTTGATGCTAAAAAACGTCGGTATAGCTATAATACGTGTTTTTGCGCGTTAGCGTCAAAACTGCTCTAACGCTGGAGCCACTGAAGGTGCTGGTCCTTGTTTTTTTTTTGGAGCTTAAAAACGGCCATGCCTGTTACAGCTCAAAAACACCACGGTGCGTATGAGCCCATTGAATAACGTGGAGTTGCCTTCTTAAGCAGTAAAAAAAGATAAAAAAAGCCGATGTAAAAACGTTCATGTGTATGAGGGTGAAAATAGGACTAGAGCCATCAATTTAACCACTTTCAGACCGGACCATTTTGCTGGTAAATGACCAGAGGTCTTTTTACACTTTGGCACTGCGCTGCTTTAACTGGTAATTGCGCGGTCATGCAATGTTGTACCCAAACAAAATTTGCGTCCTTTTCTTCCCACAAATAGAGCTTTCTTTTGATGGTATTTGATTGCCTCTGCGATTTTTATTTTTTGCGATATAAACGTAAAAAGACCGCAAATTTTGAAAAAAAATGATATTTTCTACTTTTTGTTATTAGAAAAATCCAATAAACTCAATTTTAGTCATACATTTAGGCCAAAATGTATTCAGCCACATGTCTTTGGTAAAAAAAAAGTCAATAATTGTATATTTATTGGTTTGCGCAAAAGTTGTCACATCTACAAACTAAGGTACGTTTTCTGGAATTTACGCAGCTTTTAGTTTACGACTGCCTATCTCATTTCTTGAGGTGCTAAAATGGCAGGGCAGTACAAAACCCCCCCAAATGACCCCATTTTGGAAAGTAGACCCCCTAAGGAAATTGATAAGAGGCATGTTGAGCCCATTGAATATTTTATTTTTTTGCCTCAAGCGATTGAATAATGACAAAAAAAAAATTTTTTTTTTTTTTTTACACAAAGTTGTCACTAAATGATATATTGCTCACACATGCTATGGGCGTATGTGAAATGACACCCCAAAATAAATTCTGCTGCTTCTCCTGAGTACGGGGATACCACATATGTGGGACTTTTTGGGAGCCTAGCCGCGTACGGGGCCCCGAAAACCAAGCACCGCCTTCAGGCTTTCTAAGGGCGTAAATTTTTGAGTTCACTTCTCACTACCTATTACAGTTTTGAAGGCCATAAAATGCCAAGATGGCACAAAACCCCCACAAATGACCCCATTTTAGAAAGTAGACACCCCAAGCTATTTGCTGAGAGGCATGTTGAGTTCATGGAATATTTTATATTTTGCCACAAGTTGCGGGAAAATTACAAACTTTTTTTTTTTTTTTTTTTTTCCCACAAAGTTGTCACTAAATGATATATTGCTCACACATGCCATGGGCATATGTGAAATGACACCCCAAAATAAATTCTGCTGCTTCTCCTGAGTACGGGGATACCACATATGTGGGACTTTTTGGGAGCCTAGCCGCGTACGGGGCCCCGAAAACCAAGCACCGCCTTCAGGCTTTCTAAGGGCGTAAATTTTTGAGTTCACTTCTCACTACCTATTACAGTTTTGAAGGCCATAAAATGCCAAGATGGCACAAAACCCCCACAAATGACCCCATTTTAGAAAGTAGACACCCCAAGCTATTTGCTGAGAGGCATGTTGAGTCCATGGAATATTTTATATTTTGCCACAAGTTGCGGGAAAATTACAAACTTTTTTTTTTTTTTTTTTTTTTCACAAAGTTGTCACTAAATGATATATTGCTCACGCATGCCATGGGCATATGTGAAATGACACCCCAAAATAAATTCTGCTGCTTCTCCTGAGTACGAGGATACCACATATGTGGGACTTTTTGGGAGCCTAGCCGCGTACGGGGCCCCGAAAACCAAGCACCGCCTTCAGGCTTTCTAAGGGCGTTACAGTTTTGAAGGCCATAAAATGCCAAGATGGCACAAACCCCCCCCAAATGACCCCATTTTGGAAAGTAGACACCCCTAAATTTAGGGGTACACTAGTGAGACTAGGTAATAAATGGCGGGTGCCCTGAAACTATAAAAAAATAACTAACCAACCAGCGTCACCTGTAACAGTTATATGGTGATCACTGGTGAAAGGGTTAACTAGGGGGCAATCAGGGGGCTTTATGCGGTAGTATATGGGGGTCCCTGGCGCTATAAAAAGCTGCGGCGAACCTAAATACCTACCTGCCTAACTAGCGTCACCTGTGACACTAATACAGCGATCAGAAAAACGATCGCTTATTAGGCTGGGTTCACACTGGAGCGATGCGGGAACGCCACGAATGCGCGGCGGGTTCCCGCATCGCATGCCTCCCGGCGGCAGTTCACACTGCCCTATGCGAACTGCTGGGAGTGTCAGTGAAATGTTACTGACACCCCCAGATCAGTTCGCATATCGCAGTGCGATCTGCAAACTCGGATCGCATGGTGTGAACACCCATGCGATCCGATTCTGCTGCGGGCCAAAAAAAGGGTCCCGTGCGAATTTGCGGCGGGTGCGGCGGGTGTGGCGGGTGCGGCGGGTGCGGCGAATGGCTGAACTCGAATCGCACAGAGATCGGATGTGATTTGCACTGCAGTGCGGTGCGAATCACATCCGTTCTCAAACCGCTGCAATGTGAACCCAGCCTTAGTGACACTGGCGACGGGGGGTGATCACGGGGTTAAACCTTTATTGGGGGGGTTAGGGGGGTACCTTAGAACTAAAGGGGGCTAACCCTAACTGCCCTAACAGTTATTAGTCACAAATGACACCCGCCGGGTGATCAGGGGGTTAAACCTTTATTAGGTAATAAATGGCGGGTGCCCTGAAACTATAAAAAAATAACTAACCAACCAGCGTCACCTGTAACAGTTATATGGTGATCACAGGTGAAAGGGTTAACTAGGGGGCAATCAGGGGGCTTTATGCGGTAGTATATGGGGGTCCCTGGCGCTATAAAAAGCTGCGGCGAACCTAAATACCTACCTGCCTAACTAGCGTCACCTGTGACACTAATACGGCGATCAGAAAAATGATCGCTTATTAGGCTGGGTTCACACTGGAGCGATGCGGAAACGCCGCGAATCCGCGGCGGGTTCCCGCATCGCATGCCTCCCGGCGGCAGTTCACACTGCCCTATGCGAACTGCTGGGAGTGTCAGTGAAATGTTACTGACACCCCCAGATCAGTTTGCATATCGCAGTGCGATCTGCAAACTCGGATCGCATGGTGTGAACACCCATGCGATCCGATTCTGCTGCGGGCCAAAAAAAGGGTCCCGTGCGAATTTGCGGCGGGTGTGGCGGGTGCGGCGGGTGCGGCGAATGGCTGAACTCGAATCGCACAGAGATCGGATGTGATTTGCACTGCAGTGCGGTGCGAATCACATTCGTTCTCATAAACCGCTGCAATGTGAACCCAGCCTTAGTGACACTGGCGACGGGGGGTTAAACCTTTATTGGGTGGGTTAGGGGGGTACATTAGAACTAAAGGGGGCTAACTCTAACTGCCCTAACAGTTATTACAGTCACAAATGACACCAATGCAAAAAAAATAAAAAAAAATGACATTGGTGTCACTGTGACTGGGGGGCAGGGGTAATTGGGGGGGTGATCGGGGGGTAAAGGGGGGGTGTGAGTGTGCCTGGCATGTTCTACTGTGTGTGTAGAGTGTTGGTGCAACTCACCGATCCGCTCTCCTCCGTGTCGGAACGAAAAATACCGACACAGAGGAGAGAATACATCACTTCCTCTCCTGTGTTTACATTACAGGAGAGGAAGTGATGTCACGGGGGATTTCCATTCGTCGAGAGCGATCGCGAGGGGGTGGCCATGAATGAATGGCCGCCCCCTCATCCCGGATCGCTCTCGAAGGAATGCCGACCGCCGCAGGCACCGGGGGGGGGCCCGATCGGGCCCCCCACCCGCGGGCAGGCAGGGACTTATATATACGCCCATATGCCTGCCCGTGCCATTCTGCCGACGTATATCGTCGTGCGGCGGTCGGCAAGTGGTTAAAGCAGAGTTCCAGAGTGGAAGCCCTGCTTGTTTGCTTCCTCCCCCCCCTCCGGTGCATTTGGCACCTTTTGGGGGGGGGGACCTGTTTTTGACAGGTACTTGTCCCCACATCCGGAGACCTGGCTGTGGCGAGATGCAGCGAGGTCCCCTGGAAGTTCAGCCCCCATCCTCCTTCCTCCACTGCTGGGCCAGTTAGAGAGTGCAGCGGCGGCAGCACCGAGAGCCAATCAGAAAATCAGCCGGGGTTCCAACATTGTTGGATCCCTTTACAGGTAAGTGTCATCATCATAATATTAAAAGTCAGCAGCTACAGTATTTGTAGCTGCTGACTTTTACATTTTTTTTGGGGGGGGGGGGGGGGGGCTGCAGCTCCGCTTTAAGTTTCTCAAGTTTCTCAGTTGCTTGTGCTCTAAAACCAAACTGTCAAGACATCACATGGTTGGTGCCATAAATGATCTCATGTACGGCACCATGGCCTCAAATAGAGACTAAAAGCTGGATTCTTTCAAACTATCCTGCTGGAAAACCATCATTCAGCCACTGCAGCATGGATCAGTATATTCTGGCAGCTCAGTGGGGAAAATCCCTGCATCCAGATCATTTGTGTGGATGCAGTGATCTGTGAGTTTTTTCCCACTGGTTGAACGAAAAAACTACGTGACCCGATCGGACCACTTATTGCTCTCTATGGGGCGGCAGATAAGGATACATTCGTCATCCATTTGATGATTGGATGAAAATCGGATGGAAATGGACATGTGGTTTGTTTCCATCTGACTGCTCATAGACAGCAGCAGGCAGTGTCTATGTCCGATCTGCATAGTGGAGCAGACATGACCTTTTATCCCCCTGCTTAGCGGGGATCAGCGGAGAGATACCCTGTGTTTTGGATCTTCTTTTTCACTTAAATTATTACAAAGTTATGTCTCCTATGTTCCCCTATCATTGGACTCACCACCCATAACATGAGACTGATCCACACAATATGTGTAGCAATACGTTGGTTGATAGTATTCCATTGGAAATCCTCATCGGTCCCCCTAACACAATTGAAAACCAGAATTAAAAATATTAATCTTATGGAAAAAAATATTCCACACACTACAGAACACCAATCATTTAAAAAAAAAAAAAAAAATGGGACCCATGGCTTAACCTTTTCCAATCTTTTTTTCAACCCTGAATGGCATTACTAGTAACCTATGTCCGAAGAACATTTTAAGATATGTATATATACAACAATAATAGAGTTTAATATTAAAGTGTTAACATACTACAACAAAATATATATTTCAACAATTATTATATTTTGATCTTTCTTATGTGTAAACTACCTGTATTGTACTTTCTTTTTTGATGTATGACAAAGCTTTTTGTACCACATTTTATACCAACTAAAAATAGTTTGTAAACAATTATTACTAAGTTTTGTGGATCACATGAATGAACTTTCATTGTTTATAAATATTTGTTTATTTGCATATTGATTTTATTATCACAATAATGACAGCGCAACATTTTGCATTTTATCTGTTTTATGGTGTGTACATACAGTGCCTTGCGAAAGTATTTGGCCCCCTTGAACTTTTCAACCTTTTGCCACATTTCAGGCTTCAAACATAAAGATATAATATTTTTATTTTTTGTGAAGAATCACCAACAAGTGGGACACAATTGTGAAGTGGAACGAAATCTATTGGATTTTTGAAACTTTTTTAACTAATAAAAAAATGAAAAGTGGGGCGTGCAAAATTATTCGGCCCCCTTGCGTTAATACTTTGTAGAGCCACCTTTTGCTGCGAATTCAGCTGCAAGTCGCTTGGGGTATGTCTCTATCAGTTTTGCACATCGAGAGACTGAAATTCTTGCCCATTCTTCCTTGCAAAACAGCTCGAGCTCAGTGAGGTTGGATGGAGAGCGTTTGTGAACAGCAGTTTTCAGCTCTTTCCACAGATTCTCGATTGGATTCAGGTCTGGACTTTGACTTGGACATTCTAACACCTGGATACGTTTATTTGTGAACCATTCCTCTGTAGATTTTGCTGTATGTTTGGGATCATTGTCTTGTTGGAAGATAAATCTCCGTCCCAGTTTCAGGTCTTTTGCAGACTCCAACAGGTTTTCATCCAGAATGGTCCTGTATTTGGCTGCATCCATCTTCCCCTCAATTTTAACCATCTTCCCTGTCCCTGCTGAAGAAAAGCAGGCCCAAACCATGATGCTGCCACCACCATGTTTGACAGTGGGGATGGTGTGTGGAGGGTGATGAGCTGTGTTGCTTTTATGCCAAACATATTGTTTTGCATTGTGGGCAAAAAGTTGGATTTTGGATTCATTTGACCAGAGCACCTTCTTCCACATGTTTGGTGTGTCTCCCAGGTGGCTTGTGGCAAACTTTAGATGAAACTTTTTTGGATATCTTTGAGAAATGGCTTTCTTCTTGCCACTCTTCCATAAAGGCCAGATTTGTGCAGTGTACGACTGATTGTTGTCCTATGGACAGACTCTCCCACCTCAGCTGTAGTTCTCTGCAGTTCATCCAGAGTGATCATGGGCCTCTTGGCTGCATCTCTGATCAGTCTTCTCCTTGTCTGAGCTGAAAGTTTAGAGGGACGGCCAGGTCTTGGTAGATTTTCAGTGGTCTGATACTCCTTCCATTTCAAAATGATCGCTTGCACAGTGCTCCTTGGGATGTTTAAAGCTTGGGAAATCTTTTTGTATCCAAATCCGGCTTTAAACTTCTCCACAACAGTCTTACGGACCTGCCTGGTGTGTTCCTTGGTCTTCATGATGCTCTCTGCGCTTTCAACAGAACCCTGAGACTATCACAGAGCAGGTGCATTTATACAGAGACTTGATTACACCACTTTTCAGTTTTTTATTTGCTAAAAAAGTTTAAAATATCCAATAGATTTCATTCCACTTCACAATTGTGTCCCACTTCTTGGTGATTCTTCACAAAAAATTAAAATTTTATATCTTTATGTTTGAAGCCTGAAATGTGGCAAAAAGTTGAAAAGTTCAAGGGGGCCGAATACTTTCGCAAGGCACTGTACATATGATTGCAGCTGTTGGGTCATTTATTTATATTCATTTAATCACCGGAAGTGCAGAATTGTATTCTTTATAAACCCCAAAATAGAGCCTAAATGCAGTGGGCACAAAAAAAAGTGTTATATGAGAGTGCCGTGTTTAGGAAATGCATTACGCTCAGAATGCCGGGATCAGGAGTGCGTTACGCTCAGAATGCAAGGCTCAGGAGTGCGTTACGCTCAGAATGCAGGGATCAGGAGTGTGTTTTGCTCAGAATGCAGGGATCAGGAATGTACTTTGCTCAGAATGCAGGGATCAGGAGTGCGTTACGCTCAGAATGCTGGGATCAGGAGTTCGTTACACTCAGAATGCAAGGCTCAGGAGTGCGTTACGCTCAGAGTTCAGGGATCAGGAGCGTGTTACGCTCAGAATGCAGGGATCAGGAGTGTTTTTCGCTCAGAATGCAGGGATCAGGAGTGTGCTTCGCTCAGAATGCAGGGATCAGGAGTGTGTTATGCTCAGAATGCAGGGATCAGGAGTGCATTATGCTCAGAATGCAGGGTTTAGGAGTGAGTTATGAAGCATAGTAGAGGACACTGCTATGGGGGTGGTCCTTAATACACAGCAGTGTCCTCTTCCCTCCTTTCCCTCCCATAGCATCCTATCTGTGCAAACAGGAGACCGAGAAGTAGCAGAGTTCTGTACAGGGGGCGGGAGCAGGAGCTGGCAGAGTGACTTTTAATAATAAAAAGCTGGTAATTAGTTACCAACCTAGCAACCAACCAATCACCTGCGGGTTAACTTGAAAAGTTAACTTGGCCAGCTCCTCCCGCCTTCCATCCTGGTCTGTGCTGCTTCTCGCTCTCAGCTGGAGGAGGCTGGAGGGGAGGGAGAGAGAGAGAACAGAAAGCGCAGGAGAGGAGGCTGGGGGGCGGAAAGAAAAGGACTGGCACTAGCAGTAGCGGAGTTGGCGGCGCAGGCCCGTTCCAGGTCTACCTGTTGCCTACCCGCAGTCAACAGGTAGCCCGCGATCGATCGGTTGGCCGACCCCGGCTATAAAGGATAGGAGAGTTTTAGGTTTGCTTTAAGACCTATTGCAATAATATATACAAATATGTGTTAAAAACACACTATACTTTCCCATGACAACCATTTCAACTACAGAGCATCCCCTAAAATTCACTCACTGTATATGTGAGAAATAGTCAACCATCAGCTGCACTGGTGATTTTTTTTTGGCAACAGAAATGCTAAATGGTACAAAGCTCTATTATGTCTCTTACAGAGACACTGGGGGTTATTTACTAAAGGAAAATCCACTTTGCACTACTTTCAGTGCACTTGGAAGTGCAGTCGCTGTAGATCTGTAGAGGACATGCAAGAAAAAAAAAAAGCATTTTAGCTTGCACCTGATTAGATGATAAAATCAACAGAACTTCCACTCATTTCAGATCTTCCCCTCTGATCTACAGCGACTGTACTTCCAAGGGCACTTTCAGTGCACTTGTAGTACAAAGTGGATTAGCCTTTGGTAAACAACCCCCTAAGTGTTATTTTGGGCTGCAGTTTCATTCCTCTGCTATCAGCATGGATCACTTCTGACAAGTTTTCCTGACACCCAGAGAGAAATGGTGACAGGGGAGGGAGCTCCAGTTGATTGACAGCCTCAGCTCTGTTCCTGTGTGCTGTGTGAAGGGGTCCCTTCCTTCCAATATACTTTCAGAGCTCTTCTCTCTGAGCTCTGCAGAGTGTAATTTCACTTGTCAGCTCCCTATGTTCCTGACAGCTTGGACAAGCTGTATAAATTCTGGAATTTGAACAGGTGTAGAGAAGAGAAGACTGCAGATAAACAGGTACAACTTATAAAGGAGGATTTGTGTTCGTTCATCTCTGTGTATCACTTGAGGCCAGTCACATTAATGGGTATATGTACGGGTTTACAACCACTTTAAATGTGGTTAATTGATTGTTAAGTAAAAACAAGGATCCACTAAATGCAGCCTTATAGTCTTCACCAATACCATGTACAGTAGATTTGAATTGTCAGTGCATTCATCTTGAGTGTAGCTACATAGAGGTAACTGTGTCAATAACTAGGAAACACATGTCAGAATTAGGCAAATGAATCAGCAGATATACTGTACACATAATGTCTGTAAAGCCAACAACCCAGCACAAAGCAAACAGGAGCTGACAGGTGACGGTGATTTTCCTTGCAAAACCTTGGTTCAATTTTCTCAAAGACAACACAATGGGCACCTTTACATGGGAAATATTCATCCAAATGGCTATGTGAAAAGAGCATTCACCCCTTAACTGAAAAAATGATAGGCCCGGGATATTATCTTTTCAAAATAAACTATTTTAAACATTTAAAGTTCTGCTGTAAGAAATGGTGAGCAGATGAGCTTTTATTGCAGAAGAGACATGCAATGTTTCTTCTGCAATAAAATGCCCCCACCTGCCTGCTTGCTGTCTTCTCTGGTACTGTAACAAGCTGCTCATGCACAGCTCAGCTTACAGCGCCATGCCACTCTCTTGGTGCCAGGACCACTGACTCCTGCGCATGCACAGGTGTATTTAATTATCATCCTGCAGAGGCCAATGAAGAGACCTGAACAGCAACTCTCAGAGGCTGGTGAGGGAGCATTTGACAGGTGAGTATGAATACCTTTACTTCTATTTTTGTTACACAAGCTGAAAACTTCATGTGCTCTGTTATCAATTACTTTTTTTTCCAGCTATCTCTGTAGACTACAGAACCACATACCTCTCTGTTATGGAGATGAGGGTTGGGGGGAGTACTTTTGACCTGTGTGTAGACAGGGCTATCTAGAGGCCACAGTCTATACGCTGTTTAACTCCATGTTTGCACAAATTTGAACGGATGGCGGGATAGAGAGCCTCTCAATCCACCCCCTGATCCATAGATATAGAAGCCTCCTTTATGCCTGAAGCTCCTCTTATGTAGGGCCCTAAATTCTTTTTAATCGTTCAAGTTAGAACCCCATAGGTCCAGTTGAACACCTGAGGCCCATGACACAGTTGGACTTAAATATATAGAATAATCATTTGCATCAGGAGAGAGACAATTGGACCAATGTGTTTATTTGTACAAGGTGCTGTTCCAATAGTGGTACTGTCAAAATATATTCAAAGTTAGCAACAGTGCTCTTAAGTGCAAAACCTAAATAAATACAGTGAAAAATCAATACATATGATTGACCTTAATCTGTATACCCCTTTTAAAATTCGGCCCGTGTCATGTGTTTTAACCACAATTTCATATGGTTGAGTGATGTAACTTACAAATAAATAATGTAAAACCACAATTTCACAATTTCATGAATGTCCAAAATTCTTAGAGAAAAGTAAAAGCTATGTAAACTCACACCGGTGTAAATGGACAAATAAATCATTCAAAACCTGGTCTTAATCGACATCTGATCACTATATAAATCATACCAAAAAAACCTTTTCATATAAATTAGACTTATAAATTCATCAGTCTCTAGAGAATAATCCATACAACACCCTGTGATTAATAAACAATTAGGGGGCCATCAGTAAAAAAAAAAATACGTGCTCAGGTGTCCGTCGCCCCGGCTCAGGTGTCCATCGTCTGGCTCAGGTGTCCATCATCCCGCTCAGGTGTCTATAGCCCCACTCAGGTGTCCATCGCCCCGCTTAGGTGTTCATCACCCTGCTCAGGTGTCCATCACCCGCTCAAGTGCCCATCACCCCGCTCAGATGTCCATCACCCCGCTCAGATGTCCATCACCCCGCTCAGGTGTCCATCACCCCACTCAGGTTTCCATCACCCCACTCAGGTATTCAACACCCCTCAGGTGTCCATCACCCCACTCAGGTATTCAACACCCCTCAGGTGTCCATCACCCCACTCAGGTAAACTCTCACCAGAAGATTATGACCTTTTAAATTTAAGAAGGTCAATAAGCGCATTATAAAGTATGCCACTTTTCTCTGGAGTAGTAGTAGCTCTTCCTTTCCCACCAAAAATATTTTATCAGGACCCCCTCACTCCTCCTCAGGTTAATCCGGTCCATTGCACACCTCTGTTAGAAATCGCCTCATATTCCCCTCCGCCACCGCAGTACATAAACAGATATAGACCAACAGGGGTCTTTCATTGTCTCAAACCATTCATTTTAAAGATCAAGATAAAATCAACAAAAAAATGCACTCACACATTTGTGGCTATCACTCAGCACTGAATTTAACTGCGCCTAACCTCTAGGGGGATCGTCACCGATCGACTACTTTCTATGGAGCCGGAATGCGCTCCACCTTAGATCTGGAAGTGACTATTTTAAATCCATTCAAGGTTCCTTTTTTAACTAAAGCCCTGTTTTTTTTTTTTAGTACAAACTAAATTATTTTGGATATGTTTATAAATTAGTCTGTCTCTCCTTCCATTTGTGCACTTTTTTTTCTAGCAGCAGGAGCCTATGGCTCTGCTATCCTAGGTTTCTCCTGTGAATGCCAGAAGTGAAGGGAGCAGTGCTGGAGCCGGAGAGTATGCTGGAGCGGTAACAGGAGCTAGGTAGGGTGACCACGTGTCCCGGATTGCCAATGTCCTGGAATGAAACTGACACAGCCAGCCGACGATGGAATCTGCCTGTTTCCTAGCCCAGGGTGTTCGCCCCACCATGGCCAAATAATGGGTGTGGCCAGCAAGTAGGCATGGTCAGCAAGTGGAGGTTTCATCATGGCGTTCAATAGTGATCAGTATGTCCTGGCATCTGTATACCAATAGCAAAGCTGCAATGTGCAAATAGTGGTGAAACCCATTATATATATATATATATATATATATATATATATATATATATATATATATATATATATAATCATAGTAAAATGTACAATTGATATACATATTTTACATTTTATTATGATTAAGTTTAGGTTCAGAAATTAGATAAACTGCAAAGACCGAATGGGATCCTGTCGGAACCCTTGCCAATTACAAATGGAACCAGGCAGGGCTGCCCATTGTCACCCCTCCTTTTTGCCCTCTCCTTAGAACCCTTTCTATGTAAAGTTAGGAATAACCCCGATATCCGCGGCATTGTCGCGGGTGATGCCCAGTTCAAGGTCTCTGCATATGCGGACGACCTGCTGTTTTTTCTCTCCAATCCAGTGATATCCCTACCAAATCTCCTCAGGGAATTCAAGGAATACGGGCAGATCTCCAATCTAAAAATTAACTACACTAAATCGGAGGCCATGGGGGTAGCACTGCCGCAAGCGACCATACGGGGGCTCCGTTCCAGCTTTAATTTTAAATGGACATCCACGGCTCTGTCATACCTAGGGACCTTTATCCCTGCAAACCTAAATCATATTTTTAAACTTAACTTCCCTCCCCTGCTGGCCAGAACCGAGACCCTATTAGAATCCTGGAGTAAGGGCCTTCACTCCTGGTTTGGCAGGTGTAATCTTCTTAAGATGTGCATCTTGCCCAAATTTTTATATTTGCTGCAAGCACTTCCTATTTCGGTCCCTACGATGTTTTTTAGACAGGTACATGCTCTGTTCACCGGCTTTATTTGGGCACATAGAAAACCGAGACTAGCCCGGACTTTACTCTCCATGCCCAAACTCTATGGCGGCCTCGCCGTTCCGGATGTCAAAAAATACTATCAAGCGGTTCATCTCGGTAGAATTATAGACTGGTGCCGACACCAAGATCTGAAGCTGTGGATACGTCTGGAACAGGCCCAGACGCAGGTGCCACTACGGGGAGCTGCCTGGTGTTATAAGCATCTCCCAGCCCATATGAAGAGGCATCCCCTGAT
This sequence comes from Lithobates pipiens, assembly GCF_037356315.1. Classification (NCBI taxonomy): domain Eukaryota; kingdom Metazoa; phylum Chordata; class Amphibia; order Anura; family Ranidae; genus Lithobates; species Lithobates pipiens. The sequence goes on along the minus strand of NW_027507758.1, from coordinate 78,561,564 downwards.
GGGGACGACCCTCCGGGTGGGATCACAGCTATACTCAAAAGAGTCACTGTCCACACCTACTTCTCCGCTATATCCTATTATAGGGAACCCGCAATTCTCTCCAGGGCTAGACACCCAACTTTTGCAGGCCATGTCCAGTAGACAGTGCACACAAGCACGACACTTCCGGGCGCATGGCGACTGGCCGTCCATAGAGACGCTCTGTAACACATCGGGACCCTATAAACTAGCCTTTTGGACCGCGGTCCAACTTAGACACTTTCTTAGGGCTCTCCAGAACCCCCTGCGATTTGACGAATCGTTGACCGACTTTGAGGAATACTGCTCTGGTACCAGGGTGCTTCCGCGAACACTGTCCACAATGTACAACCTTCTTATCACACCCGTGGACGACGCCCATTTGACCTTCCTGACAAAATGGGAGGGGGAACTGAACTGTAAATTTACTCCGAGCCAGACTCAAAGTATTCTAACATTGGCCCTAAAGTCTACCATCTGCACAAACATACAGGAAACTAACTATAAACTCCTAACGAGAGGGTACTTAACCCCTCAGGCTCTACACTCCTTCTATCCGAGCGTCTCTGCGCTTTGTTGGAGATGTGGACAAGAGCAGGGCACGTTGTTACATATATTTTGGTCATGTTCGAAGTTGTCTCATTTTTGGTCCACGGTCAGGACCGTTATTCAAAAGTTTACGGAATACAATGTCCCCAATGACCCGGCTTTCTTCCTACTGCACGTAAATACCATGTCCGCTAAAAGATACAAAAAATCCATCCTATGTCACCTAGTAAATGCTGCTAGAGCATGTATACCACTCCAATGGAAAAGCCAGACCCCTCCATCGGTGGCGTCCTGGATTCGTAGGGTGGAGGACGTTAGTAAATTGGAAGACCTGGTGCTTACGGGGAGGCAACAGCAGGAAAAATTTAGGAAAACATGGGCACTCTGGCACCAGTTCATATTCTCATCCGAAGGAGTATCCTTAAGGACCGTGTAATATGGTCAGCGTTATAGACTACGTATGGGTCGGGGCAGTCCTGATTCAACCAGAATTCCCCCCCCCCTCTCTCCCCCCCCCCTTTTTTTTTTCTTTCTCTTCCCCCCCCTCCCTCCCTTTCCCTCATCATCTCCCCTTCAATGTCCCTTTCCCCCATTCCCGATGGCCTCTCCCCTCTGGCACTGGGTTTTTGCCGGGGTACTGAGATTCTGACGAGGGCAAGAGATGAGGGAACTGAACGGACTTAGGCTCTTGGATACACTTCTGGCTTCTTAATGGAGATTTTATGCTTGGATAAGCGGTAATCACCAGATGGCAGATTGAATTCGGTCTTCCATAGAGCTATGATTAGTGTGCCATGTAAGTGTGTACTGTATACCTACCTTCCTCTTGCTTTCGGTAATATATTTAATATGTATTTCCCTTTCCCTCCCTTCCCCTTTGTGTATCCCATTTCTATGTTATATGTTATGTCCATGCCCATGTTGGGCATTGTTTGAAATTAATAAAAATTTATATTTGAAAAAAAAAAAAACTGCAAAGACCGCCAATCAATTAAACATGGCACACTTTTCTTCTAAAATCTTGATTACCAGCATACAGGAGCCGAGGCAAGAATGGCAGCATCAGATGGATAACAAATGAGTGTAGCCTACTGGCTGGGGAAGAGGGTGGCAGAACCAATTGTAACTATTGTATGTGCACCCAAAGTGGTGTATAATAATCCTGAATCATAATTAACCTGAATTATACACCGCTGTGGGTGCACATGTAGTAGTTACAATTGGTCCTGCTCCCTGCCAAATTCTTCCCTGGCCAGCAATGTGTAAACGCCGGCTGTTTGTCTATGTATGGGTTGTCTGACAAAGGGGGCAGAGCTCTGTATATTAGCCCCACCAATTCCCAACCTCAGACGTTGGACTTGACAGCTACACTCACTCTCACTGCGACAGCTTGCCCACCAATCCCTGGCTGTGTTGGATGGATGTTCACACTGCTGCATGTCCTGCTAGCCTGTGAGCAATGGAGTATTGCAGGACAAAAACCTTGTACACCGGGACCACAGGACAAAGCTTGAAATGGGGGAATGTCCTGCCTAATCAGGAACTGTATGGGCACGGCCCCTGGATCAGTGGACAAAAACAGACTTAGTCCAGGGACATCTGATCACCCTAGTCTAATGGTGCGTACACGCGATCTGAGTTTTCGGCGGAAAAATTTTGGATGGTTTTTCCAACGGAATTCCGCTCAAGCTTGGCTTGCATATACACGGTCACACAACAGTTCTCCAAACTTTCGACTGTCAAGAACACGGTGACATACAACACTACGACGAGCCAGGAAAATGAATTTCAATGCTTCCGAGCATGCGTGTTTTTTTGCGTGTTGGAATTGCATACAGACGAATGGAATTTCCGATAGGAACTTTTTCCGACAGAGAAATAGAGAACCTACTCTCTATCTTTTGCTGGCAGGAATTCCGCCAGAAAAAGTCAGATGGACGATGGAATTCCAATGGAATTTCCGACAAAAAGCTCACATCCGACTTTTGCTGGGGGGATTTCCGATCGTGTGTATGCGGCATAAGTGTTATCCTGCCACAACAACCCATATACAGGTGCCTTCCATGCCCATAATACTAGGGCAAACATCTCTCTGCCTACAGGCTGCATTGTATAGTAAGGAGAAGTGACGCCCTTCCTACACATACATCTAGTACTTACCATCATTCTGCTTTGCACATCCACCATGAGCAAAAGAAAAGCTCTGTATGAGTTACAAGTTGTTGGAGTTGAAGCTTACACAAGGCCATGGACTCTCCATCTGATTGGCCCAGAGCTGTTACACGAGTCACATGTTCCTCTATCACAGGAAGTATTCAGTATTTTCCTCAGCCCCAGGCCTGGAGGGAGTGGTGGGGGAGTGAAGGAAAAGTGTGTTTGTACTGCAGTGCTGGAGAGAGGGGTTAAAAAAACCAAGCATGTTGTTTTGCCCTCCCTAAAGTCCCTCTCTCTCTCAAGTTCTAAAGTTGGGAGGAATGAGTTTGCATGCTAAGCAAATTCTGCATTAAAATAACATAGTTTTGGTTGTAGTTGGGTGTTTAGGTGTTCAGATGCTTTATGTTTATGTTCAAAATTATTTACATTGAGTTGACACTCTATGAATTCCAGGAATTGGCTTTAACCACTTAAGCCCCGGACCATTTCGCTGTACCAATAACCAGAGCACTTTTTGCGATTAGGTTCTGCGTCGCTTTAACTGACAATTGTGCGGTCGTGCGACGTGGCTCCCAAACAAAATTGACGTCCTTTTTTTCCCACAAATAGAGCTTTCTTTTGGTGGTATTTGATCACCCCTGCGGTTCTTATTTTTTGCGCTATAAACAAAAAAAGAGCGACAATTTTGAAAAAACACATTATTATTATATTTTGCTATAATAAATACCCCCAAAAATATATCAAAATTTTTTTTCCCTCAGTTTAGGCTGATATGTATTCTTCTACATATTTTTGGTAAAAAAAAAAAATCAAAAAAAATCGCAATAAGCATTTATTGATTGGTTTGCGCAAAAGTTATAGCGTTTACAAAATAGGGGATAGTTTTATGGCATTTTTATTAATATTTTTTTTTTACTAGTAATAGTGGCGATCAGCAATTTTTATTGTGACTGCGACATTATGGCGGACACGTCGGACAACTTTGACACATATTTGGGACCATTGTCATTTATACAGCAATGGTCCCATACAAATGCATTGATTCCTGTGTAAATGGCACTGGTGGCGAAGGGGTTAACCACTAGGGGGCAGTGTAGGGGTTAAGTATATCCTGGGGGGTGATTCTAACTGTGGGGGGTGTGGCTACGTGTGACATGTCACTGATCTCTGCTCCCGATCACAGGGAGCAGAGATCAGTGACGCTGTCACTAGGCAGAACGGGGAGATGCTTGTTTACATTAGCATCTCCCTGTTCTTCCTCTCTGTGCGGCGATTGTGGGTATCCCCGCGGCGATCAAGTCCGCGGGACCCACGACTCAACTCATGGAGGTCCCGACAGGCGCCAAATTTAAAGGAACGTACAGATATGCCCATTTGCCCAGCCGTGCCATTGTGGCGACGTACAATGGCGAGCGCCGGTCGGGAACCGGTTAACTAGAAATTGTCACCTTACCTATTTAGTTGAGGAAAGTTGAAACATTGCAAACAGATAGGATTTTATGCACAGGACATACTGGGGGAGATTTACTAAAACTGGAGCACATAGAATCTGGTGCAGCTATGCATTGTAACCATCAGCTTATAACTTCAGCTTGTTCATTTAAAGAGGAAGTAAACCCTTCCAAACAACTTGGACCTATAGGTAAGCCTAGATTAAGGCTTACCTGTAGGTCCAAGCAATATCTCCTAAACCTATATGGTTTAGGAGATATTTGCCCGAAAATGGGCACCGCTGTCTATGGCGCATGCGCCGTAGACAGCGGCGCGCAGGCGCACTAAATGCGGCAAATCCAAGAATGGATTTGCCTAATTTGTCGACTCCCGTGCGCATGCGCGGGAGTGACGTCATCGCGGCTTCGCCGTATGGCAGCGGCGGAGCTGCGAGACGCGACTCCCGTGCGCATGCGCGGGAGTGACGTCATCGCGGCTGCGCCGCTGTGATTCGTCGGAGCTGCGAGACGCCACCAGCAACATGGATGCGGCGGACTACAGGGGACAGCGGCGACTTCGCTGGCTCCTGTGTCAGGTAAGTGACACATAATGAGCTACTATGCGATGCATAGTAGTCCATTATGCTTTACCTTTGCAGGGAAAAAAAGAGGAAGTAAACCCATCAGGGTTTACTTCCTCTTTAAACTTTGGCAATAAAACATAGAAGCTGATTGGATACAATGCGCAACTGCACCAGATTCTGTGTGCAACAGTTTTAGTAAATCTCCCCCTTAGTGCTCTTAATTGAGACAAATACACACTATAGGGATATCCTTTGTTCATATTTCATGCCTGAGGTTTACAACTGTAACAGACCTAGCCGGGACAGAGGCTGTTGGAGGGGACTGAATGCCTGCCTCTTGCTTGCGATTATGGGCCCTGGCGTTTGGGGGAACGGTGCTCTTTGTGAGCTGTATGCCTGGGGATCCCTTAGGTGTTACTTGGATTCAGGTCCGTGTCGTTCCCCCCCCCAAGACACACAGACTCTGAATATGTATATGCCATATTAGCAATAGGCTGAATCACACTGTTGGGACACAAACTGTTAGGTGCTAATGTCATCAACTCCAGCCACCTGTCTGTTGTGTAAATGAGTCTAGTCTGGCTTGTAAGAATATTCCAGATGTACTCCAAGACTGGTGTTGTCTAGTTCTTGAGGGTTTCTATAGCCAGATCCATTGGTGTCATGTTCCAGGACTTAGGAAGCGCTATACTGATGGAAACACTCAAAAGGAGTGTGGGGGATAGGTTCCGTCACAACAACCACTTTAAACATTTTAACATGTTTACAATAGTTTATTCTGGAAAGTTAAGGCTGCAACTAACGATTATTTTCATAATCGATTTGTAGGCCGATTATTGTTTTGATTAATCAATTAATTGGATAATAACCTTAAAAAAATGTGGCGTATAATTTAGTAAATATGAAAAGTAAAAAAACAAAAAGGCAATTTATTCTTAAATATCTCTATGTAGTGGTAAATATAAACAACCAACTATATGGTTAGGGAGCATAATCTCTACTCCACCCTGAGAATAACATACTGCAGGGGTGACCAACCAGTGGCCTGGGGGCCACATGTGGCCCGCGGAGCCCTCTGATGTGGCCCGCGACTTCTTGCTCTGGGATAGAATAGAATGAATACTGTTATTAAAGGTCAGTTCATTACTAAAATCACAGTGTATATAGGGCATATCTTTTCTTCAGTGGTTACTGGGCTGCTTTCAAACTGATCTGCAGGTGCAGAGCAATTTACCTGCGGGTTACCTGCACTGAGCCCTAGACTTCTATTATTACCTGCGAGTTTGGTGAGCTTTCTGAAAGTGCACCAAACCTACAGAATATAATAGAAGTCTACTGCAAACTGCAGGAAAGCCAAAGGTGCACTGCATTGCACACGTGGTGCGGGTAAACCGCAGCGCATCAGTGTGAAAGCAGCCTTGGACCCCTTTCACAGGGTCAGTCCGACATTCTAAACAACTGGACCCTCCATTCACCTCTAATTAGTGGCAGACATAATCCAACTTGTGCTCTACCTCCAATACGATCCGCTAAAAAGTATTGTGGGCGGAGTTCCAGTGGAAACATTTAAACATACGACGGATTTGGTTGCCAAAATCTCCGACCGTGTGTACGTGGGCTTAGACAATAGCCAATGCAGCCAAGACCCACCTAGGCACCAGGAATTACATGAGTGTGTAATCTCTGCACTAGCATCTCCATCCAGGGAGTAGATGGTGATCCTGGATGATGCCTGAACAAAGATGGTGCTGTCCTTCTGGAAAAAAGCATATGGCATTGTAAGGGGGACTATAGTGATCTATTTAAAAAAAAAAGAAAATCACAATACTTAGAAGTGTACTGAATTTGCTGTCATTTAAAATCTCAGTCCATATAATTGAAAGCTACATTTTCCGACATAGGTGACTGCTGGCTCCTGGCTGCCATCGCCTCCCTCACCTTGGATCAGGACATTTTAGCTCGAGTCGTTCCAGAGAATCAGAGCTTTCAGAAGAACTATGCTGGAATCTTCCGCTACCAGGTGAGCCAATAATATTGACAATAAACACTCAGGCTGGGGTCACACTAGTGCGAATTGGATGTGGATTTTTGCCGCATCCAATTCGCACAGCAGGAGATTGTGACCACCTCTATATGGAGCCGGTTCACATATCTCCGCAGCGGCTCTGGTGCGATTTGCACAGGAGCCCTATGTGTCTTTTGGTCCATATCAGGTCTGGATTCAGCCAAAAAATTCAGGCTGAATCGGTTCTAAAAAAAGGTGAACGAGGACGCACCGGACTCCTGCTGTGAGCCACTCCGTGCTCCTATGTGATCCCAGCCTCGTACTCAGGGTATGGTACAACTGCTTCACTAGTAACATTATACAAATACCACAGCTAAAGAAGCCAGCCATAAAATATATATATATAAGCTGCAGTTGCTTGATGTATTTCTGATAATGGCAACTTTAGTAGTTGTCATGATGACATTCTGACTCCAACGATTTCTGAGTCATGCAAATGATGAACTCTGACTTGATATTAAACTCCAGTTTTTCTTAACACTTTCACCAGCTGATTTAATCGCTTCTTGAGAATGCAGCTTCTTTATCTCAAAATCCTTGCCTATATTTCAGTTTAACCAGTTTGGCTCTAAAGGAAATTGTTTCATTTTTGTGCACATGTAAAAATCTTTATTTTTGGAAATAAAATTATTTAAAGTATATGTAAACTTTCTTTTTATTTTTTTATTAAACAAACATGTCATACTTACCTCCTCTGTGCTGTTGGTTTTGCACAGAGTGACCCCGATCCTCCTCTTCTGGGGTCCCTCAGGGGCGCCCCTCCTCTTCTCGAGTGCCCCATCAGAAAAGCGCTCTCCCTCGGGGTACCCGTGCGGGCGAGCTTCCATGTCCCGTGAAAGTATGCTGCATACAAGGACCCTTGCTCTCTGTGTGGAAGCAGTCGTCTCTCTGCAAAGGTCTGATATGACCCTTTTAGTCAGAGCTAGAGCTCTCTAATCAGCAGGGAGTATGAACTTATGGCTCCAACCCAGCAGGGGTCATGTCAGACGTCTGCAATAAGACCAGTCCTTCCACAGGGAGAGTGAGGGTCCTCCCCTGCAACATGTGAGCAGGAGACAGGCTTTTCTACTCAGGCTAGGCTGTGGCTGCTTTAAAAGCAAAACAAACTGTAGGACATCAAACAACTTTTGTTTTGATGTACCTGGAATGTATTTAGTTGATTTTAACGGAGGGTTCAATTTTGCATAAATGCAAGCCCTTATCTTCCTTTGTAGCTATAGGTATTGCAAGGAAATCTTCAAAATGTATAACAGAGGCACTGAAATCACAGCTATTTTTATGAGACCAGATCTTGGCAGCCATCCAATATAAACACACAGCAGGTATTTCTAAGCCATTAGAAGCGAACTGAAAGCCAGTTTAATTGTCTTTGCTGTGAGGATGAATTGCTTCACAATACACGCATCTACAGAGTACAGTCAGTGTCAATGTTTTTTGTTCATAGTCTGGGCACAGATGCACTTCATTCATTTTGAATGGGTTGTCAACACATCTCAGTACATCAGATACCGCACCTGACCCTGTTTTCAGTAGTGCCTTGTAGCATACCATAGCAATGAATCACTGCTCTTTTTCCACTTGTTTTAGTAAATCAACCCCAAGTCTGTTATATTTTCCCATCTTTTTTCAGTTCTGGCAATACGGTGAGTGGGTGGAAGTGGTGGTGGATGATCGCCTCCCGACAAAGGATGGACATTTGGTATTTGTACACTCAGCAGAGGGGAATGAATTCTGGGGATCACTGCTGGAAAAGGCCTACGCCAAGTAAGTCCCGTCAGCCAACACATGCCTTATGTAGAAAGTTATACTTTCTATCCTTAAAGCCAATGTACCATTGCTGACCGCCATCTGAAAATGCAAGCTGACCGGCTATCTATTGGCTTCAATTCTCCCATGTTACCTGGAACAAGTATGGAAAAGATTGGAAAAGTCACATGATGGCCAGGCAGCTAGCATTTTCAGATGGAGGTCAGCAATGGTAGTGTTTGTTTCCTAGGAGAGGTTCCTTATTTTATTATGAATGTATTTTTCAGTTATATTTGGTGGCCTGTAGGTATCAGTTTGCCTTAGAGCAGTGGTGGACAACTTACAAGGTACTGGGGGGCTCACCGGTGGCTCCTGTCATCACCAAAGGGTAATACATAAAGTTCACTATACATAAGACTACAGAAGACTGGCCGTGGACATTCGCAGGAGATTGTCAGAGACTGTAGACATGCAGCATGGATTTAGAGACATGGTGCAGGACAGAGCGTGAGAACATGTTACAAGAGACTGCTAGAAATCACTGCCACTTAGCTTTTCAAATGACCCCGTTTTCTGACTGCTGGAGTTCAAGGGCCTCATAACAAGTTCCAGCGAGCAATGTGTGGCCCTTGTGGATCCAAACCATAGAAGCTTCTGTGTTTCGGTAATGGAATGCCAATTCTTTTTTTACTGACAGGCTGAATGGATCATATGAGGCGCTGACAGGTGGGAGCACCATTGAAGGCTTTGAGGATTTCACAGGGGGGATATCGGAGGTGTATGAACTGAAGAAAGCGCCGGCTGATCTCTACGAAATCATCCAGAAGGCTCTAAAAGCGGAGTCACTGCTCGGGTGCTCCATCGATGTGAGTTGGGTTACTACTACTAATCAGAGTCCCTCCTTAATGCGGTTGTTTTGCTCTTGGAGAATGAAAGTGTGACTATGATTTTCTTCTATGAATAACAAAAATTGAAGTCCAACTCTGTGCTCAGCAAAAAAAGTACCCTTGCAGTGTGCCCCCATCATCCCCCCCCCCCCCCCCCATGCACTGTAAAAAAAAAAAAAAATTCCACTAATATTCATTTTAGTGTATTTTTTCCTGAAAATATGCAAAAATTTTATTCAGGGGTCTCTACTTTTAGAAACATACATTTTGGGGAAATACATTCATTTCTAGCAAAAAATGAGGTGCAATTTTTTTGTAAAACTCCTCCAGTAGACAAGTAATGTAATGTAACTTAGCTCAGTGGGGGGGATTTTCAACAAAGAGGGGTGCTCACTTCTGTAAGGTGGGGGGGGGGAGGGAGGTGAACACCCAACGTCTGTCATGTCCAGTAAAGCTAGCTAGGACAAGGGAATAAAACAGCATGGGAGTATTTCAAACACACTTAAAGGGTGGCCAGAACAATCCTACAGGTATGGCAGATACATTTAAAAACTTGGCGCAGTGCATTGTACCTTACTGGGGTCCGGAAGAGCCATTTATGTGAAAGTTGAACTTGGCCTTTAACTAAAATATTGATATTGATGCATTGTTCTTTGGCTCCCTCAAATGGCTGAAATTATGAAGTGCAACTAACTCCTATTTACAATTTCAGTGGAGATGCTTCTCCATGCCTGGTGTTTAGATGTTAACACATTAAGGCCCAGTTCACACTGTTGCGACTTCAAGGTCGCACAACTTTCACACGAACATCCCAGCACGACTTCGGCCCAACTTGCATATGACTTCTTTAACAGAAGTCAATGCAAGTTTTGCTGAAGTCGGACCAAAAGTAGTGCAGGAGCCTATTCCTAAGTCAGAGTGACTCATGGTCCTATTAGAACGGTTCCATTCCACTTAATGGGGTATGATTTGTGAAGAGACATGTGCTCTCAAAGTCAGAGCACATGTTGCACCAGTGTGAACCAGGCCCAACACACCAGTTTTTAGAAGATAATGCAAAGTTGAAGGAGTTGTAAAGTCTTAATGTTTTTCACCTTAATGCATTCTATGCATTAAGGTGAAAAACCTTCTGTGCTGCAGCTGACCCCCAGAGCCCCCCTTTTTCTTACCTGAACCCGATCATTCCAGCACTAAGCACGAGCCCAGCAGCTCCAGCCAATGTCTCCATCCTCATTGGATAGATTGGTAGCAGCAGGAGCTATTGGCTCCCACTGCTGTCAATCGAATCCAGTGACACGGGAGCTGGGGGGCGGGGCCGAATCCCACTGTTTGTGTCAATGGACGCAGCAGCGGGACTCGGGAGCGTGCCCGCACGGGTGCCCCCATGGAATGCGGGTCTCCCCGAGGGCACTCAGTGAAGAGGGAGAGCTCCGATGGGACACCTCAGAAGAGGAGGATTGGGCAAAACCCTTGAACAGAGCAGGTAAATATAACATGTTTGTTATTTAAAAAAAAAAAAATCAAACCTTTACAATCACTATAAATCACCTGGAAGTTGCTCCTGTCTCTCAAGGTCTCTATGAGTGAGATCTCTGTGCTGAGTTAACAAGTCTGTGCACCTGGGGCTCACACCATCCCTGCTAGATTTCCTAATTTTATATTGAGAATGAAACAAGAGGAGCTGGAATATACAGAGGTGGGCGGGAACACCCAAAATTCCCACATTTACAGGAATACAGTCAGGAATTATGGCAGGGAGATCTCCCTGTTGAAATATAGGATGTGAGGAGCTGACTCAGAAAACCATCATCTGTAACTAAAATATACACTTTTCAGTGGTCTGACCCTTCAGGGTTGACTGTTTTTCTCATTGAAATAACATCAAATTAAAAAAATAATTTTTTACCAGCAAATAGTAAACAATAAAAAAAGGAGCTTATTTTCGATTTGTAGCCAGAGTCAGGATACTGAAAGGAGCCAGTAGCCAACTATGGCAACCTGAGGTGTGCCATGGTCGCCTGTGAGAGTAAGCTTAAAAGAGGGCATACCCTGAGTATGAAATATGGAAAAAATGGGGAATAGATGGGAGGAAATCCGGATGAGTACATAAGGGAGGAGGGGGGATTATAAGGCCCTGACTTCTCCAACAAATACAGGCTAGCCAATGGCCATCCTTCTAACTTGTAGTCAGAGTCAGGATACTGGAGGAGATGTAACCCCAACTATGGCGACCTGAGGTGTTCCTTGGTTGCCCGTGAGAGTAAGCTTAAAAGAGGGCAAAAGCGACACCAACTAGGTACAATAAGTGAACTTTAATGCAAAAGCACGTTTGACCTCTACATGGGGATCAGGAATATACTGACTGTAGCAAGATGATTGCCAGCATTCCATGTATTTGATGACATGGGATGGGACCCCCTGCTTGGATGCCGCGGATGCTGCCCCAATCCTGAAAGAATTGCCCGTGAACTTTTTTGGGTTCAACCCCAAGTTCGCAATCAGAATCCTAACATGTGAGATGAACTGACTGGAAGTAAGAGCCTGTGTATGGAAGGGAAGCAAGGGGCTATCGAGAGGGGCTGCTGAAAACATGAAGGCGAGCTGATCCATGACCTCCACTGGACACCAGACAGCGTTGGTTCTGTAATAATTGATCACAAAACCCTCACCTGTCTGCCGGTTCTTGTTGTTGTGGAGTTGAAGTGCAAAATGATCTGGAAACCTGGTAAGGCTACCCTTGAGGAGTACTGGTGCGTTAAGTCCAGCTCGGGATACTTCCCCAGGTCTGAGGAAACCAATGTAACTAAGGACGACCGCTGCCTTGAGGACCAAGCTGGGACCCAAAGGGTGAAAGGGACAACAAATCTGCTAGCTCACAGAACATCTAACTGGAGATAGGCAAGCGTGTCACCCCTGGCTTACCCTGCGTTTTCTGGATGCCTTTAAGCATGGCTTTAATAGGATGAGCTGCAAAAAAGGTCTATCAGGATGGAGAAGTGAAAAGAAGTGCTGAATACCTAAAAGGTATAGCTTAATGGTGTTAAATGAAAGTGACAATTTGTCATGACAGCAGGCCATGAAAGTCATCATGTACTTAACATCCCCCACCCATTTGCAGGGATGAAGGGATGCGAAGCCACAGAAACACCTCCATGCTGGTATGCCCTGATCATGTTCCTTGACAGTGACACATTCACCAGGATGAATGCCAGCACCCTGAGAGCGTCTAATCCAATGTCAGCAGGGCAAACGGTGGACCCGGCTTGCCCACGTGATCCGCTTCTGGATGCTGTTGGAAGAAACGCCGGAAATCAGCATGAGATAAGGCATCAGCAGCCACATTATAGACCCCACTTATGAACTCCCCTTGCAAATGAAAATACCTGATTATACCTGAGAGCTAACCACGTCAACCTGCACATGATCGAAATTATCAGGAGAGCCGGATCTACCCGGATCTACCCTTATTGATGATTTCAGCAGTGGCCGCATCAATGAAGAAAACCACTGTATGTCCAGACCAAGAGGGTCCCCAGGTGATAGCTGCAGCCACAATCGGATAAATTTTAAAAAGTGCTGATGTCTGCGCAAACCTGAGAATGTCCGAGACCTTCTGAGGCCAAGGGCCTGCTAGCCACTGACACCCAAAAACAGCTGAAAAACCTACTGAGGTGGTGGCATCCAAGAAAACTCTGGGAGAAAATGTTGTAGGTGGACATATGAACATGGAGATCCTGTTCCACTCACACAAGAACTGTTCCCACAACAGCAGATCTGCATTGGCCTGCAATTGCACTGCCAAATTGGCGTCTTGGTAAAGAGGAAGGAGAGCCAAAAGCCTAGACACAAATGACCTGCCCTGAGGAATAATCCTCATAGCAAAGTTGAGCATACCTAATAGAGACTGCAAGTCTTTCTTAGAGCAACAGGGACATGACCAAACTGTGTATGATACCCCAGATCCTGACCAGCTTGTCCTGAGGCAGACTGGCGATCATGCGGACAGTATCTGATACATAAAAAGGTAATCACAGTGGAAGGCCTATCAATGTTATGGGCGGCTAAGGGGACATTCAGGTCCATGAACAATTCAGTGAGTGCTGCAAGGTCTTTGGGAGGCTGTGCCGGGCTTTCTAACAACAAGAAGTCATCCAAGTAATGAATGACCTTGCCACACCCCATCTGAGAAGACAAAACCCAATTGAGAACTGAGACAAACATATTGAAGAGAACTTGGTAGCAAAGTAATAACGCTCCCGCCATTTGAACCCATGCCATTGCCAGAGAGATGGTTTGATGGGGAGCAGTTTGAAGGCATCCGAAATGTTAGCTTTAGAAAGGACAAATTCGGCAATGCTCAGCTTGCGGTTATGCCTAGGATCATGGGTTTTGAGGACCACCGAGACGTCCCCGCAAGAGTAAGTCTTGTTCTCCACGATGTCCTGTGACGCTATGAGTAGGGATGCCAGATTGACCTCTTTCCCCTCCAAAATGTCCTTTTTTAGATTAAAAGGAATAAAATGGGCAGGAGAAACAGATGGTAATACAGTTAATGGAGAAGGAACAGCCAGAGGTTGCGGCACACTGGTGTTGCCTACAGAGGATCCGGATGGCCCAGGATCTGCACAAGCCGCTGCAACTACTATGCTGGCTGGACGGGTCTCCATCACATCCATCCTGTCCTGTAACTGCTGGACAGAAGTGGAAAGTGTGCTTAACACTGCGTGGATCTGTGTTAGCGAAGTAATTAAAGACACATGCTTTAGACTGGTAGATGGCTGTGGCTGAGATGGGTTGGGAAAGAGAAGTCTGAACAACTCAGCTTCCCTGGCCGTGGCCGGGAATGAAATGCCCCTGCAATGGAGCCAAGCAATAAGTTTAGGGATAGTCCAATTCCTCAGGAATGGAGTGCTTCTGTGCTCTGAGCCCCTGACTAGAGTAGGAGGGATGAAGGCAAATTCGTCTCCGACACGTGTTCCAATCTGTGGAAAAAAACAACTGGATATAGTAAGCCCAACCACCAACCATGCTCTAAGCCTCAACTAAACTAAAATGGTGAGTGGTGCTGAAAGAAAATAAAAACAGCGCGTGAGTGACACTAATGACCATGACCCCCTATGTGAGTGTGGCGTGAGCATGAGTAACCTGTTGCGCAGAGACAGGCAATTAAAAAAGAACACTCAGGGCTTGGTACCTACAGACCGTGGTAGGCAGGAATAGGAATGTATGTGACGTTTGATGCACAGGCGAGACAATTGCAAATGTTACAATCGTTAAAAAAAAAAACCTCAGCCTGCACGGATCTGTAGAGGTGACAGATCCTGGTATGTATTGCCCCTAGCTATGACCCCTGGAGAGGGTCACAGAAGAGACACAGAACACAGACACAGAACACACCTTGCCGTTCCTGAATGAAAAATGTAGAATGCACCTGTAACACCATGAAGAATGTACTGAATCAAATGAAAATTTAAGCTGAAAAAAGTAACCTAACAATGACATGCCGGCCAAACGAAAACCACCTGAACAGAGTGAACGTGAGATCTGTGGTGGGAGAACAAAAGGTGCACTTGTGGTGAAAAGTAACCGTGAACGATAGTTTTCTTTATTTTTTTATTTTTTTTATACAAGGGGTAGGATGAACCAGGCTATGCGTCCCCTGATCCGTCTGTGACATGTGACATGGCGCTGAACGTACAGGATAGTGGCAGGCCAAGAGGGCTAACGTGGACATCAAGCTGTGGAACTGACAGACCCAGCATCCTGGGAGATGGCTAACCATCCATGTGCACCCTACCCTGGCCGTGACATGTGACATGGTGCTGAAACATGCTTAAAATTGCAGCCAAAAGATTATTAAAAACCGTGGCCACCAAGCTGTGGAACCAGGGGCGGACTGACCAGTCGGTCACTCGGGCACGGACCGAGCGCCCGTAGTTAGGGGGGCCCCATGAGTGGCCCACAGGGGTGGCACCTCATAGCACCCTCAAAAATTGCACTGAGGTATTGGCATACAATTCACATGATTTATTTTAAATAATATTGTCCTTGCTGTGAATCCTGTCTGCTACTTGGCTGGGGACTCTTTTTTTGTAGAGGAAGGATACAGCCGCATAAGCCGCTGATGTTTAGTTAGTCCCGGCTGAGAGGGGGGCAGATTGATTCAGAATGTTGTGCAGAGGTGCTACCTTTTAAAAGCTCCCCCTGTGTCACATGGTGCCTCTGCATCTGGCGAGAGAAGAGAGAAGAGAGGGTGTAGCACTGGAACTATAAGTTTCAGCCGCCTGCCATGATAAGCTAGTGAGATTCCTGACCTGTGGCCCCTAATGCAAGCGTTACTGGCAATTTAATCCAGAGCAACCCCGTGTTCTGGCTCAGCGGAACATCCTGCTCGTGGGTGACAGGTAGCAAAGAAACCCTAAGACAATGTTGCAGCAGACCCTGACAGAACAAAGTGACAGTCCCCATGACACAGAGCCCGTGATCCCCTGAATGGTGATCCTCTGCATGCCTCCTCCCCCTCCTCTTGACACCCGGCCCCGAACCTACCTTTAACCAGACCGCTTCAATTTTACACACCCACGTAATGACACTCGATCACTGCACCGCTGAAGAGAAAGCAGGAGATGAGAGGAACATCCTCACTGAAGTAAAGCCCGCCGGCCGGTACACAGGAAGGCCGTCACCTGTGATGCTGGAATAAAGCCAAGAGTGAGACTGGAGCTATGCACGCTGACCTGGCCACCAGGAAACACATACAAACCCCCAGACACGTCGGAGCAGCTCATCGACGCTGATCAGTCAGAGACGCAGTTACCCATAAATGATGCGTCGACTGCTCTCCCGAACCCCGGAAATCCTAGCCGACAAGTACGTAGGGGAGGAGGGGGGATTATAAGGCCCCAACTCCTACAAATACAGGCTAGCCAATGACCAGCCTTCTAACTTATATTATATAACCCTGGTGCCCAACGTGCGATCTGGGCCTGCATATGGCCCTGTGGCACTGATTGTCTGCTTCTTAGCCCTTGTACACACGGTCGGTGATTTCGACGGAATGTTTCCTATCGGAACGTTTTGTCGGATATTCCGACTGTGTGTGGTCTGCATCGGACTGTTTCCGTCGGAATATCCGACGGACCAAGTTTTCCAACTTGCCGGTAAAATTTTCAGAGAAAATGCTCCTATCGGACATACTCCGATCATGTGTAGCCTACTCGGACGGACAAAGTGCCACGCATGCTCAGATCAAATTCCTAGACCAAAGCTATTGGCTACTAGCCTGAACGTAGTCCCGTCGTAACAAAATAATGTCACCACGTTATGCACAATCGGATTTTCTGACAACTTAGTCCGACCGTGTGTATGCAACATCACTTCCAGACCTCTTCCAGAATTAATCCGTCGGAATTACTCAGGCGGATTTGGTTGTCGGAATCTCCGACCGTGTGTACAAGGGCTAAGAGTCCATGCAGATAGTAGTCTGTGTTTTCTTTATCTAGGTACTTACTCAGGGCCCTTACGTTTTAAGTATTGTCCAACCGTTCTATTTTTATGTTTTTTTTGTTTGATCTTTTATCATGGATCTTGCTATTGCTCTAGTCATTTTTAACTGGGCTGTGTATAATTTATTAATTTTCGTTTCATTCGTGTTTGTTTGTTTTTTGTGTTTTGGGTCATTAGATCATGTGATCGAAATTCGTTATTTCTAATAAATTCAGAAATGCGAAAATCCAAAAATAAGAAAGAAAATCCTTAAATTCGAAAGAACGAAAATCCCAAATTATAACTAACTAACAATAACTAGCTATTAAATTATAAATATTGGAATTTCCTTTTGAATTTGGCTGTCAGTGAACATAACGAATACAAATGTATCCGAAGTTACGAATTATCCACAGTAACGAATGCCGCATCTAAACAAATGGAACGTAATGAATGAATAATAATAATAAAACATTTTTATTATTATTTATTTGTTACGTTCCATTCGTTTAGATGCATAGATGATTTCATTATTTTGGATAACTTTGGATAAATTCGTATTCATTATGTTCACTAACAGGCAATTTTGAAAGGAAATTCCAATACCTATAATTTAATAAGTTAGTAATAGTTATTATTAGTTAGTTATTTCTGATTTTAGAATTTTTGGGTTTTCAAATTTTTGATTTACTGATTTTCAAATTTCTGAAAAATTTATTAAACGAGTTTGCGTTAATTCGTACATTTCCGAATTAACTATTTTTTGTCAAATCTCGTTGAAAAACAAATCGGAACTAAACGAATTTCTGACCATCTCTTGTTGCATTTCTGCAGTCTATGGTGTGGAAGGAGGAAGGGGACTGTGCTGGATGTATGCATGGTTAAAGGCACATTGCAAACGTATAGAAAGTTGTTTCTGGACAGGAGAACACTGCACGTAACTAATGAAAATGACTGTATTTTTCTATGCTTTTACCTACAATTTTTTACATTGGTGGCATGGTCTCTTGAAACTTTTTTCTTAGATTTTTTTTTCTTTTTTTGTTTCTTTGTCCAAACCAGATTACAAATGCTTATGATACAGAAGCCATCACAAGCCGGAAGTTGGTGAAGGGACACGCATATTCTGTGACCGGAGCAGAAGAGGTATGGAAGAGTCACAGCTAACATATATTCTATAGTATGTAGTTAGCCTTGGAAAAAAACATGTTGCAGACAGCATAGGTAGACGTTCCAGTGTTTTCTGTAACGTGAACCTGTTTTGCCAATTCAGGGCGAACCAACCCAGTATTTTGATAGCTCACACCGCCCTTTCATTGATACCTTCCCTGCACACCCCCAACCTTCCTGCTTGCCTGGCAAAACCCTGTATAAGCTCAGTATTGATCTGTGTGGAGCTTACAAAGGGTTAAGGACTGTCCCCCACCTCCAAGTCACAATGTTCATACCTGGTGATTGACCGTCCAGGCCAGTGGGGTATCCAGGGTATGGCACATATGGCAAGTGCCATGTGCGCCATATGAAGGGGGCAATGCTGAGTGGCTGGGCAGCAAGGTTTTGCCCTGCATAATTATGTTGCATATATGTCAGCTTGTGGCTGAATAGGACCTGCAACAGTGAAAACATCCAGGGATTGACGAGTAAGCCAGCTTGATGTGCACTGTGCAGCTCCGATGAAAGACTTCACCTGTCAGATCCAAGTTGTGATGTTTGGTATGGGCGGGACTGCTACTCAGACTGAGTAGTCGGCTAAAGACCCCTGAGTAGTCGGCTAAAAATAGCCGCGCTTTACCGTCGTTTTAGCGGTGGTGTGCAGCCACTAGTGGGGCGGTTTTAACCCCCGCTAGCGGCCGAAAAAGGGTTAAAACCGCCCGCAAAGCGATGCTGCAGCGGTACTTTGCCGGCGGCATAGGTGCGCTGCCCCATTGATTTTAATGGGTAGGATCTGTTTAGGTCCGGTGAATACACCGCTCCTTTCACCGCTCCAAAGATGCGGCTAGCAGGACTTCTTTCACCGTCCTGCTAGCGCACCACTCCAGTGTGAAAGCCCTCCGGCTTTCACACTGGAGTGAAAGGGGCTGGTTTTTTCAGGCGCTACACAGGCGCTATTTTTAGCGCTGTAGCGCCTGAAAACTGCACCAGTGTTTAAGGGACCTCAGGAGGACATTACTGGGGGGGGGAGCTGGCCCAGCAGAGGAAGACAGTACACTGATGTCCACAGTGCCTGACTGGAGAGGTGAACGGGACACCGTGACAGAACAGAAGACAGATACTGACTGATGTGGAAAGGTATGGTAATATGAAGGGGGGACAGAGGAAGAAATTACCATGTCCACAGCCTCTAACCATGTCCTGTCCGCAGTATCTGAAAGATAGTGTTTTGACAGCCGCGCAGTTTCAGTGTTTGCCATAGGCGCCATTTTCACTAGATACACCTCTGCCTATACATTGTAAAGCGCATAAACTGTTGGCGCTATATAATTTGTTAATAATAATAATAATAATCTTCTGCCCTTGTTGTTTTTAACTTTGGATAGTAATTTTTTTTCTGCTAGTAAATACCTTATACAGCAAACGTCCTGTTTCTTGTCTGGAAAAAAGCCTAGGCTTATGACATCATGCACAGCTCTCTCTTTCACTCTCATGAGAGTTTGCCAGCTGCCCACAGTTAAAATGGTTGCAACCACACTCAGTGGAGGGAGATTTCTGCAGCATATTTGACAAGTACAGAATCACATTATATATAAAATAATTAGGGTTGCCCCGATACCGATAGTAGTATCGGTACCAATACCAAGCATTTATGCGAGCACTTGTACTCACACAAATGCTCCCGATACCATATCCGATACCCGAGAGAGAAAGTGACTCGGCACAACCGGAAGTCAGCGAGCGGAAGTGACGCTCTTTGTCAATGTCAGCGGTTGGACATCCCGACGCCCATCTTGGTACACCCTCCACTTGGCCGCAGTAAGCCAGCAGCAGACATCTTGTTACACCCAGCCCATATAGTTAAGGCTGGGTGTAACAAGATGGCCACCACTGTTTTTATGCGGCCAAGTGCAAGGAGTATCAAGATGGGCCATCGCAGGTAGCCCATCAGTGCTCATAAATACTACCTATCAGTGCCCAATGTCCATAAGTGCCGCTCATCAGTACCAGCCACCTGTTAGTGCTAGCGCCACCTATCAATGCCATCTATCAGTGTCACCTGTCAGTTCCCGCCATCAGTGCCATCTGTCAGTGCCCGCCACCTGTCAGTGTCACCTGTCGGTGCCCACCATCAGTGCCATCTGTCAATGCCTGCCATCTGTCAGTGCCCGCCATCTGTCAGTGCCAGCCATCTGTCAGTGCCAACCATCTGTCAGTTCCCGCCATCTGTCAGTGCTCATCGGTGCCACCTAATCCTATCAGTGCCACCTAATAATATCAGTGCTCATCAGTGCCACCTAATCCTATCAGTGCCACCTAATCCTATCAGTGCTCATCAGTGCTGCATGTCAGTGCCACCTAATCTGTATTGTGCTTTGAAAACTGTCACATAACATTAAAAAAAAAAGTATCGGAAATCGGTATCGGCGAGTACTTGAAAAAAACTATCGGTACTTGTACTCGGTCTTAAAAAAGTGGTATCGGGACAACCCTAAAAATGATATGCAAAAGTGGTTGGAGGGAAGCTTCAGAATGGCAAAGATTTTTTTATTACAAATTTTGTGAGGAGACTACAGTTCCTCTTTAACATGAATACTCCCCCACCCCCATCTTTGTGGCTATGTCAGTCTCCACTGTTCTGGGAAGGCTTTCCACCAGATTTTGGATTGTATCTTTGGGAATCTCTGCCTATTCAGCCAAAAGAGTATATGTAGTGATGTTGGATGAGAAGACCTGGCTTGTAATGGGTATCTCAATATATCCTAATGGTGTTCAGCAGGGTTGAGGTCAGGGCTCTAAGGAGGTCACTCAAGTTCTTCAATATGAAACTCATCAAACGAATGGAGCTGGCTAGTCATGGTGGAAAATTTTCTTCCTCAAAGCGACCACAAGGTTGGAAACACACAATTGTCTAAAATGTGTTTGTTTGGTGTAACACTAACAGTACCCTTCACTGGAACAATGTGAGATTACAGATACTCTTCGTTTAACAACTTACCTGTTTAACAACCACTCAAACTTACGTCCAGCTCGCCCCACCCGAACGATGCGCTGTACATCATTGTATTGTACAGTACAGAATTTTCCATTGTGTTCTGTACTTATGCAAATTAAAGCAAAGTTATTGAGCTGGAGTTCTGTGTTTAGACCTTTTTTTTCACAATACAGTACAGTACAGTACAGTAGTTAACCACTTCAGCCCTGGAAGATTTTACCCCCTTCCTGACCAGAGTACATTTTGTGATTCGGCACTGTGTCGCTTTAACTGACAATTGCACGGTCGTGCGACGTGGCTCCCAAACAAAATTTACGTCATTTTTTCCCCACAAATAGAGATTTCTTTTGGTAGTATTTAATCACCTCTGCGGTTTTTATTTTTTGCGCTATAAAAAAAAAAAATTGCGACAGTTTTGAAAAAAAAAACGCATTATTTTTTACTTTTTGTTTAATAAATATCCCCAAAAATATATATAAAAAAAGTTGTTTTTTTTCTCAGTTTAGGCCGATACGTATTCTTCAACATATTTTTGGTTAAAAAAATAGCAATAAGCGTTTATTGATTGGTTTGTGCAACAGTTCTAGCATCTACAAAATAGGGGATAGTTTTATGGCATTTTTATTGATAATTTTTTTTTTTACTAGTAATGGCGGCAATCAGCAATTTTTATCATGACTGCGACATTATGGCGGACACATCGGACAATTTTTTGGGGACCATTGGCATTAATACAGCGATCAATGTTATAAAATTTCATTGATTACTGTAAAAATGTCACTGGCAGTCAAGGGGTTAACCACTGTTAGTTTGATATATTTAAACTGTTGTCATTTCTTATTTTTATATATCTGAAGAAGATGTGTTTTTTGTTTTCGTATCTTTTGAAATAAATAAAAGATTTAAAAAAAAGAATGCTTAAAATATTGATTACTTGTGGCCCCTCGTTTAACAACCAATTAGTTTAAAGAGTAAGTAAACCCATCTCCCTGCAAAGGTAAAGCATAATTAGTAGCCCATTATGTGTCACTTACCTGACACGGGTATCGCTGCTCCGGCCACTCACAGCGCCAGAGCAGCGATGACGTCACTCCCTCGCGTGCTCATGGGAGCCGCCACTAATGGCATGTCGCCATTAGCAGTGGCATACTCAGTGCGCCTGCCCACCGCTGTCTACGACGCATGTGCCGTAGACAGCGGTGCCTGTCTTCGGGTAAATATCTATTTATTGGACCTACAGGTAAGCCTTAATCTAGGCTTACCTGTAGGTCAAAGTGGTTTGTAAGGGTTTACAACCACTTTAACAACCTGGTCGTTGGAACAGAACCTGGTCATTAAATGTATTGTATTGAAAATAATGGTAGGATTAAAGTGATCACAATAGCAGTTGGACACAGTATGTTGTGTAAAGACTGGACAATACTTAAAACAACTCATTCAGTTTAATATAGAAATAAAAGGAAAAAAAATATGTGTATAGATATAAAAAAAACAACATTATAAACACATTGTTTCCCCCCCTTATTTTTAAGTGATCACATACCCTCTGTTCTTAGTTGCAAAAGGAACTCAGAGAGCTGGGGAGGAGAAACAGCAGTACACTAGTCTTCCCAGTGAATGGCTGTGCAGGAGAGGGGGGTGTGTCAGCACAAGTCTGATCATTGGAGGAGAGCAGACTAAGGCCGCGTACACACGGGCGGACTGTTCGCCCAACTTAGTCCACTGAACAGTGTTTCAGCGGACAGTCCGCTCGTGTGTGGGCTTCAGCGGACTGTTTCAGCGGACAGTCTGACGAAAAAAGTCTTACGGAATTTCCGTAAGACAGTCCGTTCAAACTTGGTTTTGTCCGTCCAAACTTGGTTTCAGCGGACAGTCCGCTCGTGTGTAGGCAAGTTGGACGGACTAAGTATCGCGCATGCTCAGAAAGGGTTTACACGGCCGAAGGTTGCATTGCAGTGTATAGGACGTCGTTTTTCTAGTCCCGTCGTACGTGCTGTACACGTCATCACGCACGTTTTCAGCGGACTGTTCGTTCATCGTGTGTGGTCAAGTCCGTTCATGCTAATTTTGAACGGACTGTTTGTCGGATTGTTTGACGAACTTAGTTGGGCGAACAGTCCGCCTGTGTGTACGCGGCCTAAGTTCCCGGCACAGCCAGAAAACTGACCGCTGTGCTCTCAAGCCTTGTGTGGTCGGTTTTTAATAGGAAAGCAGAGGGACTGTCGGGAACACCAGGGATTTTATACAAAGGAAGCAATACAAAGAGAATAAGATATTTTCTCATACAAGTACATGGTATAGCAGACACATATGAAGAATATAAAGTGTTGGGTTTACATATTCTTTAACACACAAAGGAATCAGCAGTTCATGGAATGTACACAGACAACAGTGTGATCTTGTTTGGTTTTCAGGTTGTCTACAAGGGTCAGAAAGTCCAGCTTGTTCGAGTGAGGAATCCCTGGGGCGAGGTGGAATGGAACGGCCCCTGGAGTGACGAGTGAGTATTGAATTTATTTTTATACACATTTGGATTTGCTTTTTTATTTTTTTTTATAGAATGTGGAATGATTAAAACTAGAGGTGCACCGAATGGAAATTTTGGTGCTGGAATCGAAAATTCAGGATGCACTCGTCCAAAACTGAAACTGACAGTTTTTTAAAT
Source organism: Lithobates pipiens (assembly GCF_037356315.1). NCBI lineage: Eukaryota > Metazoa > Chordata > Amphibia > Anura > Ranidae > Lithobates > Lithobates pipiens. Next base: position 78,537,834 of record NW_027507758.1, on the reverse strand, counting down.
TTTTATATACACTGAGCAAAATTATAAATGCAACATTTTTGTGTTTGCCCCTATTTATCATGAGCTGAGCTCAAAGATCTACGACTTTTTCTATGTACACAAAAGGTCTATTTCTCTCAAATATTATTCACAAATCTGTCTAAGGCACAGGTAGAATTTCGAAAGAATTGTCTTTCGAAAATCTTATCTAAGAATTTTCGTTTGTATTTCGCACCATTAGTGGGCTGCAGCAACAGCTGATTTTCGTGCGTCCATCGAATCTGAGTAATTGGACATGTTGGAAATTTTTTGAAAAAACAAACGATTTTCTAATCAATGATGGGAAAATCGTGCGAGAAATGTAATCGAAAAAGAAATGTGTACGTGCAAGAAAAGAAAATTCCCAGAAAGAAAAGATTCCCAGCCACAAAAAATCTTTTCTGTAGCAATATGAGGTGATATTGAAGGCTTGGTTGGTCGAATTTTGAAATCAATGGTGGCACCATCGGATCACAAAACGCACAAATTTTCTGATTTTTAAAAGAAAATTCTTTCGAAATATGACCATGTATGGCCAGCCTAAATCTGTGTTATGCTGGGACGGGTCGAATTTCGAAAGAACTTTCTTTTGAAAATCAGAAAATTTGTGCGTTTTGTGATTCAATGGTGCCACCATTGATTTCAAAATTTCGACCAACCAAACCTTCAATTTCACCTCATGTTCCTACAGAAAAGAATTTTCCTATCTGGGAATCTTCTTTTCTTTCCGGGAATATTCTTTTCTTGCACATGCGCATTTCGTTTTCGATTACATTTCTCGCACGATTCTCCCATCATTGATTAGAAAATCGTTAGTTTTTAAAAAAAATTTCCAACATGTCCGATTATTAAAATTCGATGGCCGCACGAAAATCGGCCATTACTGCAGCCCACTAATGGTTCAAAATTAGTACGAAAATTCTTATATAAGATTTTCGAAAGAAAGTTCTTTCGAAATTCGACCTGTGTATGGCCAGCATTAGTGAGCACTTCTCCTCTTTGCTGAGATAATCCATCCACCTCGCAGCTGGGGAATATCAAGATTCTGGTTAGACAGCATGATTATTGCACAGGTGTGCCTTAGGCTGGCCACAATAAAAGGCCGCTCTAAGGCCACTTTCACATGGTACGGATCCGTAATGATCCTCCTCGTGGTGATCTGCTGGCTCAGCAGGGATCGCTCAGTTTATCCCCGCTGAGCCGGTGGATGACAGGGCGGTTCCTGCACACGTTCTTCTCTATCGGGGATTAGATGAACATGGACTGTCTGTCCGTGTTCATTCGCTCTGCAGATGAATAGAAAACTAGGATTTTCCTCCGTCTGCAGAATCGGACCAGAGCGGAGACGGACAATATTGGGTGTCAGCAGATGTTCCTCCGCAGACACCCGCTGTCCCATAGGGATGCATGTATGTCCGTATTTCATCCACAGACAGATGGATGAAATACGGACATACTGTCCGCATGTGTGAACGGGGCTGTCTGTTTTTACTCCTCTGCTTGCGCAGCAGGGATTGCTCCGTTGATCCCTACTGAGCCAGCGGATGACAAGTCTGTCTCTGCACTCTGTGCAGGGACGGACTTGTCAGATATCGGCTCTCCCCTATGGTAGGGTGACCAGACATCCCCGGTTTCCGGGGACAGTCCCCGGATTGAGGACACTGTCCCTGGACCAAGTCTGTCCCCAGTTTTGTCCCCGGATTGGATTTGAACAGGGGCTGGGGCAATTTCAGACAGTCAGTGCAGAATAAAAAAAAAAATCTGAATTATACCCCCTCCCCCCCCCGCGCGCGCGCTCTGCCGCTCCTACTAGCTTAGGGGAGTGTATTTTTTTCCATTATCTGTGCCCCTTTCTGATGATCATGTTCTGGTCGGAGCCAAGGGAATATTTCTTCAGTTTCGGGTGCATGCTCATCCAGCTCTGCTCGCATGTTCTTCTGCCTCAGCTCAAGTCCCGGCCAGCCGTCTGCCTGCTTATCTCCTTGCCTTCCCTGGTGGAGTGATTTTCCTACAGTAGTAGCCGGGACCCGGAGAGTAAGACTTGACAGTCTTTGAGGCAGGCGGCGGCTGCGACGGGCAGAGAGCGCTGATTGCCACCATTACTAGTAAAAAAAAAAATATGTCCCCGGATTTCATTTTCAAAATCTGGTCACCTTACCCTATGGGGGGATCGGATGATTACGGACCACCTGTCCGTTTCCATCTGATCCGATCCACCAGACGCATGGAAAATAGGGTTTGCATCCATCTGGATTTTGATGAGCAGATCGGGGCAGATCGGATGTCAGCGGACATTTCGCCGCTGACATCTGATGCTCCATAGAGCTGTATGGAGCGACCATTCAGATCCGCTGAAAAAACTGACAGGTGGATCTGAACAGTCCGCATGTGTAAAAGGGGACTAAAATGTGCAGTCGTATACGCCGATCCAGAGCATCCCAAGCATGCTCAATGAGTGACATGTTCGGTGAGTATGCTGGCCATGCAAGTCTCAACTTTTTTGTTAAAAATGGGCCCCCAGGTGGGGTCTGCCATATTGTACTAGGGTGCATCAAATACTAGCACATTATGGCAGACTTACCTGTCTTAATATGCCACCCAGCGCTGCGCTGTCACCAATCTTGCAGATCCCATGTACTTCTACTCTCACTTGGGCTTCCTTCCGGGGGCCTCCTTCTTGAATGGCCATGCCGCAATGACATCACTCCTTTGTATGCACTCAGGAGTCACATCACCACGGCACAGATCAGGTGCCAGAAATGTGGTTGGAGCTGCGCATACACAGCTCAGATCACATTACCTGCTGACAAGCATTAGGAGCCAGAATAGACTAGTAGGCATCGGGGAAGGGGGGATGTTATTGAAATCCAGTCCTACAGGCATAGTACAGCACAGTATATAATTATACATTGTATTCTGTTTTTGTATCTCTTTAATTATAGAGCCCCAGAATGGAATTCTATTGATCCCAAAGTGAAGGCGGCTCTGGACAAGCAGTCAGATGATGGGGAATTCTGGTGAGTACACTGATTGAAATGAAACAAATTTCATACATGCTATTTGTAGATTTTTCTTATGCCGCGTACACACGATCGGAATTCCGGCTAGAAAAAGACAGATGAGAGCTTTTCATCGGAAAATTCGACTGTGTGTATGCTCCATCGGAATTTAGCTGTCCGAATTTCCACCAGCAAAAAATTGATAGCATGTTTTCAATTTTCCTGACGGAAAATATATATATTTGTATCTCGGGGTATATTTGGGGTTTCTAGCATCAAGTGACCCCAAGATACGTGGCCCCAAAGTCGAGTTACAAAATGTCAAGCACTTTTCTGCAGCAGAGAATTACATTTTGCGACCCGAATTTGGGGCCACATATCTCGGGGTCACTTATAGCTAGAAACACCAAATTTGGTATGCAAACAAAATAGAACTAGCACTACAACATATCCAATTTGGGGTTTCTAGCTCCAAGTGACCCCGAGATACGTGGCCCCAAAGTCGGGTCGCAAAATGTCATTCTCTGCCGCAGAAAAGTGCTTGACATATTGCAACCCAAATTTGGGGCCTCGTAACTCGGGGTCACTTGGAGCTAGAAACCCCAAATTTGGAGATGTTGTGGTGCTAGTTCTACTGTGTTTGTATACCAAATGTGGGGTTCCTAGCTATAAGTGGCCCCGAGATACGTGGACCCAAATTTGGGTCGCAAAATGTCATTCTCTTCTGCAGAAAAGTACTTGACATATTGTCCATATCTCAGGGTTACTTGGTGCTAGGAACCAACTTGTGGCATGTGACGTAGCAAGTGGACAAGCCACAACTTGGTCATGTGGCACTCGTGGCAGGTCACGTGGCACTCGTGGCAGGTGTCATGGCAAGTGGACAATACACAACTTGTGGCAGGTGATGTGGCAAGTGAACAATACACAACTTGTGGCATATGACGTGGCAAGTGGACAATGACATACAGCATATGTACTTGCCTTGCGATCGACATCCGTGACTTCTTCAATCAGGAATGCTGACAACTTCATTGATGTGATAAATATAAATGAAATAAGATGTGTGTGTTTTTTTGCACTGGTACACTGCAAGTATGAGAAGTTGATGTGACAGATGTATATAAGTAACTAACCATCTTCCCAAATTTCTAATTCAAATAGAAAAGATTAGAAAAAAATATAATTTAATAGAATAAAATAGAAAGAATATACAACCATCTTCTGAAATTCAAATTTCAAATAGAATAAATTAGAATTTCGAATAGTATGAATTCAAATTTTTTAATTAATTAATTTTAAATTTGGATAGAAAAGATTATATTTAAAATAGAAAATAGACTAGAAAAACGATAGAACAGAATAGAATATATTATATTTTATTCTGTTCTCTTCTATTGTTTTTCTAGTCTATTCTTTTATATTCTATTAAAAAATTTTCTATTAAAATCGAAATCATTATATACTAAATTCGAATTTCGGAAGATGGTAGTTTTATAATATATATATATTTCTTTCCGACATTCGAATTTCATATAGAATGAATTCGAATTTGAATAGAAAAGATTAGAATAGAAATAGAGAATAGACTAGAAAAACAATAGAACAGAATAGAATATATTATATTTTATTCTATTCTGTTCTATTGTTTTTCTAGTCTATTCTTTTATATTCTATTAAAATCTTTTCTATTAAAGTCAAAATTATTATATACTAAATGTGAATTTCGGAAGATGGTTTTATATATATATATATATATATATATATATATATATAGAAAGGCCAGTATGGTGGCCTGGAATTATGGGTGGAGCCCGGTGGAGTATATAACCAGCCCGTTCGCCTAGCTCCCTCGTCGGTTCCGGTGCGCGATATCTGATACGTCAGAAATCAAGGGCCGACTATCCTCGAGACCTTACAGTGAGCCGGGTTCGTGAGTTCCCAAGCTATTCCGCCCGCCTCGTGTCGACAAAGCCTTGTCGTTCGTCAGCGTCCGTCTGATTGCCGTCTGAGTCGCTATACTCAAATCGAAATTTTCCGTTGTCGTACAACACGTCCGGGCCGGCTGTCGCAGGTAGGGCTTCGGCACCCGTTTCATTTCATGTGTTACAAAGTCACGTAAACTAGATTCCTGAACTCACGAACCACTCACTCTAGATTGCACGAAACGTCTTAACTGTGGCACTCGTATTCGTTACTTCATGTCACTACCCCTTCTTCGAAAGAAGTCGTTATCACTTTTTCGGTACATGCCGTTCGTGCCACCAGGCACTTCGTTTCGTAGCACGTCGTTACTAAACTGAACGACTCATTTCTCTATGTTCGAATCGATCGAACCATTTCGAAATTACAGCTGTCTGCTTGTCACGTTAAACTGAGCACTCCGGACAATGTCAATCTCATGTTGTTCAAAACCATAGAAACGGTCGGACCGTTTCAAAACCGAATAAGGTTAAACATTTCAATCATTTCATGCCGTTTGTACTATGTCTGTCATTTCATTTCATTTCATTTTCAATCATTTCGAGTCATTTCAGTCTGTTATGTCGGATCATTTCATTTCTACAATTTTTAAATCATTTCATCATTTCTGTCACTTACCGCGCTCCGATACGAATCCCGTCGCATCTCCAATGCACCGATTCGCTTCGAAGTGCCCCAGGGTTCGGCCTCATTTCTGTACATGCTCCAGAGACTGAGTCACTCGCAGGTTCAAGCACGGTCCTTGATTCTAGTCTTTGTCATGGCTTTTCATTTCTGTCACTTATTACGCGCTAATTCGAATCCTGTCGCATTCTGCTATGCACCGATTCGTCCTGGCGTGCCCAGCTGCTACGCCTCATTTCAGTACATGCTCCAGAGACGGATTCTTTTATTGTAACCGTCAGTCCAGTCGTTGAAAGTAAAAAAAAAAAAAAAAAAAAGAAAAAAAAAGGAAAAAGTAGCAAAGCAAAATCGTATTACCTGCACAATGCTGGTTTAGATTATATGAGATGGCAGATGTATAATATGTGTGAGCTGTCTTCCCCCGCCTGAGCTCCACGCGGCGGGCCTCCCTCCCCGCCTGAGCTCCACGCGGCGGGCCTCCCTCCCCGCCTGAGCTCCACGCGGCGGGCCTCCCTCCCCGCCTGAGCTCCACGCGGCGGGCCTCCCCTCCCCGCCTGAGCTCCACGCGGCGGGCCTCCCTCCCCGCCTGAGCTCCACGCGGCGGGCCTCCCCTCCCCGCCTGAGCTCCACGCGGCGGGCCTCCCCTCCCCGCCTGAATTCCACGCGGCGGGCCTCCCCTCCCCGCCTGAGCTCCACGCGGCGGGCCTCCCCTCCCCGCCTGAGCTCCACGCGGCGGGCCTCCTCCCAGCCTGAGCTCCACGCGGCGGGCCTCCCCCCCCGCCTAAGCTCCACGTACTATGTGCAATTTGCGTTCCTGTGCAATTTGCAGTCTTGTGCAGTTTGCGTTCTTGTGCTGTTAATGTTCTCGTGCCATTCATGTTCTTGCAAAAAAAAAAAAAAAAGGCTGGCAGCGAGGACTACACGGCTCCGTTGTCTCCTTCTCTTGTCTCAGAGAGCGGCAGCCAAAGGTCCTTCAGAGCATGGACCATTCCCAGGCTAACAGCCGAGTTAAGGCGCAGGGGTGTACCCTTTCCAGCTACAGCCAGAAAGGCCGAGCGTTTCGGGCTCCTCTTTCCTCCCCCAGCCACGGTGGAGGATAGCACCCAGCAGGCCTCCCTGGGCTCTATCGCTGCTTCCATCACGCAGCTTCACACCCTGGTGTCATCTCTGACAACCTCAATATCAGAGGTTCAGGGTCGGGTGGCCCTCCTCGAGACCCGCCCATCCGTTTCTCCTCCAGCACCAGCATCCCAGGCAGTGGATAACATTATCGCAGGTACCCCTGGGCGTACACCAGTAGTGTACCCTTCTCATTTGATATCAGCCAACATCAGGAAGGACATCCTAGAGGGCAAGGACGTCAATCTGGCTTCCCTTCTTATCTCCATTCATGAGCTGGCAGAAAACAAAGCTTACACTTGGGGGGACGTGTCGGTGGTCTTCAAAGCCAAAGACCCCAGGCTGGACAGGAAGCTTTCTGTCACCGAGTTCACCTTGGCCTTCGGCATGTTGAGGGACATCATCTGCTCGGCCTCCCCCGGCAGGAGGGAGGAACTGGATCGTTACCTCCACGTGGTAGTTGACCTGGGTTATAAATACGGCGGTTTTTCATTTTATGACTATCACCGCTCCTTCTCCGCTAAGGCGGCCGCCAGGCTCTCCCAATTTCAGATGCCTACTGACTGGAGTGCCATGGACACCGAGCTGTTCTGCCGACACTTCGCGGGGCTGCGGTCTCCCCTCTGTGCGATTTGCCAGTCGGCTACTCACACCGCGACTTGGTGTGCCAGCTCAGGGGCAGCCCCACCCTTAGACGGTCCGTCGACCTCAGGTACTGCCCAGGGCCCACCGACGCCGGTACGCCTGCCGCAGACAGATAAACTGGGGCGCCCGGTCAAGACCATGGGAGGTGCAGCCATCTGCAACAACTATAACAGCGGGTCGTGCAATTTCAGTCAGTGCAGGCTGCTCCACGTATGCACGCGGTGTCATAGAGCTCATCCCAGGCTTATGTGCGAGGTCAAGCAGGCTAAAAAATCTTGACTAAGCCGGGTCGACGTTTCGTGGCTCAGTGTCTACCTCGCCAATCATCCCACCCCCTCACTTGCCGCCTACCTAGTTCAGGGCTTCACTCAGGGCTTTCATACGGGATTTGTCTCTCTCCCTCACCTCACATACGAGTGCCAGAACCTGCGGTCAGCAGCCACGGATGTACAAGCCATTGACCAGCTATTACAGGCAGAGCTAGACCGGGACTTCATCATAGGCCCTTTCACAAAGCCCCCATTTAACACCTGGCGAGTCAGCCCTATTGGGCTTGTCAAGGGCAAGTTCTCCAATAAACTCAGGTTGGTCTACGATTTGTCAGCGCCTCATTCTTCCTCTGTCCCCAGTCTTAATTCCCTTATCCCCTCTGAGGAGTTCTCCCTTAAATACGCATCTGTAGACATGGCCATCCAGGCCATTCTCAAGTCAGGCACAGGAACATGGCTCTCCAAGGCCGACATCTCAGACGCCTTCAAGCTCCTTCCTATCCATCCATCTCTCTGGTACTGGCATGGCATCAAGTGGAGGGAGCTCTACTATTTTGCCACTAAGCTAACCTTCGGGTCCAAGAGTAGCCCCTGGCTCTTCGACTCGTTTGCGCAGACTCTCGCATGGATCTTGCTGCACGTAGCCCAGTGCCAGGGAGTCATGCACTATTTGGATGACTTCCTGCTGATCGAGTCACCTGGCCCCCCTCCAGGGGATCTGGATAAACTAAGGGTGGTCTTCAATAACCTTAACGTCCCCATTGCCGAGCACAAGGTGGAGGGTCCAGCGCAGGCAATCACCTTTCTCGGGGTCAGCTTAGACACCAGCACTATGCAGGCCAGCCTCCCCCCGGATAAACTAAGCCGCATCAGGACGGTCCTGAGGGACTTCACCCGCGCCAGAAATTGCACCAAGAGACAGCTACAGTCCCTTCTCGGTACGCTTAATTTTGCCATGCGCATCATCCTTCAAGGTCGCGCATTCGTATCACGCCTGTTAGTCATACTGTCCCATTCACAAGACCCGGACCATGTCCTCAGCCTGGACCCCGCAGCTATAGCAGATCTTGCCATGTGGGAGGAATTCCTAACGTCCTGGAACGGCGTGTCCCTGTTCATCCCCTCCGTGTCCTCCTTTTCACCTCAGGTGGTGACCGACGCAGCGGCCTCCACGGGCTTTGCGGCAATTTTTGGCCACCTCTGGCTCGCAGCCCTCTGGCCTCCTCAGATACTGGCAATTCCGGGCTTCACCGAGACGTCCTCCCTGTCTGAGTCGTACCCCATCGTAGCGGCTGCCCACACATGGGGCCGCAGTTGGTCGGGTCAAACAGTGACCTTTTCAATGGACAATCTGGCCACTGCGGAAATCATTAACAAAGGCAGGTCTAAGTCTCTAGAAATTATGTCCCTCCTGCGGCGACTGGTCCAGCTCTCGTATTATTTCAATTCAACGTTCATTGTGCCTTTATCCCCGGTAAATTCAATCGGGCAGCGGACGCCCTCTCCCGCTTTAACTTAGTTTCCTTTTTGATCAGGTACCCGGAGCCGGACCAACATCAGCAGCTATCCCGGACTGGTCTCAACTGACCCTGGATTAACCCCACACCTAGTAGCCGCAACTCAACTCATCGACCTCTTCCTCTCAGACAATACCCGCAAGGCCTATCAGACAGCCTGGAGGGCCTTTAACCGCTTCTTAACATTTCACTCCACAGAGACCTCCCGGGTCAAGCAAGTCCTGGCCTTCATTGCCTATTGCCACTCGGAGTTGGCGTTGTCCTTTAACACGATCCGGTTATACCTGGCCGGGGTACAACATTTCACGTCCCTCCAGGACCCTGCCGAACCCTCCTTGTTCACTTTCCACGCCATTCGGGCTGTCATGCGCGGCATCCAGAAACGCCAGCCCACGGCCTCCACCAAACGCCTGCCTATCACAGGAGACGTTTCAGGAACATGTCTGATATTCTGGCCACTTCACCTTTCGGTCTCCACATTAGCATCATTATACAAGCAGCCATACACCTGGCCTTCTACGGCTTCTTACGGCCAGGCGAGTTTACCTCCAGTAGCCCCTCAGCTCGCATGCTGTGCAAGCACCACCTGGTCAGGCACGGAGACCATTACATCCTACACATAGCAGTCTCCAAGACGCAGCAGCTTAGCCCAGGTACGGACATACATTTTATAAAACCAATAACCGCTGGTGCCCGGTCGCCATTCTCACCCGCTTGTTAACCCTTCTGGCCGATCAACCAGGAACTGGCCCACTTCTGCCATTTCACGGTAAACCACTGAATGCAGCCCAGTTCATGGAGCATGTCAGGATACTCCTGGGCATCCTTCACCTCAATCCGGCTCACTACTCCGGACATTCATTTCGTATCGGAGCTGCTTCGACTGCCTCCCGCCAAGGGGTCCCGGTCCACGTCATCAAGGAATTGGGTAGATGGAAGTCCACCTGTTTTGCCCGTTACATACCCAATCCGCAAGTAGAGATGGCCCAGGCCTTTGTCAAGCTCACCCAGTAACAAACTCGAATCAATAAAGTGCAATCCCTACCTGTATGTTTTTGCCCCCTTATTTTGGTATACCCTACGTTAGGCCAGGGCACACTTTCAGGTCCATTTCAAGTAAGCGAGTTTATGTTAGCCTTGTTTGTCATCCTTATCCGTATCGGTCAGAGGGCTCTGGGCCATAAATAGAAAGGCCAGTATGGTGGCCTGGAATTATGGGTGGAGCCCGGTGGAGTATATAACCAGCCCGTTCGCCTAGCTCCCTCGTCGGTTCCGGTGCGCGATACCCACCCACCCATCCCCTTTCAGGGCATTTCTCAAGCATTATACTCCTCGGGAGAGTACTCATTTCACTCCATTTCATTTTCATTTCATTTATTACTCATTTCTCTATCTAGGGTATGCCCCCTTATTTTGGTATACCCTACGTTAGGCCAGGGCACACTTTCAGGTCCATTTCAAGTAAGCGAGTTTATGTTAGCCTTGTTTGTCATCCTTATCCGTATCGGTCAGAGGGCTCTGGGCCATAAATATATATATATATATATATATATATATATATATATATATATATATATATTTATTTATTTTTTTCTCGACATTCGAATTTCGTATAGAATGAATTTGAATTTGAATAGAAAAGATTAGAATGGAAATAGAGAATAGACTAGAAAGACAATAGAACAGAATAGAATATAGATACTATCTATTTCATTTTTAATTTCTTTTGCAGATTACTATTTGTTTCCATAAGATCTCCTGCAGACTATTAGCATCTATTTAAATTTTTTGCAGATCTCCTGCAGACTATTAGTATCTATTTCGTTTTCTCACCAGATCTCCTGCAGACTATTAGCATCTATTTCTTTTTCTTTTTTTTAGCAGATCTCCTGTAGACTATTAACAGCCATTTCACTTCTTCTTCTTTTTTGCAGATCTCCTGCAGACTATTAGCATCTATGTCTAAAGGAAATGGCTGTTCTAATGCAAAAAAAAAATGAAATAGATGCTAATAGTCTGCAGGAGATCTGCAAAAAATGAAATAGATGTTAATATACTGCAGGAGATTTGACGGAAATAAATAGAAATCTGCAAAAAAAGAAAAATTTAATTGATTCTAACAGTCTACAGGAGATCGGCAAAAAAAAAAAAGAAGTGAAATGGCTGTTAATAGTCTACAGGAGATCTGATAAAAAAGAAATAGATGCTATTAGTCTGCAGGAGATCTGGTGAGAAACAAAATAGATACTAATATTCTACAGGAGATCTGCAAAAAAAATTAAATAAATGCTAATAGTCTGCAGGAGATCTAGTGAAAAAACTAAATAGATACTAATAGTCTGCAGGAGATCTGCAAAAAATTTAATAGATGCTAATAGTCTGCAGGAGATCTTATTAAAACAATGGTAATCTGCAAAAAAAATAAAAATGAAATAGACAGTATCTATATTTTATTCTGTTCTATTGTTCTAGTCTATTCTCTATTTCTATTCTAATCTTTTCTATTCAAATTCGAATTCATTCTATACGAAATTAAAATGTCGGAAAAATATATATATATATAACCATCTTCCGAAATTCGAATTTAGTATATAATGATTTTGATTTTAATAGAAAAGATTTTAATAGAATATAAAAGAATAGACTAGAAAAACAATAGAACAGAACAGGATAAAATATAATATATTTTATTCTGTTCTGTTCTATCGTTTTTCTAGTCTATTTTCTATTTTAATATAATCTTTTCTATCCAAATTTAAAATGAATTAATTTAAAAATTTGAATTCATACTATTCGACATTCAAATGTATTCTATTCAAATTTGAATTTCAGAAGATGGTTGTATATTCTTTCTATTGTATTCTATTAACCACTTGCCGCCCGCCCTATAACAAATTGACGGCGGCAAAGTGGTTGCATAATCCTGATCGGACGTCATATGCCGTGATCAGGATTATGAGCCGCTGCGCGCCCCCAGGGGCGCGCATCGTGGCGATCGTTGTTGAGGGGTGTCAGTCTGACACCTGGCAACTACGATCTCGGTAAAGAGTCTCCGACGGAGACTCTTTACCATGTGATCAGCCGTGTCCAATCACGGCTGATCACAGTGCAAATAGGAAAAGCCGGTGATCGGCTTTTCCTCACTCGAGTCTGTCAGACGCGAGTAGAGGAGAGCCGATCGGCTGCTCCTCTGACAGGGGGGGTCTGTGCTGATCGATTATCAGCACAGCCCCCCTGAGGATGCCCACACTGGACCACCAGGGACGCCACCAGACCACCAGGGATGCCCAGGACAAGATATGCCACCCTAGACCACCAGGGATTCCAGTCAGTGCCACAATGGATGCCAATCAGTGCCCATAATGGATGCCAATCAGTGCCCACAATGGGCATCACTGATTGGCATGCATTATTGTTTGGCACTGATTGGCATCCATTAGTACAATATATTATAATACAATGCCGCCTATCGGTTCCCATCTGTGCCGCCTATCAGTGCCCATCCATGCCACCTATCAGTGCCCATCCATGCCCACCTGTGCCGCCTACCCATGCCCACCTGTGCCGCCTACCCATGCCCACCTGTGCCAACTAACCCATGCCCACCTGTGCCACCTATCCATGCCCATCCATGCCAATCCATGCCAGCTATCAGTGCCAATTTGTGCCACCTATCAGTGCCCATCCGTGTCGCCCATCAGTGCCACCCATCAGTGCCGCCTATCAGTGCCACATATTGGTGTCCATCAATGCCACTTCATCAGTGCCACTTCATTGGTGCCACCTCATCAGTGCCGCCTTATCATTGCCCATCAGTGTAACCCCATCAGTGCCCATCAGTGAAGGAGAAAATGTACTTATTTGCAAAGTTTTGAAACTGAAACAAAAAAAAACATTTTTTTTTCAAAATTTTCGGTATTTTTTTATTTGTTTAGCAAAAATTAAAAACGGCAGAGGTGATCAAATACCACCAAAAGAAAGCTCTATTTGTGGGAAAAAAATGATAAAAATTTCATTGAGTACAGTGTAGCATGACCGCGCAATTGTCATTCAAAGTGCGACAGCGCTGAAAGCTCAAAATTGGTCTGGGCAGGAAGATGTTTAAGTGCCTGGTATTGAAGTGGTTAAATTATATTTTTTTTCTATTCTGTTCTAATCTTTTCTATTTGAATTAGAAGATTCATTATGGAAGATGGTTAGTTACTTATACTTACTTATATATAACTGTCACATCAGCTTTTCATACTTGCAGTGTACCAGTGCAAAAAAACACACACATCTTATTTCATTTATATTTATGGTATCAATGAAGTTGTCAGCATGCCTGATTGAAGAAGTCACAGATTTCGAACGCAAGGCAAGTGCATATGCTGTATGTCATTGTCCACTTGCCACAAGTTGTGTATTGTATTTGTCCACTTGCCACGTCACCTGCCATAAGTTGTGTATTGTCCACTTGCCACGTCACCTGCCACAAGTTGTGTATTGTCCACTTGTCACGACACCTGCCACGAGTGCCACGTGACCCGCCACAAGTGCCTCGTGACCTGCCATGAGTGCCCTGTGACCGGCCACGAGTGCCAGGTGACCTGACATGAGTGCCATGTGACCGGCCACGAGTGCCACATGACCAAGTTGTGGATTGTCCACTTGCCACGTCACCTGCCACCAAGTGACCCCACATATGAGCAATATGCCAAGTACTTTTCTGCAGCAGAGAATGACATTTTGCGACCCAAAATTGGGGTCACATATCTCAGGGTCATTTATAGCTAGAAACACCAAATTTGGTATGCAAACACAATAGAACTAGCACTACAACATCTCCAAATTTGTTTCTAGCATCAAGTGCCCCCGAGATAGATGGCCCTAAAGTTGGATCACAAAATATTTTCGAATCCGGTTGAAATAGTTTTGAATGCGGTTGAAATAATTTCGAATCATGGCCACAAAGAATCAACATGATTCGAAATTATTTCAACCGCATTCGAAACTATTTCAACCGGATTCGAAAATATTTTTCGAAATCAAACTATAACATCTCCAAATTTGGGGTTTCTAGCATCAAGTGCCCCCGAGATAGATGGCCCTAAAGTCGGATCACAAAATATTTTCGAATCCGGTTAAAATAGTTTCAAATGCGGTCGAAATAATTTCGAATCATGTTGAAATCATTTCAAATTCAGTAGGAATATTTTCGAATTTGGTTGAAATATTTTCGAATGCGACCGATTTTTCGAATTCGGTAGAAAACTAAATGAAATCCGAAAACTAATTTAACGAATTTAACGAATATAACTAAACGAAATTAATTAATTAACGAATTAAAACTAAACTAAACTAATTTTTTCCTTTTGCACATGTCTATTTAGAGTCACTTTAAAGGGCCAATTCACGCTATGTGCGTTTTACCGCATGATAAAACATCTTTCACCGCAGGGACACAAAAGAAAGCAACTGTTTCTTATGTCTCCTATTCACACTACAATGAAGTCTAGTGCTATGCTGCAGCATGCTGCAATGATATGCAGAAATGCAGCATTTTATCGCAGTGCAAAAGGCTGAATTGCAGGACAGCGCCAAGCAGTGCAGTGCACTGCCCGACATTGAGGTGAATGAAATGTACATTTTTTACACTTCAAATAGAGCTTGTTCAAAAAAAAAGGAGCAGTGTGATTTGCTGAATCGTGCATCATACGACCCCCTAGAAACTGGTAAAAATGAGGGGCTGGAGCACCAAATTGCATCGATTTCATGAATTTGCCCTAAAAGACACAAGAACAAAAATGTAATATATTGCAACTTACCTGTGTTTAAATTTTGTGGCCTCGTTAGTTTTCCTTTTTTCAGGTTACAAATATTTTTAGCAAGTGCAGAAAATACATGTTAATTTTGCCACAAATACAGTGTCCTTGTCACTTCCTTTGAGATGACGTGGAAGCCGCAAATAATGTTATCCTTCTTGTGTTAACTACTACTCCCAACAACTCCCATGTAATGGAGATGAACAAAGACAGACAAATTTTAAGTCCAGTCTGGGTGACAACCATAGCTGCTTCCATAGATACAGTGGAGAGTGTAGCCACTGAGTTATTCATCGGTTTGCCCGATGAAAATAAAAATGAATGCAGCTAACGCATTTCAAGATTGATCATCTGTAATATATATATATATATATATATATATATATATTTATATTTTAATGTTGATTTCAGACATGCTTTAACAGATAATGAAAGTGTGGGAGAGCGAACAAGTAAAATGTGAAAGTCTGATAGTCTGATTTTATTTTTTTATTTTTTATAACATGTTGATGATTGTTCTCAAGGCATCACAATAGAGGGCCCACAAAAAACTGTAAAGAGAATCACAAGACAGGAAGGAAAATAAATGTTTCTTTCGTTTTTTGGACCCCCCCACATAGTTATATTTTGGTATTTGTACAGGATGGCATATTCCGATTTTATTCGAGAATATTCTCGTCTGGAGATCTGTAACCTGAGTCCTGACACTCTGACCAGTAAAGAGCAGCACAAGTGGAATACCACTCTGTTTAACGGGACCTGGGCTCGAGGTTCTACAGCAGGAGGGTGCCAGAATTACCCAGGTAAGAGACCAACTTGGATTACTTGGGACACAGGAGCCATAGGCTCTTCATGGGTGGGGCAACATTTCAATTCTCTATACCACATCCACACATTGGTAAAGGAGATCTATGGTCACTGCATACACTTTATTTTTTATAACATCAGCATTGTAATAGTAATGCAAACAAAATGTATTTTTGACAATCCAGTATAAGCTTACTTCTCTTTCTGCAACTTACTGGACTCCCTTGATATTTTGCACCTTCTCCTCTGCTGTTTACTTTCAAATTCTAAGGACTACATATCCCATGGTACTTTGCTGCCAACAAATGGTGATTCCTGTACTGACTCCACCTCCTAAAACTCCTCCTTTCAGCACCTTTGTAGTTCAGAAGGAAGGCTTTGGGAAATCTGTGACACAGCAGTGCCTGCTCACAAGACATAGTGAAGATGTGTCACAGAATTTAAGTAAATGTATGGGGATCGTCATGGTAAACATATCATATTCCTTTTCTGAATGACCACAGTGAGTGATGGGTACTGATGACTCCATGTGTCCATTCATACTTGAAGCAATGTAAGCTGTGTTTTCTATGCTTCAGTTTGTGAATGAACAAGAAGTCTCTGTGCAGAGCACTCCCCATTCATTTATCTGCAGTGCAGCTGAGGTTGCAAAGAAAGGATTGGGGGTCTATGACCTCAGTTATTTTCTCAGTTTCAAAAGTGAGACATCAGGGATATGTTTCGACCCCTGATGGTTTACCAAAGTCCTTACCCCCCACAGGGTTGTGAAAAAAGAATTCAGGGTTCATTAACATGGGTAATCTGGTCCATACGGTGTAAATTAATGGTTTGTTTGTATGGCTGGAGCCATCTATTACTCTAAAAAATTGATTCACACTGTACAGTTGTGGTTGAACTTGATGGACATGTGTCTTTTTTCAACCTGACTAACTATGTAACTATGTACAGGCCACAACGCCCATGTGAATAGCCCCAAAACCTCATTCACATACTGAGCTTTATTTATTAACTTAATACAGTTTTATCTTATGGAGATAGCAGGATTTTTTTAAGCTATGTTGTGTTTGTGTCCAATAATAATTAATAATAATAAAAGTCTATTTTCAGCAAAAATATTGTTTTTATATTTTCGGGGGGCTGTCAGGCTGTTTGGGACTTTAGGGTTTCTAACCCCCAATCTATACCAATCTCGAGTGGAAAAAAAAGTTTTGTCATACTTTTAAAGCGGAGTTCCAGGCAAAAATAGAACTAAGGTTTCAAGGTTTCAACAAAAGAACACAACACCACCCCCCCCCTCCCCTCGTTTTTTTGGATATTTTTTTATTTTCCTTTTTCATACCTTTTTGGTATTTTTTTCTTCAGGACTTCACCATGTCACCACAGCGAGGTACACCACTTCTGTGTTTTTTTCATGCCCTCCTTCTTCCCCCCCCCCCCCCCCATTGCCTTCTGAGACCCGCGTGCATTGCGCAACGCGCGCATGCGCAGTAGGAAGCTGGCCGTGAAGCCGCAAAGGGTCGGCTTCAGGTGCCAACATGGCAAGTTCCCAGGACAGGTAAGTGTCCTTATAGTATTTGTAGCGGCTGAATTTTAATTTTTTTTACCCAGGACTCCGCTTTAAGGTTGTCCTGATTTTAAAGGGCTATTGGGAAATCTCAAAAGTATGCAGTGAATAATTCCTACCTATAGATGTCATTTCTATTGTAAACAGCAACATTCTGGACGAACCCCCAGTTTCGGATAAAACTGGAAGAGCCAGATCATGATCACGATGGATCCTCCAAAGAACCTTGCTGTACCTTTATTGTGGGCCTCATGCAGAAGAACAGGAGGCGACAGAGAAAAATGGGCGAGGATTTGTTGAGTATCGGCTTTGCGTTGTACAAGGTTAGTGACTACTTTGTCCTTTGGGAAGGTGGCCTCTTCTCTAACACGCTATACAATTGTTTATATCGTTGGAGGAGAGGTCATGGTTTGTGCCTTTGCTTTAGTGTTAGCTATCCATATTACAACATCAGTATATGAAATCTTTTGTTTTAGAAATAAGCATTAAATGCATGACAAAGTATTCCCAAAGCACTATGGTTTAGCCAAAAAGACAGCACAGCAGACAATAATTGCTTTGCATCTTCCAGTGACAGAATTACATTTCATACTGAGCCATCTGATAAGGGATAAGTCATTGTTATAACATAGTTACCAACTGTCCCAGATTTGCCAGGACAGGTGTGCTTTATACCTATTTGTCTGAGCTGTCTGCACCCCGAGCGTTGTCCCAGAAATGAAGGACATCTCTTATTTGGTAAGTGTCCATGATGAGCATTAAATAAAATCATCACTATTCTGACTCCAGATTGAGCTACAGTCTGCCACGCACAGCTGCAGTGCAAAGTAGAGCCAGCCTGTCGCCAAACCTGTGGCGGTGGGGAGACGGGGACTTTTTGTGTGCAAAGAAATACAGTACCACATAAGCCAACACTTCCTGTATGGGGACACTGTCGAAAAACACATTTATAGTAGAGCAGGGAAGGGTTAGAACTTCTGACAATGTTTTATTTCTGTCTTTGCCTTTCTGCCCTGGCAAAACCCACAGCCCATTTCCCATACAGGTGTCACAAGCACAGGAAGTAGAAATGGGTTCACTGACGGAAATACTATCCTACAAAAAATGCACTTCCCCACTGTATCTAAAGATTTAATTGCAGCCCCAGCAGTGCCCATTAGTGATGTTACTCTGTGGCCATCAATGAGGCAAATCTGCCCATCAGTTATGCCATTCAGTGCTGCCTTTCGGTACCCATCAGTGCTGCCCATCAGTTCACATCAGTCCCACCTATCAGTGCCCATCAGTGCTGCATATTGGTGCCTCCTTATCAGTGCCATCTCGTCAGTGCTCTTCAGTGCCGCCTATCAGTGCCGCCCATCAGTACCACCTATCAATGCTACCTATCTGTGCTGATCAGTGCTGCATATTAGTGCTCCCTTATCAGTGCCAACTCATCAGTGCCCTTTGGTGCCGCCTCATCACCGCACATCACTGAAGGAGAAAAATTACTTATTTACTAAATTTTCTGACAGAAACTAAAACATTTTTTTTTTAAAGTTTTTGCTATTTTTTGGTTGTTTATTTTTTTTTTAGCAATAAATAAAAAACCCAGCAATGATTAAATACCACTAAAACAAAACACTATTTGTGTGAAGAAAATTATAAAAAAATTAATTTGGGTACAGTGTTGCATGACCGGGCAATTGTCATTCGAAGCGCGACAGTATTGAAATAGTTAAAGCTGTGTTCCAGCCGAAATTGTTTTTTTTAAAAAAAAGCAGCGGCTACAAACACTGTAGCCGCTTACTTTTAATAAGGAAACTTACCTGTCCAGGGAGTCCACGATGTCCCCCCCCCCCCCCCCCCCCAGGCTGATCTGTCCATTGGATCGGGTGCAGATGCCGCCATTCTCAGGGAAACCAGCAGTGGAGCCTTGCGGCTTCACTCCCCGCTTCCTGCTGCACAATGCGCGAGTCGCGCAGCGCTTTGTGAATGGCCAGCTTGTCTTCTGGGACACACACAAGTCCCAGAAGACAGCGGGGGGGCAGGTTTACTCGCCGCACAAAAGGATATGACGTCCTGCGCCACGGCCCAGCTGGATCGGAAGTACATTATGTACTTCATAAAGGAAGGGAAAAAAAAAACATTTTAATATCCAGAAGCGAGGGGTGGGTGGAACTCTGCTTTAAATAAATCTTTGTGTGCTTTCTGAATTTTTTTCCGCATGTTACTTCTGTGCAGGAACCTCCTGGACATAAGCCCAGTCTCTGCTGCTCTCTCTCCTTGTGCAGGGTGACTGGTCTTGTCTCCTCCCCCTCCTGTAGTTCTCAGCAGGCAACCTGTAGTGGGAGGAGCTGTTGGGTTCCTCCCACACTTCTGCTCTCTGAATAGGTAGAGAACAGTGGTGATGTCACTAAGAAACTTATTTATTACAAAGTAATGCCATTTTCACACTGAGTTTTTCAAGCACTTTTGCAGTAAATAAAAGTGCCTAAAAAGCTCTGTTAAAAAGCTTCCCTTTATAATCAATGAATGTGTTCACACTGGGGCGGTTCGCTTCCGTTGCGGTGAAAAAAAATCCTGCTTACAGCATTTTTGGAGCATGTTTTGGGAGTTAAAAAACTGCACCAAAAAAAATGCACCTTCCCATTCTAACCAATGGACAAAAATGCAAAACGCGCCGATGATGCATTTTAGGTTTTGAGTTTTAAAAGCCACACGGTATCTTGGTTTGGAAAAGCATTTGGTAGACACAAAGTTTATTTATGTGCTTTGTGACTATTAGGCTCCATGCACACTGGGCATTAAAATAACGTTAGAAAAAATGCAGTAGCTTTACAGTGAGTCTTTTAACATTTTTTAACGTTTTTGCAATAGCATTTTCTTAGCATTTTTCTGTGTTATTGCTTTTTAGTGTTTTTTTTTTTTTTTCAATGGATCAAAAATGTTAAGTGCTGGTCAGCCAAGTTTCTGAGTATTTATCTGCGTTTATGAGCGTTTGGCTTTTTTTTTGTGGTCAGAAAAACGACTCCTGAACGCGATTTTAGGGCGTTCAGAAATCAGCCCATAAACTCCACTGCTGATAAAAATCGAAAAAAGTCCATGTGTGCATGGACACATAGGATAACATAGAGGGGAGTTTATGGGGTGTTAAAAAAAAAATGCCCAAACTTCCAAAAATGGAAGCTGTTTTGCCTGAAGTTCAGCTGCTAGATTAGCAAAAGGGGGTGCTGGGTAAGGAAGTTGTTTGTATAATTTGTAGACTCAGGGATCCATCCCTCCTTTAAAATTGTATTGAACCTTGGAATGCTGACTTTCTGTTGTCTATAG
The DNA here is from genome assembly GCF_037356315.1 of Lithobates pipiens. Taxonomy (NCBI): domain Eukaryota; kingdom Metazoa; phylum Chordata; class Amphibia; order Anura; family Ranidae; genus Lithobates; species Lithobates pipiens. The sequence goes on along the minus strand of NW_027507758.1, from coordinate 78,517,173 downwards.
TAATATTATATATTATTGATTGATATCACACTTTTTCTTGCAGGTTCCAAAAGAGGTACATTGACTTTGATGCCATTCCAACTATCACCCCTACACTTTGCATTTAAATAACAATGGAAGGAATGTGTGTTGCTGGTGCTTATGATGGAATTCTTCCAGTTCTCATCAGAATAATTTTTCATTATTTTGAAATCTGTACCATGTGAAGCTGAAATGGCAGGTCACATTTTATGTTGAATTGTTATGTTTAGTGGATGTCAGTATAATAGAAGGTAATATCAGCAATATCATCATGACGTCAAGGACCATAGGTGTGTGCAGTCTATTGCATTAGGGTGTACACTCCATAGCTTAAACACACACGTCTTTCTCTGCAGCTACACCTGAAAGTGAATTAATGGGAAGTGCTCTGTGCTGAGCGGCTGCATGTTCATTCACAAACTGAAGCATAGTAAACAGCTTACTATGCTTCAGTTATGAATGAACACAGTGAGAGAGTATGTTCACTGTGTTGATTTAGAAAAGGAACTATTTACAAGCCCCTTCCTCCGCTCTCTAATTTGAAACATCCCCCGTAGAAGCTGGGGGGGAGAAGACAGAAACCAGCAGCACTGCAGGGCGACAAGGGGGAGGGAAGCCTGAGAAGTAGCGGGAACTGACAACTTACACAGTGATTAGGGTGTGCCTAGGCACACCCCCTGTGCACACTTATGACAGGGACCTTGTTAGAAACAAAAATAATTTTTAGGCCCCCGGTCACACCATTAAATTAGGCCCCTTTCACACTGGGGCGGTTTTCCCCTGTGTAGCGCCTGTGTAGCGCCTGAAAAAAAGGCCCCTTTCACTCCAGTGTGGAGTGCTTTAACACTGGAGGGGTGCACTAGTAGGACGGTGAAAAAGGTCCTGCTAGTCGCATCTTTGGAGCGGTGAAGGAGAGGTGTATTCACCGCTCCTAAACAGCTCCTACCCATTGAAATCAATGGGGCTGTGCAGCGAAATCAATGGGGCTGCAGTGGCGCTTTGCGGGCAGTTTTAACCCTTTTTCAGCCTCTAGCGGGGGTTAAAACCGCATACCGCCACTAAAACGGCAGTAAAGCGCCCCAGTGTGACAGGGGCCTTAGAAAACATGTAAGTATGTATGCATAATGCATTCCATTTTCAGTTTCAGCATTAGGGCATTTGTGTTGCTTGTTGAGAACAATAAAGTTTTACTTACAAGGATTCCACTTTGAGCTGCTGGTTACTTTCTTGGATCCATGGATAGCTTAGGAACAAGGACGAGCCCCCACCCTGGTTTCGGCACACAATAGCCAAGGAGGTGACCCAGGGCTTGGGAACAGCAGACTAGACATGTGCAATTCATTTTGTTCCAAATTATTTTTTTAACAAATTTCAACAAATTTGTTAATTGGGAAATATTCTAATTAACGAAAACCCGTTAAACAAATTTTTCCTGAATATTCAAATTTGAAAACCTGAAATAATAACTAACTAATAATAACTTAACTATTACTAACTATATTTGATTATATTTTAATTATATTTGAATTTCCTTTCAAATTTGGCTGTTAGTGAACGAATACGAATTTATCTGAAGTTACGAATTATCCAAAATAATGAATGCCGTATCTAAACAAATGGAAGATAACAAATTAATAATAATAATAATAAAAATAATAATAATAAAAAGTTTTATTATTATTTATTCATTCGTTCCATTCCATTTGTTTAGATGTGGCACTCGTTATTTCTGGATGATTCATAACTCAGAATAAACTCGTAGTTGTTACGTTCACTAACAGCCAAATTTGAAAGGAAATTCCAACACCTATAATTTAATAGTTATTATTAATTAGTTAGCTAGAAAATTTGAAAATTCTAAAGAATAACTAACTATCTAATAATAACTAACTATTAAATTATAGATATTGGAATTTCCTTTCAAATTTGGCTGTTAGTGAACGTAACGAATACGAATTTATCTGAAGTTACGAATTATCCAAAATAACGAATGCCGTATCTAAATGAATGGAAGGTAACAAATTAATAAAAATAATAATAAATAATAATAATAAAAATGTTTTATTATTTATTAATTCATTCTGTTCCATTTGTTTAGATGCGGCATTCGTTATTTCGGATAATTTATACCTTCGGATAAATTTGTATTTGTTATGTTCACTAACAGCCAAATTTGAAAGGAAATTCCAATATCTATAATTTAATAGTTATTGTTTTGAATTTTCAAATTTTCTAACTATCTATTAAATTATAGGTACTGGAATTTCCTTTTAAATTTGTCTGTTAGTGAACGTAACGAATACGAATTTATCCGAAGTTATGAATTATCCGAAATATTGAATGCTGCATCTAAACAAATGGAATGAATTAATAAATTATTTAATAAATTAAAAATGAATAAATAATATATATTTTTTATTATTATTATTAATTTGTTACCTTCCATTCGTTTAGATAAGGCATTCGTTAGTTTGGATAATTCGTAACTTCAGATAAATTCGTATTCGTTACATTCACTAACAGCCAAATTTGAAAGCAAATTCCAATAGCTATAATTTAATAGTTAGTTATTATTAGATAGTTATTCTTTTGAATTTTCAAATTTTCTATCTAATAATAACTAACTATTAAATTATAGATATTGGAATTTGCTTTAAAATTTGGCTGTTAGTGAATGTAACGAATACGAATTTATCCGAAGTTCCAAATTATCTGAAATAACAAATGTTGTATCTAAACAAATGGAACAGAAAGAATTAGTAATAAACATTGATAAAAAGTTTTTATTATTATTGTTAGTTTTTATTATTAGGCTCCATGCACACTGGAGCTGATAAACTGCAGTTTATTGGAGTTTGGGGCGTTTTTTGTAAAAGCCCATAAACTCCACTCTATGTTAGCCTATGTGTCTATGCACACATGGACGTTTTTCAGCTTTAATGAGCAGTGGAGTTTATGGGCTTTTTTCTGAACGCCAGAAATTCGCGTTCAAAGTGCCGTTTTTCACCGCCAAAAAACGACAAACGCTGATAAACGCTTATAAACGCTCATAAACGCGCGTTAATTAGTGTTCGGCATTCTATTTTTTCAATGCATTGTGGGAGTTTGGAATGTACTGTGGGATTTTTGGAGTGTCCTCTGTGTATTTTTATTGAAAACGCCCATAAACGCTAACGCTAATAAACGCTCATAAACGCTAGTACAAAACGCTGTTAGAAGCAAGTTTTTCAACCAGCGTTTTCTGCCAGCAATCTGGCGTCCAGAAAAAGCTTTTTTGAGCTTCAGTGTGCATGGAGCCTTAATTTGTTATCTTCCATTCGTTTAGATGCAGTATTCGTTATTTTGGATAATTCGTTACTTCGGATAAATTAGTATTTGTTACATTCCCCAACAGCCAAATTTAAAGGGAAATTCCAATACCTATAATTTATAGGTTATTTATTATTAGTTAGTTCTTTCACATTTTCTTTCTTATTTCCAGATTTTCAAATTTACAAATTTTAGAATTTACGAAATTTCGATTCTAATGAATGACTGAAAAACTAAAAAAAAACAAGAAACAAACATGTTTTTCAGCAGTGCACATCTACAGCAGAGGTTGTATTGCTGTCTTTGTCTCTGTGGTAGTGATTCAGCTATTCTATTTGCCCTGGTGATCACTGTCACCAGCACAAAGAGTTATACAAATCTAAAATTGTACAGTTAGGATAGGAGTAAAAGTGGAGTTTTTCAATGAGAACAACTGTTCCTGTGACAGCTGTCTAAGTGGGGATTTCCCTCACTATTGAGAGATTTCCTCTTTATACTTTTCGTGTCTCCAGGGCAGGAAATAAAAGAAAATCTGCCCAAACAGACACAGAAAAATAAGTGACAGGGGTTTTAGGCATTTGTTTCCCTATCCGAAAAGTACGTTTTTGGTTTCAGATACATTTTAAAATCTTGTTTGTCTTTCTTAGTCTCAGGACCAAACAGATGTCCACTTCGGCAAGGATTTTTTTCAGAGGAATCCCTCCGCTGCTCGATCTGACACCTATATCAACATGCGGGAAGTCTCTAAGCGCTTGAAGTTACCCGTAGGGGATTATCTCATTGTACCCTCCACTTTTGAACCTTTTAAAAATGGAGACTTCTGCCTGCGTGTCTTCTCTGAAAAAGCTGCCAAATCCCTGTAAGTATAAGTGACAGGTCATACGACTTACCATGGCGGGAGTTCTTACCCTTCATTCCACCAACATAATACTAAAATAAAATAAATGATTGTACATGATCTGATTGGGCCGGTACATGCAGTAAGGGGCACAGAACATTTCTAGCCAGGGATCAGTGCCAGTGGTCACATTGGCAGAGTAGTGTTTTCTAAATTGTGATTTGCCGTTCAAAAAGACTCCTGTCAAAACGTTGTTTTCGTTTTTGCTAAAGAGAGTAATCTGTTGGTTTTTTATAGATTTATTTGTCATCACAGGGAGATATCACCCTACTTCTAGTCCCTGTGACAGTGGTCAAGAGTATAAGATCTCTTTAATGGGGAGGCATACAGCATTAAAAGCACTTTTTTGGGCTGGTGTTCTATTAGGCTCTGTTCACACATAGGCATTTTGAATCGCAGTCGGAACTGCGATTTCAAAACACCCACGTGTGAGTGGAGCCTTAAAGTGGTTGTTAAGCCACTCTGCCCACTTTATACAACCCTCTCTGTTTTCTAATGCTATGTACCCCTGTGTACATGCGTTCTAAAAAAAATGCTGTCTATATGTTATTTCCGAGCGCCGTCGTCACATGACCAGCTGCCTCTCCCCTCTCTCGATCTGACAGCTGCAGAGGGAGGGGCCGAGAACCCGCCACTGATGTTGGGAGGGGAGGAGAGAAGCAGCTGGTCATGTGAGCACTGATCGGCACTCTGAAATCAGGTATAGACTGCATTTTTCTTTTATAAAGCATGTACACAGGGGCACCTAGCATTAGAAAACAGAGAGAATTTCAGCAGCAGTGGAGGGGTGGACACTCACTAGCTGACAGGCAGGGAGGGGGCAGAAGATGGGGGAGAGGACAGAGGAGAGCTGCAGATGACGGAGGCATGTAAACTGACCACGGTGTCAAGGCTCAGCAGCCATAATAAACCGTAGTCAGTTTACAGGGGGGAGGACAGAACCAGGGTCAGCCAGGTATTTCAGGTGTTATAGAGAACCAAATGACATAACACAATTCCTGTGCTGTTCTTCATGCTTTAAAGGAACAGGATCCATATTTTTTCTATATTTAAAAAAATTTTTTTTTAGAGTAACAAACACTTCAAATAGGAAGTAAACCCTGATGGGTTTTACTTCCTCTTTTTTTCCCTTGCAAAGTAAAAGCATAATGGGCTAGTATACATCTCATACTAGCCCATTATGTTGCACTTACTTGCAAACAAAGCCTGCGATGTCTACTCTGTCCCTGCTGGTGGCCGCATCCATCTTCACCCCTCTTCCTTCTGGGGCCGTGGACTCCGGCTCAGTGCATGCAAGCGGGAGCCTCAGATCATGGCACGGGCCCTTTAGAAATGGCAAGATTGTGCCCTTCTTTCAGTGTGCATGCGCTAATGACTTTGGTGCAAGTGTTTATGGTAAATATCTCCTGTATAGGTTTAAGAGATATTTCCAGTACCTACAGGTAAGCTTTATTATTGGCTTACTAGTAGGCAAAAGTGGTGTAACTAGGTTTACAACCACTTTAAGGTAAGTATAAAAAAGACTGCACTGTATGTTGACACTGTGTGAAAAAAAAAATTGTATTGTAGTATTAGTACATTATAACCTAGGTAGAGAAAAAAAAAAAACTACAATTTATCCTAGTTTAAGATTTAAAAAAACAAAAAAAAAATATATATATATATATATATATATCATAGTTAAAGAGCAGCTCCGGGCTCCTTCAGAAAAAGTAAAAATGTCCAGGAATCCAGTGGCGTCCTCACCCGAGCCAATTTTTCCCTTAACAATCTTGACTAAGGCAAACCGGCAGCCGGTTTCCTACTGCACATGTGCAAACTGTGATGCGCTTTGTGAATGGGTCAGCTGTGGGGGAAGGGGGGGGGAGCCGAAGCAAACTGAGCCAGAATTTGGAGTCGGTACCTTTCAAATCGGGTATCCGCTGGGTGAGGCAGACAAGCGGAGCATCCCCTTTTGGGTGGAGCTCTGCTTTAATAACAAACAACAATATATCCTAGTTAAAGATTTAAAAAAAACTACAAAGTATCCTAGTTAGAGAACAATATTTCTTAATCTTAGAAGAAAAAAACTACAATATATCCCAGTTAAATAATAAAAAAAACAACAATATATCCTAATTAAGAAATCTTAAAAAAAAAAAAAAAAAAAAACCTACAACATATCCTAGTTAAAGAATAAAAAAAAAGAAAACTACAATATATCCTTGTTAAAGAATAAAAAAAAAAATACAATATATCATTGTTAAATAATAATACAAAAAAATACAATACAGTATATCCTGGTAAAAGAATAAAAACATGGCCTTCTCCTCAATAAGACATGTTGCCACCGTTGATGTGACTATGAATTGTATTGCTCATGTCGTTTATTTAACCACTTTCAGACCGGACCATTTTGCTGGTCAATGACCAGAGGTCTTTTTACAATTTGGCACTGCGCTGCTTTAACTGGTAATTGCGCGGTCATGCAATGTTGTACCCAAACAAAATTTGCGTCCTTTTCTTCCCACAAATAGAGCTTTCTTTTGATGGTATTTGATTGCCTCTGCGATTTTTATTTTTTGCGATATAAACGTAAAAAGACCGCAAATTTTGAAAAAAAATGATATTTTCTACTTTTTGTTATTAGAAAAATCCAATAAACTCAATTTTAGTCATACATTTAGGCCAAAATGTATTCAGCCACATGTCTTTGGTAAAAAAAAAGTCAATAACTGTATATTTATTGGTTTGCGCAAAAATTGTCACATCTACAAACTAAGGTACGTTTTCTGGAATTTACGCAGCTTTTAGTTTACGACTGAGAAAAAGTGGGGGAAAGCACTGCGCTATGACTTAACTAAACAAAAAGAACAGCTGCCAACACTTAAAACAAACAAAGTTCAACAATTTGGGGTAAAAATAGTGTAGCGCTTCTACAATAGTGAATGTGATAAACACGCACATAAACGAAAAATTGTATATATAGAAAAAAATGGTCACATAGGGAAGTCCATGATCATATGAAAAAAAAGTCCAATTAGAATGGCTGAAGACCTCCGTGATGTAACTGGTGCAGAAATGATTAGACCGCTTCAAGGGAGATAGGGGTCTTGCTAATCAGATATACCCAAGTAAATCGGCTTGTCTGTAGACATTAGAAAAATAGGTAAATACTCTTACCAACTGTGTTGGACTCACACGGTCTTATGACGGTTGAGTCTAGAAGGCTTGGGGTCCTAACCTAGGACCAAAGAGTGGATCGGTGAGGGTCAGTCGGAATGGTAAGGAAACTCCAAACAGCTGTAGGCCATACGGTGTATCTCACGGATGGAACATCAAGGTAGTTTCTTATCCAGCTCAGACGTGACACGATCAGCACAGGTGACCCCAAAAATGGGGTGGAAGATGTTGTGGGTTTTAAGCCAGAAAAAGAAAAAGAAAGCTCCACATGGTGCGGGTCAGACGGTCTTAACCGGCAAATTTATTTAAAAGTCAAATAATAAAGTAAAAAATTATGACTTAGTGATCACATAAAGGCTGAATAAAAAATAGAAATAAAAGCAATGTGGGGTGCCAACAGCTAGCCCGACGCGTTTCGACATAAATGCCTTCAACAGGGGCATGAAGCTAGCTGTTGGCACCCCACATTGCTTTTATTTCTATTTTTTATTCAGCCTTACGACTGCCTATCTCATTTCTTGAGGTGCTAAAATGGCAGGGCAGTACAAAACCCCCCCAAATGACCCCATTTTGGAAAGTAGACCCCCTAAGGAAATTGATAAGTGGCATGTTGAGCCCATTGAATATTTTATTTTTTTGCCTCAAGCGAATGAATAATGACAAAAAAAACATTTTTTTTTTTTTTTTTACACAAAGTTGTCACTAAATGATATATTGCTCACACATGCTATGGGCATATGTGAAATGACACCCCAAAATAAATTCTGCTGCTTCTCCTGAGTACGGGGATACCACATGTGTGGGATTTTTTGGGAGCCTAGCCGCGTACGGGGCCCCCGAAAGCCAAGAACCGCCTTCAGGTTTTCTAAGGGCGTAAATATTTGACTTCACTCCTCACTACCTATTACAGTTTTGAAGGCCATAAAATGCCAAGATGGCACAAAACCCCCACAAATGACCCCATTTTAGAAAGTAGACACCCCAAGCTATTTGCTGAGAGGCATGTTGAGTCCATGGAATATTTTATATTTTGCCACAAGTTGCGGGAAAATTACAAACTTTTTTTTTTTTTTCACAAAGTTGTCACTAAATGATATATTGCTCACGCATGCCATGGGCATATGTGAAATGACACCCCAAAATAAATTCTGCTGCTTCTCCTGAGTACGGGGATACCACATATGTGGGACTTTTTGGGAGCCTAGCCGCGTACGGGGCCCTGAAAACCAAACACCGCCTTCAGGCTTTCTAAGGGCGTTACAGTTTTGAAGGCCATAAAATGCCAAGATGGCACAAACCCCCCCAAATGACCCCATTTTGGAAACTAGACACCCCTAAATTTAGGGGTACACTAGTGAAACTAGGTAATAAATGGCGGGTGCCCTGAAACTATAAAAAAATAACTAACCAACCAGCGTCACCTGTAACAGTTATATGGTGATCACTGGTGAAAGGGTTAACTAGGGGGCAATCATGGGGCTTTATGCGGTAGTATATGGGGGTCCCTGGCGCTATAAAAAGCTGCGGCGAACCTAAATACCTACCTGCCTAACTAGCGTCACCTGTGACACTAATACAGCGATCAGAAAAACGATCGCTTATTAGGCTGGGTTCACACTGGAACGCCACGAATCCGCGGCGGGTTCCCGCATCGCATGCCTCCCGGCGGCAGTTCACACTGCCCTATGCGAACTGCTGGGAGTGTCAGTGAAATGTTAATGACACCCCCAGATCAGTTCGCATATCGCAGTGCGATCTGCAAACTCGGATCGCATGGTGTGAACACCCATGCGATCCGATTCTGCTGCGGACCAAAAAAAGGGTCCCGTGCGAATTTGCAGCAGGTGCGGCGCGAATTCAGCCATACTATCTGTATGGCTGAACTCGAATCGCACAGAGATCGGATGTGATTTGCACTGCAGTGCGGTGCGAATCACATCCGTTCTCATAAACCGCTGCAATGTGAACCCAGCCTTAGTGACACTGGCGACGGGGGGTGATCACGGGGTTAAACCTTTATTGGGGGGGTTAGGGGGGTACCTTAGAACTAAAGGGGGCTAACCCTAACTGCCCTAACAGTTATTACAGCCACAAATGACACCCGCCGGGTGATCAGGGGGTTAAACCTTTATTAGGTAATAAATGGCGGGTGCCCTGAAACTATAAAAAAATAACTAACCAACCAGCGTCACCTGTAACAGTTATATGGTGATCACTGGTGAAAGGGTTAACTAGGGGGCAATCAGGGGGCTTTATGCGGTAGTATATGGGGGTCCCTGGCGCTATAAAAAGTTGCGGCGAACCTAAATACCTACCTGCCTAACTAGCGTCACCTGTGACACTAATACAGCGATCAGAAAAATGATCGCTTATTAGGCTGGGTTCACACTGGAGCGATGCGGGAACGCCACGAATCCGCGGCGGGTTCCCGCATCGCATGCCTCCCGGCGGCAGTTCACACTGCCCTATGCGAACTGCTGGGAGTGTCAGTGAAATGTTAATGACACCCCCATATCAGTTCGCATATCGCAGTGCGATCTGCAAACTCGGATCGCATGGTGTGAACACCCATGCGATCCGATTCTGCTGCGGACCAAAAAAAGGGTCCCGTGCGAATTTGCAGCAGGTGCGGCGCGAATTCAGCCATACTATCTGTATGGCTGAACTCGAATCGCACAGAGATCGGATGTGATTTGCACTGCAGTGCGGTGCGAATCACATTCGTTCTCATAAACCGCTGCAATGTGAACCCAGCCTTAGTGACACTGGCGACGGGGGGTGATCACGGGGTTAAACCTTTATTGGGGAGGTTAGGGGGGTACATTAGAACTAAAGGGGGCTAACCCTAACTGCCCTAACAGTTATTACAGTCACAAATGACACCAATGCAAAAAAAAAAAAAAAAAAATGCAATTGGTGTCACTGTGACTGGGGGGGCAGGGGTAATTGGGGGGGTGATCGGGGGGTGAAGGGGGGGTGTGAGTGTGCCTGGCATGTTCTACTGTGTAGTGTCGTGTTGGTGCAACTCACCGATCCTCTCTCCTCGGTGCCGGAACGAAAACTACCGACACGGAGGAGAGATTACATCACTTCATCTCCTGTGTTTACATTACAGGAGAGGAAGTGATGTCACGGAGCATTTCTATTCGTCGGGAGCGATCGCGAGGGGGTGGCCATGAATGAATGGCCGCCCCCTCATCCCGGATCGCTCCCGAACGAATACCGACCGCTGCAGGCACCGGGGGGGGGGGGCGATCGGGCCCCCCACCCGCGGGAAGGCAGGGACGTATATATACGCCCATATGCCTGCCCGTGCCATTCTGTCGACGTATATCGTCGTGCGGCGGTCGGCAAGTGGTTAAATAATTAATTCTTTTTTTTTTTAATACAATATATCCTAGTTAAATAATAAAATAACACTATATACTAATAATAAAAAATATATATATATATATCCTAGTTGAAGAATAAAAAAAATCTGCAATATATCCTAGTTATAGATTTAAAAAAATACAATATCTACAATATCCCTCCAAACCACAACTGACTCCTAAGCAACATAACCCCCCCCCCCCTGAAAAAAATAGATTCCCCCCAGCAACAATAGATCCCCTAGCAGCCAGCTTCAATAAGAACCTCCAGCACACCCTAGCAACTCTTGCCACTACATACATTCAGTACTGAAAAAGCATTCTGCCACATTCCTGCTGTAAAAAGCTTGGCATATTAGTTTTAAAACCTATAGGCTTAAAAATAAAATAAACTTGACCAAAAACCATAATAGTTTGCATTTAAAGTGTTTTTTAAGGCAAAGGTTTTTTTTTTATCAATGTATTCTATGCATTAAGATAAAAAACCTTCTGTGTACAGCAGCCCCCCTCAGCTCCTCTAATACTTACCTGGGCCCATCTCGATCCAGCGATGTTGCGCGAGAGACTCGGCTGTCCAGGACTCTCCCTCCTGTATGGCTGAGACACACAGCGGGCGCCATTGGCTCCCACTGCTGTCAAAGTTAGTGAGGAGGCGGAGCCGAGCCGTGGCTCAGTGTCTGAATGGACACACACAGCAGCAGCTCGGCTTAGTTGCACCCATATTAAGATACTTGCTGTGTGGGCGTTCATCAGGAGGAAGCGAGGGACCTGAGAAGAAGAGGATCTATACTGCTCTGTGCAAAACCATTTCACAAAGCAGGTAAGTATAACATGATTGTTATTTTTAAACAAAAGAAAAACAAGACTTTAGTATCACTTTAATGTTCATTTTTTTTTTATTGTGTTTTCTTCCACCCAGGGAAGTTGGAGATGTGGCAAAAGGAAATCCTTATGAGGTAAGGGCATATTTAGCCCAGAATATATTTTCTTAAATGACAGTGTCATTATTATATAGCTTCCTGAGCTATGATATTGAATTTCAGCTTTGGTTATGCAGCAGTAGAAACGTGCATCTGCCTAAAACGTTCTAGCTAAAGGAATGCATTAGTACTAAATGAGATTTGGGGGGGTTTCTTGTGGTTTCATACAGAGGTCCTCTTCCAGTTTGAAGTTGAAACCCCATTTACAGTAACTGTGTTGTTATATGTAAGTTACCCAGGCAATCTATCTATGTAAAAGAAGAGTTTAAATACTTACCTCTCCCTAATTTGGTATCACATATTTTGTCGTAGGCTGCTTTTAAAAATGATTAGAAACAAATAAAATTGCATTACATAAATGTATAAAAGGGTAAAAGAGAAGACATTAAAAAAGGAGTCTTTCTTTCAGTCTTTAGTCAAACTGCAATGAGCGCACAAAATTGTGGTAATGTTGGTACAAAATAGAGGAGACTTATTGTTAAGAGCTAAACTTGCACCCCCCCAAAATGCAAGCAACATCATGGAATAACCATTTCTTCTTTCCCCTCAGCCTCAAGTATCCGACAAAGATGTTCCTGTCGACTTCAAGAATATTTTCGACAAACTGGCAGGGGGTGTAAGCAAATTTCAGTACTTTTAACAGAATAGAGTGAGAGACAGTAAAGGATATGTAGTGTTTTGTAGGTGAGGCTAGTGCTACAGAACCAAGAACCTCATCATTCATATATAAATATGTTGCCTTACTTAAAGTGGAACCAAAATTAAACATTAGGTCCACTTTAAGAAATTAAGGAGGAATTAGGAAAGGTAGGCCTTGGTATTAGAATAGGGTTGCCACCTTTTGTTCAAGCCAAACCTTAATGCCGTGTATACACGAGCGGAATTTCCGTTGGAAAAATCTTGGATGGTTTTTCCCACGGAATTCCGCTCAAGCTTGGCTTGCATACACATGGTCACACAAAGTTCTCTGAACTTTCAACCGTCAAGAAAGCGGTGACATA